>NC_082663.1:121123787-121426818 GCF_025265405.1 Mesoplodon densirostris | reverse complement strand
GGAATTCAGGACTGACTTAGCTGAGTGATTCTGGGTCAGGGTCTCTCATGAGATTTCACTCAATATACTGATCAGAGTGGCACACTTGTTACAAGTGACAAGCCTACACATTATAATCACCCAAAGTCCATAGTTTACATCAGAGTTCACTCTTGTACATTCCAGGGTTCAGACAAAAGTATAACCACATGTATCCACCATTACAGTGTCATACAGGATAGTTTCACTGCCCTGTAACCTCTGTGCTCTACCTATTCATCCCACCCTCCCTGCTAACTCCTGGCAACCATCTTTTTATTGTCTCCATAGTTTTGCCTTTTCCAGAATGTCATAGGGTTGGAATATTACAATATGTAGCCTTTTCAGTAACACACATTGATGTTTCCTCCAGGTCTTTTCATGGCTTGACAGCACATTTCTTTTCAGCCCTTATTGTAATTATTGCTTTCAGCCATTAAGTTTTGGGGTAATCTGTTATGCAGCAATAGATAAGTCAATATTCTTCCAGAGTTTCCCCTAACTAGCCTCAGGGAAGAAAAGATATTATTTTTATACTCCCTCATTCATTCACCCAACTTAAACCCAACAGAGTATATTTGGCTTTGGACATAGCTAGATCTAGGCAGCTCAAATGATGTCACGGGGCTTTGTATCTCTTTTCTATTGTTTCTACTTTCCTCACTGGCAGCTCTAAGCTTTCCTGGATTTCACAGCTCAAAATTCCTTTAGAAGAAAGGTATCTCCCCACAATACCAACATAAACCCCAAGGAAGACCTGAGTCATCTGCTGTAACAGTGAGTCATGTTTTTAATCTCAAGACACAGAAAACTCTACCAGCAGTGGCTTAAATAAATACCACACGGATATTTGTTATTTCCTTAGAGGAAGTCCAGAAGTAGAGGCCTAGCACTTGTCAAACATCAAGGACTTAAGTTCCTTCTATCCTCCACTCTACCCTCATGCTTATTGCCTCATAGTTATAATATGGCTTCCCCAGCTCCAGGCATCACATCTGCCTTCATCACAGGAAGGAAGGAAAAGGAACAGAGACTGCATAGACAAACTCACAAGCAAAAAACCTGGGGTGGGGAGGGACTCACAATTCTTTTTTTTTTTTTTTTTTTTTCTTTTTGCGGTATGTGGGCCTCTCACTGTTGTGGCCTCTCCCGTTGCGAAGCACAGGCTCCGGATGCGCAGGCCCAGCGGCCATGGCTCACGGGCCCAGCCGCTCCGCGGCATATGGGATCCTCCCAGACCGGGGCACGAACCCGTATCCCCTGCATCGGCAGGCGGACTCTTAACCACTTGCGCCACCAGGGAGGCCCCACAATTCTTTTAGTTAGCCAACTTAAGTTCCAAAACAAGAGGATGGAAGGATGGGTCTGGGTAACAGTTTAAACCCAGGCATGGAGTGGGAGGAGCCTGAGGAGGGCAGAGGTTTAGGGTAGAGAGTATTTCAGGGTTAGAGAGAGAGAGCTGTAAGGAGGGTAGGAGGAAATAAGGGGTATCGGTAACATGGCTAGCCATGCTATGCTATGCTAACACAGTCAGCCATCAGTTTCCCCAGGAAATTGGTTCCAGGACCCCCACAAATACCAAAATCCATGCATGCTCAAATCTCTCACATAAAATGACACAGTATTTGCATATAACCTACATACATCTTCCCATATACTTTAAATCACCTCTAGACTACTTATAACACCTAATACAACGTAAATGCTATGTAAACAGTTGCCAGGCACAGAGCAAATTCAAGTTTTGCTTTTTGAGAACTTTCAGGAATTATTTTTTGAATATTTTCCATCTGAGGTTGGTTGAATCTGTGCACTTGGAACCACAGATATGGAGGGCCCACTGGTTTTCATTTAATGCTTACAACAGCTACATGAGGTCACTATTACATAATTTCCACTCAATTCCCAAGTTCCAGATAAGAAAATGAAGAGTTGGAGAAGCAGAGTCATTGGCTTGAGTCACTCACTCAAGTGGATATTGGCAAGACCAGAATTTAAACCCAGGCCTTCCTGATTAGTCCGCATGCAGAATCAAGAGCCTCCAGACTTAACAGACACCTGCACTGTTTCCCTACAGAAAGGGTAACTCTGGGGAACCAGGCCCAATTAAGGTCCCATGAAGTCACTTCCTGCACCATCTGAGGGCAACTGCTGCAGACCTGGAGGTATCATCTGAAGTGTTTGGAGACTGGGGTGGGAACCTCACTGTGAAACATCTGCAATCCTCAGGCTGAGATGAGATTTCTAACTGAATTTAAAAAAAAAGACACCTACACCAACACTGAGGCCAAAGAACAAGTCCCTCAAACTGTGTTAGCTCCACCGCCCGGACTCATCAGGGCCTCACCATTAGAAGCCCACTCTCTCAAGCTGCTCCGGAGCCGCAGCGAGGCCCAAGGAAGAGGCGAGCCGAGTCACGGGAACTGCAGGATGTGGTCGCCCAGCTGACTGTGGACCACACGTGTGATGTATTCTCATTTCTGTAAAATACAATGTAAGGATATTCACGAAAAGTCACTGAGGATGTAGTCTAGCCTGTTAGCAATGATTACCTTAGGGTGGGGAGTAGAGAAGACCAGGGACCTACATTTTTCTCTAGTTCATACTGCTGCAAAGATGGATTTTTTTTTAAGGTAGAAAAAATCCAATTATATTTAAAACAAAAAAGCAGTAATATCTAGGTAAATAAATGATATCTAAAAAAAATAAACTGAAGGCAGAACCAAGCCCAGCCCTAGAGGAAGCGATTCTGCTCTTCCTCCCGCGCCCCAGCCCCAGCACTGAAAAACCCTGCCCCAGCCCCCGGCCTTGGGGACTGCATCCCTGGGAGCGACCTGAGACCCCCTCCAAGTCTCCCTCCTCCACCAAACCAGTCTCCAAGCCCCGCCCCCCACGGCTTTTCCGGGGGCCTGCACAGCCCCTGAGCTAAGAAAATGGGAGCCCCTGGCCCGCCGGGCAGAGTCCTCCCTGGAGCCGCGGACCCTAGAAGTCAGCCCCGCGGGCGGAGCGCGGCACCGCGTGACTTGCAGCCACATGACCCACGCGGGGCGGGGCCGCCAGCGCAGTTGCTGCATCAGCCGCGGGAGGCGTCCGCGTAAGTGGGGAGCGGGGTCCGCGGGGACCCTCCTCGGCGGGGTTCCGGGCGCTGCCCAGCCTCCGACAACCTGGGGCCGGGACCCCCAGCGATCCGCTCGGGTCCCCTCCCCGGGAGGGGCGATGGGATCGCCATTGGGGTGGGGGAAAAACTCCTGTACCCCACGGACCGCGGATCCGGCCACCTCAGCCTTGGCCTTCCCACTCTGATTTGACCGCAGTGCGGCGGGGAGGACTAAACGCCCTCCTTCCAGAGCGATTACCTTTGCCGCGAGTTCTTTGGGGGAAACAGGATCTGCAAAGCAAGGCAGGCCGGTGGGAGCGCCCCTCTCTGGTACTGAAAGAACACACCTCTCCAGGCTTCCACCTGCTCTAGTGATCCAAGATGATCCCATGACCTCTCTGTTTATTGAGGAGGAGTTCAACAGTAGAGTATCTAGCCAGGTGGGGGTTGTCGAGGGGTGGCGAAGGGGGGCCTGGGTCGAGCTGCAAGATAATAGCCAACATGTTATATTGAATACTATGTGGTTTACATGCATCTTCTCATTTCATATTCACCATCATGAAATTTGTCAGGTAGGTGCTGTTGTCCCCATTTTCCCGTAAGAGAAAACAGGCTCAAAGAACTTGGGTCCTTAACCAAGGTCCTGCAGTTGATCAGTGGAGGAACCGAGATTAGAACCCAGGTCTGTCCCACAGCAGCGCCTCCCGGTGGGTAGTGGAGGCACTTGGCCCAGCCTGTCAGTGCTCTGTGAGCTTCCCCTTCTGGGCTCAGATAGCATGGAGAGAAGGGCTTCTCCCCTCCACCCCTTTCTCCTTACCCCTTACCACTGATTCCTTTCGTCATCTACCCCTGCAGGACAAGATGAAGCTCATCATCCTGGACCACTATTCTCAGGCCAGTGAGTGGGCAGCCAAATACATCAGGAACCGCATCATCCAGTTTAACCCAGGGCCAGACAAGTACTTCACCCTGGGGCTCCCTACTGGTGCGTTGTGAGATGGGGAGGGTGGGTGAGGGCATTATGGGCTTTTAAGGGGCCAGGTAGGTAGACCCATTCAGCCAAGGGACTGCAAGGAGGGCTCTGAGGTACTGGCCCTATGAGTGAACAACTCCCCTGTCCCTGGACATACGAAACAGAGGACCTAGCTTCCTCTGGGTTGGTTTGTTGCTGCCTGCTCCTGAAGAGTCCTGGAGTAGAAGGGATCTTGGTTAGGCAGGAAAAACTTTGATTTTTATGCTATATCCTAAGCCAGCTCTTGTCAGTCAAGTTTCCTTAACAGAATTAAGTCCTAATACCTTAAGGCATACGTTTTATGTAATGAATTAATTTCTCTGCTCTGCATCTAGAGTGCTACTAACTAAGCGCCATCCTTGGGAGAATTGAGAAGATAGTCACTCAATGCATTTTCTGTAAGGCTTACTTAAACACAGGACCTAAGTGAAAAACAGTCCTAGTTTCTTTGGGGAAAAAAATCAGAATTTTGCCTTTATGGGAGGATATTTTGAACCCAGTTTTTCAAGGCAAATGGTCTGATTATTTCTTTCAGAAGTGGGGTGGATTTGCCTCAGTGACCAATCCACTATTGCAGGAGTCTTCAAGCTTTTTCTGTATACGGCCAAATAATAAATATTTTACATTTCACTGGCCATACAGTCTCTGTTGCAGCTACTTAACTCTGCCCTTGTAGCTCAAAAGGAGCCATAGACAATCCAGAAATGAGCATGGATGTCTGCCAGCACTGACGTTTGAGTTTATACAATTTTCATGTATCACAATATTCTTTTGGTTTTTAAAAACTTTTAAAGTGTAAAAACTACTCTTAATTTATGAGCTCTACAAAAACAGGCAGCAGGCCAGATCTGGCCTGTGGGCTCAAGTTTTCCGACCTCTGCTCTAGAGGTTTGTGGGAACAGTATATTCAGGTAGGTATCTGTGAAACCACCAGCGTCTCAGGCTGTGTCGGGGCTGTGCTAACATCCTGTTTTCTAACCGTGGAGCCACCCTGGGTCAGAGTCTGGGCTTCTGCTGAAACCCCTCCCCATTTCCCCATCGTCTGCAAAATTAGATCCAAGCCCCTCAGAGTAGTGTTCAGGGACCTCCACGACCTGGCCCCTTCCTGACTGTCACACTTGAACCAGCACAGCATTTCCATATGGGTTCCTTGGAACATTCCTGCTGTTAGTTGAAGCACCCTCAGGGTTCTGGGTGGAAGCCACAGAAGCCGACTCTGGCTAACTTAAGCAGAAAAGGAATTTATTGGCTAGATATTAGAAGCTCACAGAATTGATGGGAAGGCACAAGTTTGGAAAATGGACATGATGAAGCTCAGGGGGAGGACAGGGAAGCTGTGTGGCTCAGCCATGGCTAAGACCATGTCACAGGGATAGGCTGATTATTTTGTGTGGATGGGGCTGCCACTGTCATTCATTCAGCAGATACTTATTGAATACCTGCTGTATGCCAAGCTGTTCTAGGTGCCAGGGATACAGCAGTGAACAAAAAGAACACAAATTCCTGCCTTCCTGAAGCTTGAATTATGGTGGGAGAGACAGATAATAAACAAGTGAATTAGCAAAATACAGAGTATGTTAGATGGTGATAAGAGGGAAGGAGAAAAATGAAGCAGGGAAAGGGGCTAGAGAGTATTTAGGCAGAGGTGGGAGTTACAGTGTTGGATATGGGGGCAGGGGAGGTCTCTCTGAGAAAGTGACATTTGAGTAAAGGCCTAAAGAGGTGAGTTAGCTATGCAGATACCTGAAGGAGAGCATTGCTGGCAAAGGGAACAAACACCATGTGCAAAGGCCCTGAGGTAGAATTGCTTGAAGCAGGATTCCTAGCTGGGGAGAGAGTTAGCCAGGAGCCAGGTTATATAGAGCCTTTGTTAGGACTGATTATAACTCAGAGTGAAATGAAAAGCCATTAGTGGGTTATGAAAAGAATGATCTGATTTGGGTGGGGCTTTTTTCTTTCCATCTTCTTTTTTTTTTTTAAATATACTTTTTTTTTTTTTTTTTTTTTGGCCTCATTGGGTCTTTGTTGCTGCATATGGGCTTTCTCTAGTTGCAGCTCTTCATTGCGGTGCTCAGGCTTCTCTTTGTGGTGGCTTCTCTTGTTGCAGAGCACAGTCTCTAGGCGCGTGGGCTTCAGTAGTTGTGGCTCGCAGGCTCTAGAGTACAGGCTTAGTTGTCGCGCAAGGGCTTTGTTGTTCCGCTGCATGTGGGATCTTCCAGGACCAGGGTTCGAACCCGTGTCCCCTGCATTGGCAGGCAGACTCCCAACCACTGTGCCACCAGGGAAGCCCTCTTTCCATCTTCTTATATTTTTAGAAGTTTCATGCATTCAGAAAAGCTGAAAGAATAGTACAGTACCATCTACCTAGATTCACCAATTGTTAACCTTTTGCCACATTTGCTTTCATCTCTTGTGGCTCATGTTCTGTCTGTACACACACACATACACACACACATTTCTTATGAGCCACTGGAAAGTAAGGTCCAGAGATCCTGACACTTTACCTCTAAATCCTTTAGTACATATCTCCTCAGAATAAGGGCATTCTCTTATATAACCACAATACTATTATAACACCTAAGAAAATTAAAAATCATTTCATAATATCATCTAATATATAGACTATATTAAATTTTCCCCCTAATTGCCCACATTTATTTTTTATAGTTTTTAAAAAAAATTAATCCCAGTGTCCAGTCAGGCTTCATGCATATTTAGTTTCTTAATCGACAGCAGTCCTCTTGCCTTTTTATGGGTTTTATGACTGACTTTTTAATGAGACTCAACTCGGGTTTGCTGCTCCGAGGGGAAGTCTTTCCCAAACCCACAGGCTAGCCTGTACCACAGCCGACATTAGTGCTTCGTGTCCCCACTCCTAAACAGTGAGTTCTTCCAGGGTGGCTGCTGTGTCTCTCACTTCTCTGCATCCCCATCATGTACCTCTCACGTACTGGTTGCTCAGGGAATGTCATGTCAGTAATTAAGTCTGACATTCACTCAGGTGCTAATTCATAGTCATTTCAATCATCAGTGTGCTGAATGCTAGGGATTCAGCCGTGAACAAGACAGACACAGCCCTTCCCTCCTGGAGCTTACAGTCTAGGGGGGAAATAGGCATTAAACCAGCACTTAATGGATGGCAGTTGGGATTGAGCATTGGGTAGGACTTCAGATCTGATTTGTTTCTGTCAGATCTGACAGGTTCTCCTGGTGGAGCATCCCTGATTCATTCCCGGGCGCCCTCTGGGCTTCCAGGAGCTGGGGGCTGAAGGGGGTTCATGGCTGTGGCCTCTCTTGCAGGGAGCACCCCACTTGGCTGCTACAAGAAGCTGATTGAATACTACAAGAATGGAGACCTGTCCTTCAAATATGTGAAGACTTTCAACATGGACGAGTATGTGGGTGAGTCTTGGGAGAATCGTACTCCTCCCCTCACAGGATCGGCCCAGGAGAGGACGGGGGAAGTCTCAGGGAACCAGTGGCATTTGGGGGTAGGCTCAATTGGTGATACTGTATCTTCCAGGCCTTGGTTCACTCAGCTATGACATGAGGCTAATAAAGCTGACCTCATAGGCTGTAAGCATTAAGTGATATAACAGGTGTGGAAGCTTCTTGATCAGAGCAAGCACTTAATGAATTCCAGTGTATCTCCTCCCCTGCCTCCACCCCAACCCCATGCCATTTCTTTCTGGAACAAATGGCTGCAAATGGGATCTGGGGTCCCATGGCTGAGGTGTGTGCCCCCCCCCACACACCAGTGTCTGTGTCTGGACTTTCTCTCTACTGTTCATCTTCCAGTCCCCTTCCTGCCAAGTATACTGGGAAGGGAGCTGAGACTGGTGTCCTTTCCACTGATGCAAAGTGGCACCTTGGACTTCTGTCACCCTCTCCACCTCCACCATCATTTTGTAATGGTTTCGCCTTAAAGATTCTTTTTTTTTTAATTGTGGTAAACTACACGTAACATAGTATTTACCATTTTAACCATTTTTATGTGTACAGTTCAGTGTTAAGTAGATTCACACTGTTGTGCAACCAATCTCCAGAACTCTTTTCATCTTGCAAAACTGAAACTATCCACTAAAAATCAACTGCCCATTTCCCCGCTCCTCAGGCCCCTGAAACATGCACTTTAAACATTGTTTTTCTTCTTGACTGAAAAAAAATCTTTTTTTGGAAGCTCTGAGATAATCCTCTCCAACCACTTGGTGTTCCAGTTGGGGTTCAGGCTGAGCAGGGTGTAACGGGGGGTGGGGTGAATGGTGAGGTGGGAGGCACAGGGTAAGGGGTGTTCTTGCTTCCTTTCCTGATGGGCCCAGCCCTACCCCCCCGAGGCTAGCCCACCTCCAGAGGTCCAGACTGATCCTGGCCTCCAGCCATTCTCTTGTGAAAAGGAGATCAGAATGAGGGCCCAGGCCCATGGTCATGGGCACGACACCAGCTCAGCTTACTCCGAGTGGCTGGGGGTGAGAGGGCTAGTGCCCAAGGCTCCCTGATGGGCTCTTCCCTGAAAGTGTCTCTGGGGGTCTGGGGGTATCCTGGCATCCTTGGGAGGGTGCTCTTGCTCAGCCTGGCATGACTGAGTGCAGCCATGGCCCCACAGGCCTTCCTCGAGACCACCCGGAGAGCTACCACTCCTTCATGTGGAACAACTTCTTCAAGCACATTGACATCCACCCAGAAAACACCCACATTCTGGATGGGAATGCAGCTGACCTGCAGGCTGAGTGTGATGCCTTTGAAGAGAAGATCAAGGCTGCGGGTGGGATTGAGCTGTTTGTTGGAGGTGAGCTCGACGCCACAGCAGGTGTCCAGGGCAAACCCAGGGTGGCTGGAACACATGAGAAGGAGACAAGACCCATGCCTGTCTGCAAACAGCTCCCTCTCTCTGCACCAGTGACAGTGGGGTCACTTATTAGCCTGAGGCAGCAGGGAAGGCACAGAGTGGGAGCCCTGGTGCCCTGCCCTGCCTCTGCCGCTCAGAAACTTTGTGATCTGGGGCATCTCCTCTTTCTGCAATTTGATGCCTTGTCTGTAAATGGAGGTATGTGGATTTGGACTCCGAGATTCTCTCTATTCCTCAGACAAGGTTTTATGGATCAGTCATGGGACTTAGTTAAACATAATCACAGACTCATGTAGTTCCAGAAGATTCCACCATCAGCCCCTGCATGCTAAAAATAGTAATTGAACCCCAGAGAAGTTTTGTGACTTGCCCAAGGTCAGCCAGCCAGAGCAGTGGAGAGAGGGTGGGGACCTAGGGTATCCCGCTCTCAGGTTTATGCGTGTTCCTGCCCTGAGTTGCCCTCTTACACTTCTGTCTGTCATGGCCTCTGGAGTCCCCCATGGCGGGTGGGGGTGAGAGGCTGAAGTTGAACAGTCTTTGACTGCTCCAGATTTAACCCTTCTTTACTTCAAGGTGGGGAGGACATGGCTAGGAGTGCTCATGTTCTGAGATTTTATAAACTTGGCAGCCCCTTTCCAGGCCCTGTGTATGTTTTCTTCGGTGTGACTCCATCCCAGCAGGGATAGAGAAGTGGCAGGAGAGAGAGAAGTTACACTTGGATGATCTGGGGGGCAGAGGCTTTTGGGATTGCTCCCTACTTAGCTTTCTGAGGGTGGCAGCAAGTTAACAATGTCTGTGTGTGCCTCAGCTAGAAATGAGAGGGGAAGATCATATGCTTAAAGTGTACCTTTAAATGAATGAGGTGAGAGACACGGTTTTCAGGGATTTTTTTTCAGACCCCAGGTGGGGAAGGAGAGATTGTCCATTCTTGAAATCATGGATCCCTGGGACTGACAAGGCTGCCCTGTCTCTTCTGGGCAGGCATCGGCCCTGACGGACACATTGCCTTCAACGAGCCAGGGTCCAGTCTGGTGTCCAGGACCCGTGTGAAGACGCTGGCCATGGACACCATCCTGGCCAATGCTAGGTTCTTCGATGGAGATCTCGCCAAGGTGCCCACCATGGCCCTGACGGTGGGTGTGGGCACTGTCATGGATGCTAGAGAGGTAAGGGCACAAGACATCCACAGGCCTTCACTGGGGGGCTGGACTTGGCTTTTTGCTGTTAATTTCAACTATACAGGTACCACCTGAATCCATTTTATTAAAAATGAAGACATTGTAAATAAGGCTAAAATCCCAACTGACCCTATCACTGCTGTCCTTCCTCTCTGGAAGTAACCATTCTTCCCAGTGTGAGGTGAAACCTTTTCAGCACTGACTGTCCAGGAGGCCACAGGCTCCTGGTCTCTGCCTACCCAGCACCACTAATATCAGAATATGAATTTGTACCTGTCCAGGTACTGAGAGGGGCCCTCTGGTTCCCTGCAGTTGGTGGAGGCCACTGCTTGAAGGGAGGTCCCCCTGCAACCGCAGGATGCTTGTGGTTATAGCCCTGTGCTCAGGGATTCATAAATGTGGAGAAGTGTGATTGAAATAGTGTCTTGAACTGAATTGAGTCTTTCTATAGAAATTTGGGTATCATTTGAATTTTTTGTAGTTCCAATTTCCTTACCTTCATTAGAAGCATTTTCTCTTCCTTTCTGATATATTCAGTGGGAAGCAGCTACAGACATTTTAGCTTTAAGTTTCTTTGCCCAAGTCTGTAAACAAACATGTAAATCACTGAAAAAGTTTCCCTGTCTAAAGTGAATTTTTGTGAAATGAGCGATGGCAGCAGATTTCTGTTGGGTAAACCTTGAATCAGTGCCTCGGGAGGTCATTCTGCTGGTTTTGGCCTTGCAGCTTATAAACACTACAGTTTGAGGGCTCTTCCTGTGGTGTGCAGAAAGGACCTGGGGCTGGAAATCTGGAAATTCTCTTTTAAAATGAGTTCTGGGGTCCTGAATAAAGAGTCACCTTCTCTCTATGCCTCTGTTTTCTCATTTCAAGAAAGGAACAGTAAATCCTGCTCACAACTCCATGGCACAAGTGAATTACAATGAAAGGATATCTGGAATGCTGAGTTCTTTATAATCACTTTCTGGCACTTAACATTCTTTTTAATTAAAAAAATTATTTTATTTTATTTATTTATTTTTGGCCGTGCCTCACGGCTTGCAGGATCTTAGTACCCTGACCAGGGATTGAACCTGGGCCCTTGGCAGTGAAAGCAAGGAGTCCTAACCACTAGACTTCCAGGGAATTCCCACACTTATCATTCTCGATATTTTAAGTGTTGAGGGGAGTCTGTGCCTGTTTTACTTAAACAAAAAGCATTACTCCAAGTCACATGAGCAGGTCTAATACTCTGAACTGAAAGTGACCAGATTAAGAGGCAGCTTTATTGGGATTCAACCTTGGCAGCCACACAGATAACTCTCACCATTGCTTCCAAGGCCTCCCTAGAGGTACAAATCAGGACCCCCCTTTTTCCAGTTTGTCACTGTGAAAACTCACCCAACCTAGGGGCCCCAGGACCCAGTGTCAGAACTGTTGGGATAAGGTGTGGGCCTCTATGTATGGCACATCTGTTCACAGGGCACTTTCATGGTCATCATCAAAGGTGCCAGGAGGCACTATCATGTGGTGGTCAAGAGCATGGACTCTGGGTTAGAAATGACCTGGGGTAAGTTACTGAAACCCCCATCACAGAGTCCACTTCCTTATCCTAGAATGTAGGGATAACAGTGCTCCCCATCTCAGGCTACTTGTGTGATAAAGCACACAGAGCGTGGAGCAGTGTGCCATGTGCTAATGACTTACAATGACACATAACAACAATAGTCCTTACGATTGTTCTGGGTGTAGCCACGAGAATTCGGGTGTCTAGACTCCCAGTTCCGCTGCTCCTTCTCCTCCATCACAGGCTTGTTTTCTGACCCGCAGGTGATGATCCTCATCACGGGTGCTCACAAGGCGTTTGCTCTATACAAGGCCATCGAGGAGGGAGTGAACCACATGTGGACCGTGTCTGCCTTCCAGCAGCATCCCCGCACGGTGTTTGTGTGCGACGAGGATGCCACCCTGGAGTTGAAAGTGAAGACCGTCAAGTATTTCAAAGGTGAGGGTGGGGTGGGTCAGGGAGTAGGTTGCCAAGTTCAGGTGTGCCAGGAGTGAGGAATGGATCTAGCTTGCATGCTCTGGCCACTTTGACAACTATGATTTTAATAAAATCAAACCCTCCTCTCAGAATACAGTTTTCTCTTCCATCCATGACTATTTAAGGGTCCATTTCTAGAGACCTGTTTGCTCTGAGGAGGAAGAAAGAAAATGAAATGAAAGTTGTAGTTCAAGGGCAGTTTGGTAATCTCCTTGCAGTGATATTGAGCCTCAGGTTTTTTATCTTTCCAGATCTTGTATAGGCCATTTCCTTGTAGTCAAGGCACTGAACTGTCATGCACATCTTTTTTTCTTCTACTTAAAGCAGACACTCACTGCTTTAAATAAAATTATGTGAAAATCCTCATTTACTGAGCAGGCAAATTAGGAATTTGTTCTTTGATGAAAAGATTAACCTTTTAATGGCCAACTCTCCTACAGACTGAATTTATAACAGTCCCATGGATTTTAGCATTCATTAGAAATAACAAATTATTATTTTTTTTTTTTGCGGTACGCAGGCCTCTCACTGTTGTGGCCTCTCCCGTTGCGGAGCACAGGCTCCGGACGTGCACGCTCAGCGGCCATGGCTCACGGGCCCAGCCGCTCCGCAGCATGTGGAATCTCCTGGGACCGGGGCACAAACCCACGTCCCCTGCATCGGCAGGCGGACTCTCAGCCACTGCGCCACCAGGGAAGCCCCGGAATAACAAATTCTTTTCCTATTCTTAGGGTGTTTATTATTTGGGCCCACAGAGAAAAGATGATGAGTATCAGTTCTAGGACAAAATTTGAGAGCTCCTGGATGTTACTGTTGATGATCATGGAACTCTGCCTCTACCTGCATTAATGACTTTTGTTTTTAATTTTTTGTAGGTTTAATGCTTGTTCATAACAAGTTGGTGGACCCCTTGTACAGTATCAAAGAGAAAGAAACAGAGAAAAGCCAGTCTTCTAAGAAACCATACAGTGATTAGCCTGTGCTAATCCTAGTGTCAAGTACCTCATTGGGACAGGCAGGTCTTTCTGGAAATTGTCTTTAGGAGGACAGAATTATATTTCTTTAATCTAGTACGGTTACTCCAGATAAATGGGTGAACTTACTATTCTTGGCTATGCAGCGTGGAGTCTAGTCATGGAGTTTAGCTACTTGGTTGTAACTTACTGTTAATCAGAAAAACAATCACTCCATAATTTTGATGTCAGCTCGACTAGGGGGTTTTAGCTTTTTGTTCTGTCTCTGACGCTGTTCACATGTACAATACACTCCTGCCACTAAGTTCTATCATTATGTGCACTGATTCTCAATTGGGAGGGAGTTAGGGGCTTATGTATATGGGACAAAACCTCTTTGGAGGGTCCTGAGAGCCCCTCTTGAGCAGGCCTGCCCCTTATTTGGGAATCACTGTTTTAGATTAAGGAATAAACACTCTCAATGTCTAAAATCAGTATAAGGAAGCAGTCCCTCTGGTCAGTAACAAGTGCCATGGGAAGGAAACTATCCCTTACTTTCTTTCCCCAGTTTTTACTGCTCTTTCAGTTGGCCTTTCCGTGAACTCAGAGGACGCCTTGCAGGAGGATTTGGGTGGGTAGGACTAAGAAGGAGGCTTGTGCTGATAAACTCAGAGCCTCAAGGGGCCCAGCCACGTCAAACTCCCCTCCATCAGGGACCTTCCAGCACCAGGAGGAAGGCGGAAACGCTTTTCCCACCAGAGCCCTGTGTTTTGTTCCAAGGTCTCACTGTGGCACCTCTCATACATGCTCTTTCATAAGTCCACAAGGCCAGCAGATACTGTCAAGTTCAGCGTTGTGTTCAGTCAAGGTGATGGAGCCAGGGCAAGCAGCTTAGTTGAGTTAGAAACAACACACGAGTGACATGTTCTACATCCCTAAGAGCTGAGTGCCAAGAAACATACCGTTTCTAAAGTTGCCTCATGTCCTTTCCCCACTGAAAATACCCTGCCCTTCTAACCCTCCCAGGTTCGTGTGGCATGGTCTGATGTTCCCAGAACATCAGGAAGTACAATGCTGTTGCTCCTTTACCCTCCACCCCTTGTTCACAAGCTGTCCACTGCTCTGTCTTCTTTTACTCCTCTGCCTTGATGGTTTGGATGCTGCCGCTTCCTCCCTATTTCTGTGCCCATTTGAAGCTGCTGCTGCCTCTATTTCTGGGAAAGGCCTTTCAGAGCCTGGCTCAGGCCTCTCTTTAAGTGCTGTGTTTGGTACCAGCATTTCATCTTTAGCTTTTATACGTGATTGTGCTGTCATTCTGTTTTAAGCTAATGGATCAATGGACTTGTTTACAATATTTTCTATTAAATCCAGTATTTTCAAGTAAAATGTGTGGTTTGTGGACTTCCACCCCCAAAAGTCAGAAGCTGGTTTGGGTTGATATTTATATATTTTGAGAATAGCTAGCGAGCAAAGCTTCATACTCACTCCTCACAGCAGCTCGGCAGGAAGTCACAATCATAGCAACTGTTGATCTTCTTCAATCACCAGAGGGGGAAATAATCAAAATATTTCATAAAAATGAAGTGCCTGTGTGAAAAAATGGTAGGAATGAACAGATGAGCAATAAATTATCCAATTCTGGCTCTACTTGGCATCCAAATGAAGATATGACTGTTAAATAGAATAAGGCAGATTTGTGACCAGGAGGGATGTATCAACTGCAAGGTATGGAAAACAGGTTTAAGTTTTTTTTTTTTAGTTAAAAAAGTCAATATAATGGAACATCTTGGGTCAACATAACCAACTGAGGTACAAGTAGAAGTTGAAAGAAGGGTTTACTTTTTTAAGAACTGTATTAAGATAATTTACATTCCCATAGAATTCACCTGTTTTAAATATAAATTCAATGATTTTTATTAAGTTTATGGAGTTGTACAATTCCTCACCACAGTCCCTCTCTATCATCCCCCAAAGCTCCCTACTCCTACCCCAGCCCAGGTGCCCACTCATCTACTTTGTCTCTATAGATTTACCTTTGCTGGATATTTCATATATAAATGGAATCATACAGCAGACGTCTTTTGGATCTGGCTTCTTTCACTAAGCATAATGTTTTTGAGGCTTACCCATATGACATGTAGCAAGTAGTCCATTCCTTCTTATTGCTGAAGAATATTCCACTGTATGGATATACCACATTTTGTTTATCCAGTAAAGAAGGGATTACATTTTAAGTACATATGTTAATAGGAAAAAAATCATGTTAGAATGAAATGAGAAAGGATTTAGTGATGACCGCTAAACTGGAGATGTCTGTATGAACTCAGGACCTTAAAAAGATATGTCATGGGAAAAGAATCTTAAAAAGAGTGGATATATGTATATAACTGGTTCACTTCACTGTACAGCAGAAAGTAACAACATTAAATCACCTATACGCCAATAAAAATTAAAATAATAATAATTAAAAAAAAAAAGATCTGTCTTTCCCAGGCCAGTTTCCCTGGCGGCCCAACAGCCGTGTTGTCCTGCTACAACCAGCTCTTATGCAGATCAAGTGGGATGTATACTCCTGGGCCAGACTGGGCCTCTGATACCACTCAGGGCTTCTTGGAGAGGAGAAATTATATGTTTTGGGGCAGGGATCACAGTGGGCCTGGAATATCTTGTTCCCAGAAAACAAGGATGCTTTAAAAAATGTCTGAGGCAGTACTGAGAGGACAAAGCAGCCCGTTTAATGAGACTCCTATTGGCCAGGTTGTGACAGTTTGATCAATAAAGAAGTATTAAATACAGCTAAGTGGAAGAAGACATACAGATGGCCAAAAAGCACATGTAAAGATGCTCACCACCACTATTTATCAGAGAAATGCAAATCAAAACTACAATATCACCTCACACCAGTCAGAATGGTCATCATCAAAAAGTCTACAAACAGGACTTTCCTGGTGGCACAGTGGTTACGAATCTGCCTGCCAGTGCAGGGGACACGGGTTTGAGCTCTGGTCTGGGAAGATCCCACATGCCGCGGAGCAACTAAGCCCGTGTGCCACAACTACTGAGCCTGAGCTCTAGAGCCTGTGAGCCACAACTACTGAGCCCACGAGCCACAATTACTGAAGCCCGCGCCCCTAGAGCCCGTGCTCTGCAACAAGAGAAGCCACTGTGATGAGAAGCCTGCGCACCACACAAAGAGTAGCCCCCGCTCACCGCAACTAGAGAAAGCCCACGCGCAGCAATGAAGACCCAACGCAGCCAAAAATAAATAAAACATTTTTTAAAAAGGTACATGGGCCTCCCTGGTGGCGCAGTGGTTGAGAGTCCGCCTGCCGATGCAGGGGATACGGGTTCGTGCCCCGGTCTGGGAGGATCCCACATGCCGCGGAGCGGCTGGGCCCGTGAGCCATGGCCTCTGGGCCTGCGCATCCGGAGCCTGTGCTCCGCAACGGGAGAGGCCACAACAGTGAGAGGCCCACATACCGCAAAAAGAAAAATAAATAAATAAATAAATAAAAATAAAAAGGTACAAACAATAAATGCTGGAGATGGTGTGGAGAAAAGAGAACCCTCCTACACTGTTGGTGGGAATGTCAATTGGTACAACCACTACAAAGAACAGTATGGAGGTTCCTTAAACTAAAAATAGAACTACCATATGATCCAGCAGTCCCACTCCTGGGCATAATATCTGGAGAAAACCATAATTTGAAAAGATACATGCTCCCCAGTGTTCATTGCAGCACTATTTACAATGGCCAAGACATGGAAGCAACCTAAATGTCCATCGACAGGAATGGATAAAGAAGATGTGTTACATATATACAATGGAATATTACTCAGCCGTAAAAAAGAACAAAATAATGCCATTTTGCAGCAACATGGATGGACCTAGAGATTATCATACTAAGTGAAGTCAGACAGAGAAAGACAAATATCAGGATATCACTCATATGTGGAATCTAATTTTTAAAAATGATATAAATGAACTTATTTACAAAACAGAAACAGACTCACAGATTTCAAAACCAAACATTATTATCAAAGGAGAAATGTTGGGGGGAGGGATAAATTAGGAGCTTGGGATTAACATACACACACTACTATATATAAAATAGATAACTAACAAGGACCTACTACATAGCACAGGGAACTCTACTCAATTTTCTATAATAACCTATATGGGAAAAGAATCTGAAGAAGAACAAATACATGTATATGTATTGATAAAACTGAATCACTTCGCTACACACCTAAAACTAACACAACATTGTAAATAAATCAACTATACTCCAACAAAATTTTTAAAAAATAAATAAATACAGCTAAGTGGAACAAGTTGAATCTATCTGTAAAACCCCAAGTGTGACACTCAAAAAGGAAATGGTAATATTAAGTATACATGGAGTTGTATTTCAGGAAGGGTGGATGGAATGTGCTTAAATTTTCATTACATTTAGTAAAAACAAGCAGCATGTTGACATAAATGGGTGTCACCTCTCCTATTAAATACGTCTGTTTATAAAGAACAGATGGATACAAGAGTCAAGCCCACTATCTACCCGCCCCTATCTATGGCTTACTCCCTTACTTCTTCAGGTCTTTGCTCAAATGTCATTTATCAGAGAGATCTTCCCTGACCCTCCAATATAAAGTAGCAATCCTGATTCTCTAGCCCCCTCTGGGATAGTTTCTGATGCCTGCTTCCTGGGAACTAAAATCCCTACTGTGATGAGATGCTAGTGAAGCATGCATAAGTTTCCATTAAGACATATTGTGATAGAATCCCGGGTTATGAAATAATGCGTAAGTAAAACAACATAGTAATTTGGATCTCAAGGGTGCCCTTAACACCAACTATTTTCCCCTAGTCCATTCGGTCTACCTGGAGAGACCTAATTCATAATGTCTCAAGACTCTAATCCCTTTTCCTCCAGTTCTTCTCTGAGCTGATGACCTTGAAAATAGAAGCAATCAGGAAAGAACTTCCACAAGTTCCCACCATCACATACACCCACCTGCCAGCCCTGCCCTCACTGTTTGCCCTTTTCCTGTCACTTGTTCCTTGGCCAGTCCCTCTGTGCACTAGATCCCACCTTCTCTTGCCTCCTTGAGGGCATTGCTCCAGCAAGACTCTTCTCTCGCACCTACAGCATCAAATTCCTTCTTTCCTGGATCACCCTATCAGAATACAAAGCAAGCTTTAAAATCAAAACTCTTTACCCTGTTTGTCCCCTCCTATAATAGCTTCGTTCTCTGATACCCTTTTCAATAAGCAAAATTTCTGGAATTACCTATACTCCGGCTCCAATCTCTCTCCCCCAGTTCTCTTTATTCTGGTATTCCCATTATGCACGTTACACACCTTTTGCAATTCTCACAGTTCTTAGATATTCTGTACCTATTTTTCTTTCATTCCTTTTTCTCTTTAAATTTCAGTTTGGGACATTTCAAGATATTGACATATCTTCAAGTGCAAGATTCTTTTCTCAGCTGTGTTCAGTCTACTGATGAGCCCATCAAAAGCATTCGTTACAATGTTTTTATTTCTAGCATTTCTTTCTATTCTCAGAGTTTCTTTAGCTTACTCATCTGTTCTTGCATGTTGTCCACTTTTTCTGAGACCTTAGCATATTAATCTGGGTTATTTTAAATTCCCATTATTATAACTCGAAAATCTCTGCCATGTCAGAGTTTGGTTCTGATGCTTGCTTTATCGCCTCAGATTATTTTTTTCCGCCTCTTAGCATCCTTGTAATTTTTTATTGAAAGTTGGACACGAGGTACTGGGTAATAGGAACTGACATAAATAGGCCATTAATGTGAGGTTTTATGTTTATCTGGCTAGCAGTTAGGCTGTGTTTTAATGTCTCCTGTAGGTGTCAGATGCTTCAATTTTCTTCAGTGTCTTTTGTTTTTGTCTCCCCTGTTGTCTTTGGGTTTCCCTAGAAACTCCTTAAAATAGAGGCTGTGTCTTGCAACTCTTCCAAGAGCTGTAATACATTGTTATAAAACTGGAGCCCTATAGATGGTATAGCATTAGGGAGAAGCATTCTATAATCTTATGGTTAAATCTGCTTTATTTTACTGGGCTAGGATCTCTGGGCTGAGACCTACAGAAGTTTCTTAGCCTTTTTTTCTCCCCACTTACGTGAGCAAGGAAGGCTAGAGAGGGCTCAAACCATCCAAATGCCCTTCCCCTAGATCACAGAAGATTCCAGCAAAATAATTTTCCTTGAGGGCAGGCTTCTGCTGTGGAAGCAAAGCTCTGGGTATATTTCCAAATGGTTACTCCTCCCACCCCACCCCCCCTCCCCGGGCCGCCCGTTCCCCCAACAAGGAGGGATTCCTCTGCCATCTTCAGAGTGGGAACATGATCCAGCTCCTGGAGGTAAAACCCACAGAAGTGTGGGGGCCGCCTAAGGAAAGCTCCCAGGAGTTGTTGTTCTTGTTTTAAGTTGTAACAATTTATTTGACACTTGTTACAAATTGCTCCCGAGTTTTAAACTCTCAAATGAATCCACACTCAGCCCCCTAGCAATTCATTTAAATCCTAATTATTGCCTCAAGCAACTTCGACTTTGGGTGAGCTGATCTATATTTTCTGCATTTTCCTGTCTTTCTAGTTTTTGTGGAAGTTTGCCCTGTGACCTCAGTTCTCTGATGGATCGAAGAAAATTTGATTTTCAGTTTGTTCAGCTTTTTTTATTGTGAAGATACCCCATTCTTTCTCAAACACACTCCAGATTTTCACCGCCCCTCCAGTGAAACAGCACTTGTCAAGGCCACCAATGACCTCTACATTGATTGCCAAGTCAGTGCTTAGAGCTCATATTACTTGATCCATTTGCAGTACCTGACAAAGCCGACCCCTCCTTCCTTCAAATTTGACATGGCTGCCAGGATATCACACTGTGCTGGTTTTCTTAACCTTACTGGCCACTCTCAGTCTCCTTTGCTGCTTCCTCCTCATCACCCTGAACTCTTAGCATTTGCAGTGTCCCAAGACTCAGTCTTTGGACCTCTTCTCTTTTAAAACTCACTCTCTTGGTAATTTCATCCAGTCTCATGGCTTTAAATACAATCTATACATTGACTCCCATATTTATATCTCCAGCCCGAATCTCTCCCTTGAACCCTGGACTAGAATATCCAACTGCCTACCAAACATCTCCACTGAAATAACTATCAGACATCTCAAACTCATCTGTCCATGACTCAACTCCTGATCTTCACTGGCAAACCTCTGCTACCTATAGGTTTCTCCAACTCAACTATTCAAAAAGACCTAGAAATCGACTCTGATGCCTCACCTTCTCACACTGTATATCCAATCTATCAGCAAATCCTATTAGTTTTACCTTCAAGGAAGTACAGAATCTGAACATTTGTCGACTCCAAGTGCTGGTACACTTGTCCAAGCCATCTGTACTTCTCACCTGAGTCACTGCAGTAGTCTCCTAACTGGTCTGTTTCTGTCCCTGCTCACCCTGCTCCCCTAAAACGTAAGTCAGACCCTATCACACTTTGTTCAAAGTCCTCCAAAGGCTCCCATCACAGAGTAGAAGCCAAAGTTCACCCAAGGCCCTGTGTGGTCTGTAGCACCACCCACTCCCATCCCGCCTCTTAAAATTCTCCCTTCCTCAGTCTGCTTAAGTCCTTACTGGCTACCACACTATTCCTGGAGCCCTCTAACATGCTCCTATCCCAAGGGCCTTTGCCCCTGCTGTTCCCTCTGCCTCGACTCTCTTCTCACAGGTGTCCACAAGGCTCACTGCCACACTGCCAAGCCTTGGTTCAAGTGCTATGTTGGTGAACTCCTCTCCACTCTTTAAGATTCCAACATCACTCTGCTTCCCCTAACACCCTATTCCTTCTCCCGACTTCTCTCTGTGGTGCTTATTTTCTGATAAACCATATGATTTGCTTAGCGTCTGTCTCCTTCCACGAGAATTTAAGTTCCACAAGGGCAGGGAGATTTATACCTGCTTTAATCACTGTTACATTCTCAGCACCTAGAAAAATAGTAAGGCCCATTGTGAGGTGTTCAATAAATATTCGTTAAATGAGTGAATGAATACTAGGAAACACAATAGGTTACAAGAAGTGGAACGGGATCGAAAATAAGATACACAATCACTTTTTAAATTTATATGCATTTAGGTTATATTAATATTAGTTTAGTTTGTTGATTCAATGAAAAAAATAAAAAAGAGCCAAGGAAAAGAAATAACTGTGCTGATTTTATACTTACCAACTGTGGCATCAGAATCTCACTAAATTTTCAATGTGCACAATATTCTCCAAAGCAACCCCTGGCTCTGAGAAATATGGGACTCCTTGGAGTGGTAAATCTTTGGGCTACCTGAATAATTGTGCAAAGACTAGACTACGGGTGCTGAAAGTTGATATTGCCATAAACAGCTTTCTGACCACAAACTCTCAACCTGGTCTGCAGGCTGATGTTTTTTTTAATGAGCCAAAGTTCAGGGAACAGACTATTTGGCTACTCTTACCAGTATGAGAGGGCATCACAGTGTTACAATCCCTTGTCTTACTTAGCCGCTTCAGCTATAACTTAATTTCTTTACTTCAGTGGTTGCAGGCAAGTGTTACTATCAGGAGTGACACTTTAATGTCGCATCACAATTGGATGTCAACTATGGTTCAAATAGTTTTAAGTGGCCTTACAGTTTTTGGTAATACTGCTATTCCTGCCTTGCTTGTCTCATTAGATGCTATTCTAGCTACCAAGGTGTGTAGCAGACTATAATGAAACACAATGAAGAAAATTAAAATCCCAGAAATAAACCTGCTTCTATAACAAAGTACTACTCCTGTCATAACCAGTTATTGCATTTATAACATGGGAACTGTTGCCACCTGCTGGTGATGCTTATGATAAAATTAATACTTGGTGGGCTCTCCAAAATTCCAGTCAAAATTTTAAAGTTCCCTTCTAAAGCAGGCAACCACATGAATGGCTTTGTGATTATCATATTTGATTAACTCTAATTTTTTTTCTCTGAACAAAAAAGTAGTAAGTATATTAATGAAATTCTAATGTAAACGAGAACCCTCTACTACTAAAAAATGACTTTGCTGACAATGCTATAGGTCTGGGAGTACGGCTGCCAAGTGTTTTCTCCCTTACCCATCTCCTCAACAGGAAGGGATGTAGCCACTAGATGCTCACTCGCTGGATTCAGTATTTAGCTGAGGTGGCAGGCTAATCCTCTCACACTAGTGCAGAGCCTCCGTGAGTCCAGATGACCCACAAGTCTGATCAACTTGTCCAGTGTTTAATGATTTCCTCATGAAGCTGAGCAGAAAAATGACCATAACAGGCACACAGCCTAAAACTCCAGAGACAGCCAGTGTTCTCAAAAAAACCTGATTCAAAGCTACCAAAAGACCTCAATCAAAAAAGAATTTCAGGGACTTCCCTGGTGGCACAGTGGTTAAGAATCCAACTGCCAATGCAGGGGACACGGGTTCAAGCCCTGGTGCAGGAAGATCCCACATGCCGCATAGCAGCTAAGCCTGTGTGCCACAACTACTGAGCCTGCACTCTAGAGCCCACAAGTCACAACTACTGAGCCTATGTGCCACAACTACTGAAGCCCACGCGCCTAGAGCCTGTGCTCCGCAACAAGAGAAGCCACTGCAATGAGAAGCCCACACAATGCAACGAAGAGTAGCCCCCGCTCGCCACAACTAGAGAAAGCCCACGCGCAGCAATGAAGACCCAACACAGCCAAAAATAAATAAATAAATAAATAACTTTAAAATAAATCAAATTAACAGCAATTCATAGAATGAAATTTCAAATTTCCAAAAATTATACTCATTAGTAATTAATGTGTGCAAAAAATTTTTTAATTGTGTGCCCTTTTGCCCTATCAGATTGGCAAAAATAAGTTAATTTTAAAATAAAACAATAATTTTAAATGCTGGGGAAAAAAAGGCCTTTATGAAATGAAGCTAGATACACAAAACTCTTTGTTCTCTCATATAGTTTCTTGATATACCAACATTCCACAAACCTATTTATTTCACAGGTCATATGAGGGGTTACCTCAATCTTCCATTTTACTCAGAGACAGAAGTACTCTGTCTATAACTATACCATCTGTCCCAAACTATACCATCTTAAAATTAGCTTGTAACTCATGCCTCAAAAATAAGCCCTATTGTCTTTGTGAAAATTAAGGGGTGAAGATTTTGTACCTAAGGAAGAAACACTCAGTTGAACAAACAAATCTTTGAGACTAACGACCTGTTGTGTTATTTATTTATTTATTTATTTTTGGCTGCGTTGGGTCTTTGTTGCTGTGCGCAGTCTTTCTCTAGTTGCGGCGAGTGGGGGCTACTCTTTGTTGTGGTGCGCGGGCTTCTCATTGTGGTGGCTTCTCTTGTTGCAGAGCATGGGCTCTAGGTGCACGGGCTCCAGTACTTGTGATGCGCGGGCTCAGCAGTTGTGGTTCGCGGGCTCTAGGCCGCAGGCTCAGTAGTTGTGGCTCATGGGCTTAGTTGCTCCATGGCATGTGGGATCTTCCCAGACCAAGGCTCAAACCCATGTCCCCTGCACTGGCAGGCGGATTCTTAACCACTGCGCCACCAGGGAAGCCCACGTGTTTTTTAAAATCATGGAGAAAAACCATGCCATTTGTTTCACGAAACTAAGGCTTCTTTCCTACATCTAATACATCATCAACATAATGTACAACAGCCTAAAATAAAATAATCTCTAGCAACATCAAGTAGCCCATGAACTAAAGAGCTTCTGAGTGGCTAGTAGTGAAAGATGAACTGAACTCCTATCCAGTCACTGAGAAGAAGCACTCTTCTCAAGTATGTACTGTATAATTAGTTGTTTTATTTTATTTTATTTATTTTTTATTTTTTATTTTTTCTTTTTTTTTTGCGGTATGCGGGCCTCTCACTGTTGTGGCCTCTCCCGCTGCGGAGCACAGGCTCCGGACGCGCAGGCCCAGCGGCCATGGCTCACGGGCCCAGCCGCTCCGCGGCATATGGGATCCTCCCAGATCAGGGCACGAACCCGTATCCCCTGCATCGGCAGGCGGACTCTCAACCACTGCGCCACCAGGGAGGCCCTAATTAGTTGTTTTAATTTCCATTTCTTATCTTCAACTTATCCTTTAAGTTAACTTTCGTTCTTATATTAAATGTGCTGAATCGAAGTCCATGTAGTTCAAACAAAATATGGGTCCTAAAATCTAAGTTCAGTCACAAGTGGAGGCGCTGTACTATGACTTTCTTCTGCTCATTTTAAGAATATGTGTTATATACCATATAGTTTTTAAATGTGATCAGTTGCCTTGGTGACAGAACACAGAGCAGCAACTCTGCTTTAATTATAAGACAATTTTTAAATAATTTTTTATTTTTAAGATTAAGCATCCTCATTGACAATCCAGAAACAGTCCGTGCTCTTTGGATACACACACTTAAAATGGTTAAAAGTGATTCCCCAATTTTCAATGACAAGATATGAAAAAAGAACATGTTCACAAATGCAGATGAATTCCTCTGTCCTTTTTTTCCAAAAGTCTTATTTTGCTACCAAGCCACTCACCAAACCACAAGGAAAGACAATTTTTCAAAAAGC
Organism: Mesoplodon densirostris; assembly: GCF_025265405.1. Taxonomy (NCBI): domain Eukaryota; kingdom Metazoa; phylum Chordata; class Mammalia; order Artiodactyla; family Ziphiidae; genus Mesoplodon; species Mesoplodon densirostris. Next base: position 121,402,062 of record NC_082663.1, on the reverse strand, counting down.
CAGCAAAACCCAGAAACAACGATCTAGATATCAAGCCAAAATTATCCCCTGAAACAGCGCTGTTGCAAAAAAAAAAAAAAAGGATAGGAAGACAAATTTCCATAGCTCATTAGAGAAGCCCTTTAAAAAGAATTCAGAAAGTTAGGACTGGAACTATGGTGGTACAGTGTTCAAAACGCAGATAATTAAAGGTCAGCTTGCGGGCTTCCCTGGTGGTGCAATGGTTGAGAGTCCGCCTGCCAATGCAGGGGACACGGGTTCGTGCCCCAGTCTGGGAAGATCCCACATGCCGGGGAGCGGCTGGGCCCATGAGCCATGGCTGCTGAGCCTGCACGTCCGGAGCCTGTTCTCCGCAATGGGAGAGGCCACAACAGTGAGAGGCCCGCGTACCGCAAGAAAAAAAAAAAAGTTCAGCTTGTTCAGCTTGGGAACATATTAGGCTTTCTCCTATCCCAGCAGAGGAAATAGAAATATGAGCTGCTGGAGCTAATATTAAAATTGTCCTTACCAATGAAAAGCAGGGCAAGAGTCAACAGAAAGAATGCAGAACAGAAGACAAGTCGTTCTGAATCTAGGCTCTACTGCCTAGAAGAAACTGGAAAGTTGAATAGGGCTGAAATTCTTCTGAGCCAGTATCAATAAATTCTAGACTTGGCTCAAAACCAGTGGACTATAGACCACTAATAATATATCAGGTGACCCACAGTGTTTGTGGTATCAAAAAATATTTTAAAAATTATCTATAAATTTCTATTCTGAAAATCAGATCAAAATGACACTGGGCCATCCAATCAGTTATAGAGTAAAGGGCTTCCTCCAAACAAGATTAATTTAGCAGAAATTCAGGTTGGAAAGAATGTAACATTGAGTAAATAACACCAGGCTCTCGGTACAATTTTAATAAGGCTTCTACCCACCCCAGTTGTAAGCAGTACTACTGAGGGAGCTCCCACAGAATGTCTTAGAGGGATGTTTCTCAGAGATAAAAAGGACTATAAGTTTAACTCTTGACCCCTCTCTCCTTGCCTAAAGCTTGGAGAAGAAAATAAATATTTAATTTTTAACTACTCAAAGCTTTGGGCACATTGTAATACTAATATCTTCTAGTTTTCATTTTCGGAACCTTTGGCTTAATATTTCCTCAATCATGTTGCAATGAAAAATGTCTGAATATGCCTTAATCAGTAGTACCACATGAAAATATCAAACTTGTTCTTCCATATCTTCTACATAGGAAGAGGGAATCAATGGTACCCTAAATATCCTGCAAAGTTACTCTGTATACTTGACAAAAGATTAGGGCAAACCATTGCACTTCCATATCTTGAGCAGCAGCAGTTAACTAGTCTTCAACCTCATCTTCCCAAATATCTCCATTAACATCCACAGCATGGAACAACCTGGAAGCATAAAATAAGGTACATTTTAATACACCTGATAGAAACTGAATATAATTTCTTTCCTTTTCTCAAATATACTTTCTGTACTCTTCTGATAACATCTTTGTATATCTTTTCCTCTCCTTTAATCATTCCACTGGGGAGGGCTGAAATATGGGTCCCTTAAAGTTTATAGGAACAGCCCTTTTAAGGATCCAGACAACTCTCTAGGACCAAGAATAAACAATAATGGGAGATGGGTATCACAAAACTGATACTAAATGTGTACAATATGTGGAATAAGCCAAGACTGGAAAATTCAGGTAGTCTAGAAGCTAACTCCTTCAAAACACTATAACTTTATTACACGCTAATCACTCCATCCTCTCCATCTTCACTGTTCTTGCACTCTCCATCAATAGAATATTTTTCAGTTGCCAATTTGTTTTCCTCCCCTTATGTTACTTAAAATTTATGCAATTTTCAACACTATATTTCCAATGGTTCATGGGAAGAGCCTGTTTCTTCAACTTATCTTACAGTTTCATAACACCAATGATTGATTGTAGGTACTCCACAGATGTCTATTAACAAAGATTATCAGCTGATGCTGAAATTGGAGCTGGTGGAGAACTAGATATTCACATTGTGCCAAGGAATCACCCCACAGATCACTTACTAATAACAAAAAGAGAAATCTTACCTTTACAATGGAACAAATGGTAGAACTGAGCATCATACTAACAGTGAGACAGCCTGACATTATTGATCTGATGTGGTACAACATGAAGTACGTCACCCCTTATTAAGTATTCTTATCAAAAATGTTACTCTAAATCTAGTCAAACTCCAGTCTAGAGCTAACTTCCACTTTACAGGAAATAGAGAGGATAGAGAAACAAACTCAAAGGTACCATGGAGAAACAAAACTCGAGAAGGTAAGAAGTTATACAGGACAACAGCCTGGACTCTTCAAAAAGTCAATGTTCCCCTCAACACAAACAAACAAACAAAAGAAAGGTGGGCAAAACTTTTCTCCATTAAGAAACTAAAGAGACAGAACCAAATAAAGTGATTGAACTTGATTAGATCCTGGTATAATAAAACAGCTTCAAGAGATATTTTTAGGGATAGTTGATAAGTCTTAAATATTTTATTAGATGACAGTATGCCATTGTTGTTAAATTTTTTGCAGTACTGTTGTTATATAGAAGACTTTTCTTATCTTAGGAAAGACGTGTGAAAGCATATAGAGGGACTTCCCTGGTGGCACAGTGGTTAAGAATCCACCTGCCGATGCAGGGGACACGGGTTTGAGCCTTGGTCCAGGAAGATCCCACATGCCGCGGAGCAACTAAACCTGTGTGCCACATCTACTGGGCCTGAGCTCTAGAGCCCGTGACCCACAGCTACTGAGCCCACGTGCCACAACTACTGAAACATATGCGCCTAGAGCCTGTACTCCGCAACAAGAGAAGCCACCGCAATGAGAAGCCCGCGCACCGCAACCAAGAGTAGTCCCCGCTTACTGCAACTACAGTAAGCCTGTGCGCAGAAACGAAGACCCAAAGCAGCCAAAAATAAATTAATTAATTAATTAAAGAAAAAAAAAGCATATAGACATGAAGCATCATATTTCCAACTTAGGGTCAAGTAGTTCAGCAATAAATTTAGAAAACAAATATGGCAAAATATGACCAATTGTTCATTTTGGTGGAAGGTATCCTATTAATCATAGTCCTATCCTTTCTGTATGTTTGAAAATTTTCACTAAAAAAATTGAGGAGGATAATAAATAAAAGAAAATCCCCAGATAGTATATTTTCATCATAAAACTCATTTTCAAGAAAATTCATACATGGGGGAAAATATATGAGAATTCTCTAAATAAGCAAAATACTGAAGTAAAACTTTCTGGGCTTATGGTCCGCAAACCAAGTACCCAAAACTGCTGAGACTAGGAGCTCTGTGTGTACGTACCGGTTAAAACATGGGGAAGCAGTATCAGTGAAATGCCTGTAAGGGTTTGCTCTGGAGAGAGAACCCATGCAAATCCAGCAGAAATATTGCATACAGCCGGTACATGTCATCTTGTTACATCCATCTAATTTCTGGTGGGAAAGATAGAGAAAAATATCAAGGCTACAAAAGCAAAAGAGAAATGCACAATGCCAAAATGATTTGGTACAACATTCTCCCTGTCTTCTCCCTTTTCTAATGCAGGGTGGAGATATACAGGTAACACACAATGATAACTATGAATGCTTAACTCTTTTGCATTACAGGTAAAATACAGAAAATACTTAGCAGGTATTCCTACAATTAGATACTTAGCAAAACCTCTTCTGATAAACAGTAAATACAAACCAAACATGTATAAGTGAAACGTATAGTTAGATTAATATTAAAATGTTTGGATTTAATATGTGGGATTTAAACTCTTTACATAAATCTAAGTAAACATTTGGTACCAAGTCCCCCATTCTATAAGAGCTGAGGCATGTCAGAAGTGGTTAAATAGAAGGCCAGCTTCCTTAATGGAGTGACTGGGGCATCACCACAAGGGTCAGCTCAGATATGATGGACTGGAACAACAGAATCAAATGCAAAGACGTATTTCAATTTGGAAACATATTAAGATTTTGTCAAGAAGCAGTAGATGTATCTATCTATCTTGACTCAGATGTCTCCATTTCATAAGCAGGCACTTGTAAAACAGCTATTAAATTCCAGGTGTATATAGTTCGGAGGAGAAGTCAGGCTTGATTCTTTTTTAGTCACGTAGATGAGTTAAGAGTTGACTGTAGCTCGAGTATGGCCTCTTTATAACCCACTCAATTTTGAGGTGGATATAATGGGAGAACAACTGTCACCATACGAAAGCACTTTGAAATGGGAAGTCTACATACATTTTAGGTCAATAACAATATTTAGTAGTAAATTTACATCTTCCAAGTTAAGAAAGTTTAATAAATACCAAAATGTGTTTTCTTAATTAGTCACAAAATTAAAAGGCTTCTTGAGGAAATCGTAACATGCTTGCAGTTAGGTTTGCCTCCATGTCTGTCCCCAAACCTTTACCTCGATGGGAGTCCCACAACATGGGCAGCTCTTTGAGTTCTTTTCTAGCCACTCCTTACTTTCCATCTCTTCCAGTGCCTTCTGAATCACCCTCTTACCATACCTCTGTTCCAAAAATCTTTTATTGGCCTCATCTGCTTGCAGGTACTCATTTCGTAAGTCCATTAATTTCTCTAGAAAGTGAAATGGAAAATTAACTTTTATACAACTTGTAATGCTGATTAAAAACCATTAAAATTGGCCATAACCTTTGACTACTCAATAATGCTATTCCTGGGATTTTATCATAAGGAATTAATCCAAAGTAAAGTTACATATAAAAATGGCAAACAAATGTCCAAGGGAATAATTATGTGTGGAGCCACTTAAGATATAATATTTAGTTATTAAAACTTATAATTAGGATGGCTACAACTCAGTTAAAATACTCATTATGGAATTCAGAAAAAAGCATATTTAGGTTGTAACTAGGTAAAAATTACACATGCATGAAAGACAAAGAACAGACAGCAATCCTCCAAGTAGAAAAGCTGGACTTGTTAAAGGTGACAGAATAACAGCTTATCTTTTTCCTTTGATTTTAACTTATTAATGTTGATATTTTTGTGCAACTAGTACAACTAGTAGTACAGTTTAAGATTGACTTATCTAAATGACACAAAGGTTGAAACAGACGCTGATTTTCTACTGAATCAGCATCATTCACCATTTGATTAACAACAGGTCTACCAAATTAAACAAAAGCACCTAAGGGCAAAGACCAGCTGTTCAATTTTGTATATAAAAAAAGCCAGTGAAAAAAGTTTACCACCCACAGGAAATGAAAAGTCCCTCCTGTCAACTTTTCCCCTTAATACTCTTCACTCTGGTTTCTACTGCTTTATCACTTAACTCAAATGGAATGGGCAGCCATTCCCAAAGGCTTTAGTTGTAGACAAGGCTTTTGCTCACAATTCTATTACCTTAATCTTTCAACACAATTAATTAAAGACCTCTCTCAACAATGTTCTAGCTATTTTATTAATTTACTTTCCTCACATTATTTAGAGGTGGACATCTTCCCTCTAAATGCAGTGGACATCTTCAGGGGCAGAATTCTATCTGCACTTTTGCTTCACCTGTGAATCCTTTCTCTGTGTTGTTCATTCCCATGACTCCATCACTTCTACTTAGATGTAGCCGACATGTATTTTTTTATCCTGTCACTTTTATCTCCTCTACTAATTCAAAGCGTTTTTGTGTTCCCAGACATCTTAAGGACAAAGGTTACTGCTCTAATGTTCTCAAAATAATAAAATTGTTAGTATATCATATATTTTGTATGGTAATATCGAATATATAGATATAGAGACTGAGAAAGAGATTCCTAATTTTGCTGAAGCCCCCAAGCCTATCTTTGATTTCTTCCCCAAACACTGTGAAACACCTGAAATGTACTTCAGCCTCTCAGTGATAAGGATACAGAAGTCTAAAGTAAAGGCTATCATTATATTCTGGTAAGTTCTCCATCCCATCTGCCTATAACCACTACAAAACTCTGCAATAGGCAACTGGAAGTACTGCATTTACTCATTCTCCTCTCAGGGTCCTTTCTTAGAGATAATGACACTCTGCTAACAATTAATAACTATAGTAATACTGGCATTACTAGTTACCATTTTGTGGTTTAAGACTTAAATATAAGACATAACACCATAAAACCTCTAGAAGAGAACATAGGCAAAACATTTCCTGACCAAGGCAATAGAAATAAAAGCAAAAATAAACAAATGTGACCTAATCTAACTTACAAGCTTCTGTACAGCAAAGGAAACCGTAAACAAAATGAAAAGACAACCTATAGGCTGGGAGAAAACATTTGCAAATATGTAACCGACAAGGTCTAAATTTCCAAAATATACAAACAGTTCATACAACTCAACAAAAAACAAACAAACAACTCAATAGAAAAATGGGCAAAACAACTAAATAGACATTTCTCCAAAGAAGACATCCAGATAACCAAAAGACATATAAAAAGAGGCTCATCACTGCTAACTATTAGAGAAATGCAAATCAAAACTATGATGAGGTACCACCTCACACCAGCCAGAATGGCCATCTCTAAAAAGTCTACAGGGGAGGACTTCCCTGGTGGCACAGTGGTTAAGAATCCGCCTGCCAATGCAGGGGACACAGGTTCGAGCCCTGGTCTGGGAAGATCCCACATGACGCAGAGCAACTAAGCTCATGTGCCACAACTACTGAGCCTTCGCTCTAGAGTCCGCGAGCCACAACTACTGAAGCCCGCGCGCCCTAGAGCCCCTGCTCTGCAACAAGAGAAGCCACTGCAATGAGAAGCCCGTGTACTGCGACGAAGAGTAGCCCCCGCTCGCCACAACTAGAGAAGCCCGCGTGCAGCAACAAAGACCCAACACAGCCAAAAATAAATAATAAATAAATTTATAAAAATAAATAAATAAATAAATAAATGGGAAAAAAAAAAACTAAACTTTAAAAGAAAAAAAAAAAAGAGTCTACAGGGGACTTCCCTGGCAGTCCAGTGGTTAAGGCTCCACACTCCCAATGCAGGGGGCACGGGATCAATCCCTGGCCAGGGAACCAAGATCCCACATGCCACACATCAAGGCCAAAAAAACCCACAAAATAACAAACAAGTCTACAAATAACAAATGCTGGAGGGGGTGTGGAGAAAAGGGAACCTTCCTACATTGTTGGTGGGAATGTAAATTGGTGTAGCCACTATGGAAAACTGTATGGAGATTCCTCAAAAAACTAAAAATAAGAGTAGCCATATGATCTAGCAATCCCACTCCTGGGCATGTATCCAGACAAAACTATAATTCAAAAAGATACCTATGTTCATAGCAGCACTATTTACAATAGCCAAGACATGGAAACAACCAAAATGTCCATCGCCAGAGGAATGGATAAAGAAGATGTGGTACGTATATAGATACAACAGAATATTACTCAGCCATAAAAAAGAATGAAATAAGGCCATCTGCAGCAACATGGATGGACTTAGAGATTATCATACTAAGTGAACTAAGTCATAAAGACAAATACCATATAATATCACTTATACGTGGAATCTAAAATATGACACAAATGAACCTATCTACAAAACAAAAACAGACTCACAGACATACAAAACAGACTTGTGGTTGCCAAGCGGGAGGGGGCCTGGGGGAGGGATGGATTGGGAGGCTGGGGTTAGCAGATGCAAACTATTATATTTATACAGAATGGATAAACGACAAGGTCCTACTGTATAGCATAGGGAACTATATTCAATATCCTGTGATAAACCATACTGGAAAAGAATATAGGAAAGAATGTATACATATGTATAACTTAATCACTTTGCTGTACAGCAGAAATTAACACATTTTAAATCAACTATATTTCAATAATGTAAATAAATAAATAAATACACAAACTAAAAAAAAATAGTTACCATTTTGCATTTTACATACATTAGCCCATTCTCAAACTATGGTTAAGTACCAGTTTTTTTCCCTCACTCTGTCAAGGACCAGTACTTTTGCAAAAATATAATCAAATGAATTATTAGAAAAATGAGGGTAAAAAGACAAAAAATATAAGCCTAAATTTTTATTAGACTTGACTGCCATAAAATTTAGTCAGTGAATAGCGACAGCAAAATCGTTATTAAAGTTTCAAACACTGACTCTCAATTTCTGTACTTACCTTGTCACAGACCAGTATAACAACTATAACAACTTTAAGTAGCACCACAATAGGTCATTTCAAACTTACAATAACCTTATGAAGTAGCTATTATCATCAGCCCTTTTAGTTTGAGAAAGACTAAGTCACCAAAGTCTAGTCAAATTGATGTCCAGGGCCTGATTCCTCAAACCTTAATCTAGATCAGAAATGGCTAACAGGTTTTACCTCCTGTGACTACCTCAATAGAGGGTGGCCTTCTGAAGCACTGTGTTGAGGAAGATTCTGAGGCCTCCCTGGGCTCACTGAGAAAGCACTTGATGACTGATCAAACGTGTACCGTGGAAACAAGAGTGATAGCTTAGATGCTCTGCATTTGCCGACCAGGATCTACATTATTCCATATTCATAGACAGAAATTACTCTGTCATTCCTTCCCTGGAATGCTCCCCCCGATATCTGCGTGGCTTGTTTCCTTACTTCCTTCAAGTCTTTACTCAAACCACTTTGCCAGCGAGGCCTCCCCTGGTTTTTCTAAATAAAATCCGAAGCCCCTTCCCCTTCAGAACACTTCATAGCCTGTCCCTGCTTTATTTTTTTTTCCCTCTTCAGCATTTACCACCATCGAATATTTTTATTTGTTTGCCTATCTCCCCCATTAGAATGTAAGTTCCATGAGGGAATTTGGTCACTGCTATATCCCCAGAACCTAAGACAGTAACTGACTCAAAAGTATGTGTTGAACAAACACAGAAGAACACAATTCTTCCAAACTGAAGAATTTAAGTGATGTCCCTTTTTATTTGGGGGGGGGGTGGGGCAGGGCGGGTGGAGCGCTGGGAGACTGAGTTCACACAGTTACAACCTACCTGCAGTCACCTTACATGGAGAAACCCCATGGTAGGTCAATCTGCATAAAGTACAGAAGGCAAAATTGCAGCTGGAACAGATGCCCATTGTGCACCCAGGCTCCTGCATCACAGGCAGCTGGCAGGATGGGCGGGGGCAGTACACCACATCTGCCATCAGGTCCAAGGTAGACTGGAGGAGAAGCCGGTCATAACGGGCAAATAACTCTGCTTCCACTAGCTCTTTGACCTGGAGGGAAATATAAAACATCATAGGTTTGATGATTTCCCAACCAGTTCTGATCCTGAGGAGATCCTTAGGAAGCTAGTGTAAACCAGAGGCACATAAACTAAAACTCTATCTCCCTTCAAAATCAAACCAAGTATGGGAGGTCTACATCTTGACTGAGATGGTGGTTACATGGGTCTACACATGTGTCAAACTAAGCAGACGGTACACTTTAAATGAGTACATTTATGCCTTAATGGAGTTGACTGAAAAAAAAGAAGACCAAGCAGGCTGTCTTTAAAGTCTGTAAAACATTTGGTTAACTATTCTAAGAGATAACCCCTCAAGATCCCAACGTCACATAAAGACAGGGTAGTAGTTCCCCCACCTAGCAGATATACAGAGTAAATCACCAGAATTACTTTACTTTTTAAACTACTCATCCCTGCGGAGGACCACCCATTCCAAAGCCAGCAAAGGAAGCATTTACATTTGCTTAAACTAAGATCATGGCATTCTTGATGGATACAATGAAACAACTTGTGGGCTGGCTCCCAGGCCTCAGACTGCCCTGATGAGCCCTATCAAGAAGTTCCTGAGAAAATGTCTCCCTTTGTGAGAGAGAATTAGGGGGCAGCTGTCAGCAGAGTCAAAGAGTTACCTGACCAGGAGTGGCCACTGAAGGGCACTTGGGTTCTGGGCAGTTGAGGCACTGAACTTGGCCATCTCTGATCTGGATTTCAAAGTAGTCCTTGAGACAGGCTCTGCAGTACACATGCCTGCACTCCAAGAAGTACATGCACTCACTACCCAGCTTCTCACAGAAGCAGATATTGCACAGGAACAATTTACTATTAAAGCATTTTATCTGTTGAGCCTGATCGAAGTCCAAGATTTCCTGGATCAGACTGGACAACGATTCCACATCCTGCACGGCTCTCTCGTCCACAACTTCCGTTTGGTCTACATCAGATCCAGCAGCTCCTCCAAAATCTAGCTCTGTGTTGGAAGAAGCTTGAGCCATCCTCCTCTGAACTTTTTTCTGAGAACCCATCTTGAGTTCAAAAGGAGAGACAATATTCAGGTACGCTAAGGTCTCTTCTTTAAGAAACTGCATCCAGGCAAATAGGACCACGCTGCCGCGGTGTTCTTCCCACAGGTTGTCTAAGTGCTTGCAGAGAGCAGACAGCTAGGGGAAAACACATGAGGATGCTGGTAAGTTTGGAAAGATGACGATGCTGTCAACTCCTGCTTTCCCTTGAAATCTTTTTAAGTCAGGCTTTTCCACTTCCTAACATGATTTTTCACTTCTGTGATAAACTGTGCTGCACAGCAGCATCAGTGTTCTTATCGAAGCACTTCTTAAACTATTCAGCAACACGAGCCACAGCAGAACACAAGGTCAGAAGCTAAAAGAAGTATCATTAAGACAAGAGAAACAGCAAGGCTCTACCAGATGCAGAACTAGGTTTACATACGAGCCACTGCAATGGGGGACTTTTTCTGTTCTTTATTTTTCTTCACGTTAGTATTGCTACCTCATGTAGGAGAAGAGATCTAGTTCTAAAATGAACTATTTCTATTACTTGGAGTCCTAGCCCTGTAGGTACCCTACAATAATGATTAGGAAAAGAACAGTTTAAAAATGCTATCCAGGGCTTCCCTGGTGGCGCAGTGGTTGAAGAGTCCGCCTGCCGATGCAGGGGACACGGGTTCGTGCCCCGGTCTGGGAGGATCCCACATGCCGCAGAGCGGCTGGGCCCGTGAGCCATAGCCGCTGGGCCTGCATGTCCGGAGCCTGTGCTCCACAACGGGAGAGGCCACAACAGTGAGAGGCCCGCGTACCGCAAAAACAAACAAAAAAACCCATCCAAACCTTAAAATTAATTCTTTCAGTCGTATCAAGAAGCCACCTCGTGCGAAAGAATCACTAACAGAATCTAACCTCAGAGTCCTTGGTATTCAGATTTACAAGCTGATTTTAACTAAGCAATCTGGGCTTACACCAGATCCTGGCTAATAGAGGGAGGCAGGCTGATATTGAACCCAGACATGATTATAAGCCCTTAACATGGTTTGGCTGCCATAGGCAAAGCTCACATTTCCTAACCTAAGCAACCGAAGTTTAAACTATTTTGACTTTTCCTCCTTAAAACTGGTCTGTTCAATTTGAAAGGCAAATATAAGAAGATTTTCCATTAGAAATGTAAAATATTTTTAAGTAGAGCTCAGGAATCATAAGCAGCTTTTCTTTTTAAGGTAAACATCAAAAAATAAGCCTTCCAGATGTAAACAAATTTTGTAAATTTGAATACCAAGTGAAAAAGGACCACATTCTCTCTTCCTTATGCTGCGTAGCGCTATTCACTAAACCCTATACAGGCACAAAATTAAACACTTACTGACTACTTCAAGATTGGACAACTAATGCTTTTATACATTTGCATGAATATGCTTATATGATCAACCAGAAACCTGATGAAATCTTTAAAATGTAATAAATACTAAAAGGGAAGCCCTGTTCGTGAGTATTGTTTGAGCTAACAAGTCCAGTGAAGAAGCCATTCTCCTCCATCCTCTTTTCTTCTCTAGTCCCTTCTCAAAAGAGGCATCTGGGATGTACATAAATGTGAGGAATAAGGGAGTAAGAAAGAGAAGAGCATGAGAGAGACTGTGCATATATATTGGAAGAGGAATAATGGAAAATACTAGAAAACTAAACCCACTTCTATCTACCAACCAAATTCAGTGAGGGACAGGTCCATGAATCAACTTCACTATCAACAGGTGAAATTCATAATGCCAAGGACTCAGGGGCCAGTAACAAACAAGAATTGAAGAAAGAAGGAACATAGAACAATTAAAATGCCAATTATATGGACAAAAATTTATTTGATAGAGAATCCTACTGTAATTTTAGCTGTGTAACATAAAATAATGAATAACCCTCTTCTCCCCACACCCTAAAAGCCAGCATTAAGTAGATGTTATTTGGCTAGAATCTGAAACTGTATATGTGCAAACATGCATGGACATAAAGTATCAAGAGCTCTCTGGAGAAATGGGACTATAAATATCTAGATAATTCAGTCAACTCTCAGTGATCTAAATGTCAAACACCTTTGATATTCTTGGGCAAATCATCCACTGTCTTGCATGTGCTGCCTCTGACACAGATATTAAAATGTAAGGTAGGGCTTCCCTGGTGGCGCAGTGGTTTAGAGTCCGCCTGCCGATGCAGGGGACACGGGTTCGTGCCCCGGTCCGGGAGGATCCCACATGCCGCGGAGCCGCTGGGCCCATGAGCCACGGCCGCTGAGCCTGCGCGTCGGAGCCTGTGCTCCGCAACGGGAGAGGCCACAACAGTGAGAGGCCCGCGTACCGGAAAAAAAAAAAAAAAAAAGGTAAAATTCCTTTTTATTCTACATGTATTATTCTTTTTTAAAGTTTAATTTTATTTTTAAACTGTAAGTTCAATTTTACAAAAGCACTCTCATCTAAAGATTAGACTGGTGATGAGCAGGGGTGGGAATGAAAATTACATGATCAAAAAGGAAAAACTGACAGCTGTTCTTTGAGGTCAAGTAACTCTGACAGCTTTTGTCTTAATACATCAGCCTATCAATCTTCATCATGACTTCTAGAAAAATAACTGCTACTGATCCATTATCTATCCCAGAATACATTATATTAGCTTCAAGTCATATTTATGTCTCAATCAAGAGCTGAGGTTGTTACTAGAAAAAGATATACAACCCAGAGGAAATGAAAATCATAATATAAGATCTCAAGCCTTAATGAGATATCTACAGGAATCATACACATTTCTATTTGTGTGCATTCACACCTATGTGAGAGTAGTCAACAACTCTGTTATTAATATACAGACTTTTAAAAATAAAAGCACTCATGTTTTCTTAGGAAATATTTATTATAACTCCATTAGCTCAATTTTGGTCCTCCTAACTACAATTAAATCTTTCATTTAAGGAATGGATAAGAAACTAAAAAAAATAAAAAGCAATACCAACATCTAAGGAAAATGAGGAGGACCTTATAGTATCCATTACAATACAGATTAAATAGGAAAATAGCAAGACAAAGAGAGAAACAATATACTTGGTTAAAAATTACTCCTACTGCAATTCAACATGATTAATCGTTCTAATTACGCCATTCTTTTCTAAAACACCAAACATTTTCAATTTATTAACATTACAATTCATGAAGGCAAGGGAAAAAAAATTACAAAATCAAACCCATTTGTTCTTCATGCACTGAATTCAAGATCATCAAGGTAGTGTTCAATTAAAGATGATTTTTAAGTTTCTAAAAATGGATAGGAGAAATTAAGTTTCGGGTCTAACCTGAGTTGGTGACAGCCATTTGCCACTAAGTGTGAATGAAGGTGGGGCGGAGGATGGATAATCTGGTGGCAGTTCAAAGTTCAGCACAAGTGGAGGCAGAAAGCAAATGGTGTATTCAAAGCCACTATTCTGGAGACACTCATTTGAATTGCCTGAACCAAAAACAAAGATTAGAAAGGATCAGTTGGTCAACACTTGAGTGTCCGTTACTGCTGAGCAGTGCTCAAGAAAAACGTAATGCTTTAGTTGAGGGGATAAAAACCCTCCCCCAAAGCACCTTCTATTCCCTAATGTTACTTCGTAGCCGCCACCTTAAAAAAAAAATTTTGTAAGCCCTTAAAAAAATCTACTAAGCATCATGAAATTTAAAATGAAGATACACAACTTATTCTTGTATACGCTTTTGAGTATAATTCCTAACACTAATGACAAGTAATACACAATGTTTTCTTTTGTTGTTGTTTTCCAGTAGATGATTAAAGACACAATCTAGAGAACAGGACGTTTATTTCTATCAAAGAGCCCTGACCTACTTAGACCAGCATGTGCCAACTACTCATGAATCATAGTTGGGTGAACTTGTGCCAACACAAGGATCTCTTGAGGGCAAGATACAACACACAACACTCTCACAATTAAAGTTTCATTTTCAGTTATCACGCTTACTTTGTTTACTCAAAGCCTTTAGAGTAGAAACATTTTGAGAAAGTGTTCACAGATGACATCTGGTACATTGGTATCAAAAGTACCACTTTTCAACTTTTTTCTGAAGCAGAAGGTCACAGAGTAGCAGCAAGTGCCATGTGCTTATGGTGGTTGAAAAGATTCTGGAAACCAAATAGTATTAACAACCGCCATGGTACTTTAAATCTTTCCAAGTGTTTTCACATATATTATTTCATTTTCTCTTTTATTATCCCTATTTAACAGCCAATGACTCATGGCTAATGAACTGCTAGTTAAGACAATTAGGATGCATGAAATATGCAGGATAATATCCTAATTCAGTGATCAAAAAGGCAGAATCAAATTGAAAATTGTTCACCCCCAGCTCAATTTTCAATTAAAAGAGAAACAGGCATTAAATCTGTAATACTACCATATGTCACTAATGCCTATAAACACAAGATGATAAATAATTTAGGGTACACTAAGAAACTGAGAATAACCTTTATTTAGAAAAATCTGTTTAAGAGAATATTAACTAACCGCTCACAAATATCTTGAAATTTTGTGGTAAGTCCAAATAGATCCTGGTTTCTCCACCCTGGACAGACTCTGCTTTTCTAAATTCATCTCCATCATAAATACTCGCCAGGGCCAGCAATTCATCCTCCTGAGCTTCTCGGTCTTCTGACGACATTTAATTTTCTGAGGAGCTGAAGACAATCATTCAAGTCAGTTAAGAACAGAAAAGGCACAGAGTTTGGAAAAGTCTAGCGGCACTGTCCACGGCCCCCCCACACCCCCCCCAAAAAGAAAGTTCCTCAAAAACGACTGCAAAGAATTAATCAATATTCTCACTTTTCTGTCAAACTAAAAATGACAGGCATATCTAATATCCCAGTAGCTCTGCAACAGTAACAGCCTTTTCCAAAAAGGACAGTTGTGGTTCTTTTAATTGCTGACTTTATCAGTTAGGTATGATTTAAGAAAAAAAGCACAATCAAAAAAATCACAAATTAGTTTGACTTGCCCACTGAACTTCGGAAAACGCCTTGCTCATAATAAAAGTAGTCAAAGTATACTTGATATGCTTCTTAAAAATAAATGAATTTCTTAGGGACTTCCCTGGTGGCGCAGTGGTTGGGAGTCCGCCTGCCAATGCAGGGGACACAGGTTCGATCCCTGGTCTGGGAGGATCCCACATGCCGCGGAGCAACTAAGCCCGTGAGCCACAACTACTGAGCGTGCATGTCACGACTACTGAAGCCTGTGCTCCGAGAGCCTGTACTCTGCAACAAGAGAAGCCACCACAATGAGAAGCCAGAGCACCACAATGAAAAGTAACCCCCGCTCGCTGCAACTAGAGAAAGCCCGCGCCCAGCAACGAAGACCCAATGCAGCCAAAAATAAATAAATAAATAAATAAATAAAAAATAAATGAATTTTTTAAATCCACAGCAATCTCTAGGACAGGTTTTCTCAATCTCAGCGCTACTGACATTTTGGAACAAACAATTGTTGTGGGAGGTTATCCTGTGCATTAGAGGATGTGTATCAGCATCCCTGGCTTCAACCTACTAGATACCAAGAGCATCCCTTTTCCTCAAGAGTTGTGACAGTCACAAACATCGCCAGACACAGCCAAATATCCCCCCTTGCACAGGGGAGGCGGCAGAAAATTGCTCCCAGTTGAGATCACCCTACTCTAGAGAATGTTACAGGGACAGATACTATGTAAGAGAGATAACTGAGGAAGTAGCAAAACAACATTAAATTTTTGAAACAAAATGAATTTTGTCAAATCAATTGTAAAATTTATCATTTTTTAAGGTAACACCAACAGTGAAAATATGCTACAATTAAACTGTACAATGCTTTTTAATCGCAGCAGCTGAAAGATGCACCACACTATCAAATAATTTAAATGTGCAAAAAATATGTAGTGAGAATCTATGAAAATTACTTTAATAAAACCACCACCCAAAATTACCATTCTATCAATTAAAATATTGTACTATAATTGCATTTGCAAATATGCTCCCTCTTGGCCGAAATATTTTTCTAAACTGAAATGCACAGAATTGAAAAGTTAGGGCATGGTTTTTCACATTATAAAAGGTGATACTACAAAACTTAGAAAAATTCATTTAAAATGATTCCATTTTCAAAAAGTACGTTTTTCCAGCAGATGATAACAGTTCTGCTTAAGCTGTGTCCCTAAGACACAGTGACATATTCTATTCGAGGTCAGTTAGTACCTGTTAGTAACAACCAGAAGAAAAGGATATTAGCACTGCAGTCCGTATTTCAGCTCAGTTTGGAACTCATGCAAATCTCATTTATTCTCCAGATGATGGAGATGAGACTGCTGAAGCTGGATTAAGAGGCCAAGATGTGGAACTCATACTAGGTATACTACAGAAATCCTGCCAACTGCAGGAAAAAAATACAAAAGATGGTGTTAGGACCCTCTCCAAATTTAAGTTCTGAATTTCCGTTACCATCACTTAAATCAAACATCCTAACACACAGTCAATCCTAATCTACAGCTGCATATTACTCTCCTAGGTCAGCCTAACTGAGGCACGTGGTTGAATGGACATGTGCATGTCCCCAGTAATAAGAGCGCCCTTCTTATCTGACTGCCTTCAGCCCCAGGAGGAGCTGAGGAGAAACACCGAGGTCATATGAGAGGACAGTACAGCATGCTCCCATAACAAACGACTTCCTGCGGTTTTCTTGATTTTGTTTTTCCTTTCCTCTTCTGCTTCCTCTATTCCTTCACTTCCTATCCCCCTCCAGTTTGTCCTCTTGCCTGCTAATGAATTAATCCTGCCACGGACACTCAACATTAGGTTAATTTAAGCAAGACAGCAGGATATTTAAAAACAAAACAATAAAAGCGCACACGCACGCACGCATGCACACACACACACGCACGCACACACACACACACTTTTAAGTCCTATTCTAAATGCTTTACCAGGCTTCTTAACTGGGAATGAAGGAGAAGGGGAGAGTGGTCCATAGACGGGTTTTAGAGAATCCTATGAACATCCTAATATTATATGCAAAAATATGATATAAAAACATAATTTTAAAACCAGATTCTCAGATGTGTGACTCCCAAATAAGCTAAGAATGAAATTCAGGATTAATTTACATTTACTGAGTAGTATTACTATGTACTATACTGTTTTTTCACATTACTTAATTGTAAACAATTTTACCAGGTATAGTACATGGTGATAATGTAATTAAGCTTTTTGTTTCTTCCTTTTCAAACATTATAAATGGGGTGAGATGAATTTATAGTTTCTGGTTTTAGATTAGTGTTCTCTACCTTGTCTGCATGGTAGAATCACCTGAGAAGCTACTTTTAAAATCCTAGTACCCAGGCTATACCCCAGAGCAATTCAATCAGGCATCAGTAGCTATCCAAGCTCTCCACGTGATTCTCATGAGCAGCCAGGATTAAGCTGTACTCCAAGCTGTTTCCCATCGGCAGCTCCTCATGACCTACCCCACCAGACCCCAGCTTCTGAAGCTGCCACTGGGTCCCAGTCCCTTAATTCAGATTGCTGACCTAGATTTCCTTCTGATTCTATCCATTCGGCTTTCAAGACCCATATCCAAAGCCCCTATTCCACGTAAAAATTTCCCATTAGCTATCATGTCTTTCTTTAAATATCCAGCAAACTTTTCTACTGTAACTTTCCTAGGACATTGTCACAACCCACCTTGCATAACAGTTCTTCCTCTGAACTTGCACTTCCTCTCCTACCAGACCGCATTAGCTCCTTAAGGGTGAGGATCAAGTCTTTTGCATGTGTATATTGTTCTCAGCATCTAGCAGTGCCTTACATTAGACACTGGAAAAAGTGAGAACTGAATTGGGGTGAGATGCAGTGTGCTCTTATGGGGGACTAGAATCAAGGTTTAGTGACAGCGTTGCCACATTCCACTAGGAGCAGGTTGGGTCGGTCTTCACAATAACGGTAAAAACCGTCACTTAGGGAGCTCTTACCGTGTGTCAGGCATTGTGCTAAGCCCTTTAAATGCATTAGCTCGTTACACTCCCACAGCCCCATGGAGCAAGTCCTGGCCCTACTTCCATTATGCAGAGAAAAATGACATTTTAAGTCCTTGCTGGCCCAAAGTCACACAGCTAATACATAACTAAACCTGGATTCAGACCACCCTGTTTCCTCAGCCGTAACACGGTAACGAGAATAAACCCGGGTGCCACGACACAAGAGAGAATTCAAGTTTAATGTTACTTTTGGCAAACCGGAAACCGCTACACCAGTGAGGAAAGGCCCTTCCTCCTCCGGGTTTCCCTTGGGCCTGGCAAAATCCTACTCATACTCCCAGGCCACACCGTGCGGGCTCCAGCCCTGGGGTCTGCCCTGGCTCCGGGGTCAGCACGCCGCTGCCGCTGTCTCCACCGCTCACCGCGGGGTGTGGAGTCCTTGTTTGTGAGACTCACCTACAACTTGGGGGCAGGCCCGAGCCCTGCTACCTGCCCCGGCGCTTGGACACGGAGGGCGCTGCACGGGTGTGGGCCGGCCCGGGGCGTCCCAAAGGAGCAGGGCCTGGACCTTCCCCTTCCTCCTCTAAGCGCCCCTGGGGTCTTAGCCGGGCCGGGCTGTGGGCGCCCCGTCCCGGGTCTGGGGAGCTGAAGCCCGCTGAGCAGTCCCGGCCCGGCCGCCCTTCTCTGCCTTGCGCGCCCGGAGCGCAGTCCCCACCGTACCTTCCGGCTGCCCCGCCGTGCCGGGCCCGACAGTTCCGCCCTCCACCCTAGCTCCGGGTCCCCTCACCTCCACTCGCCGGCTCCGCCTGGAGACGCCCGGCTCAACCAGCGTACCGCCTCTTCAGTCTTCGGAGCTTCAGTCAGCTGAGCGGCGCGGATCTGGCTGGGAGGCCCCAGCGTGAGAAGGGCTTTGCGCAGCCGCCTTGACCGCCCCGGCCCCTCGGCCGCCCCCCGCAGGTCAAAGGCGGCGCTGCAGGAGCGACCACCGTCACCCGTACCGCAGCCCTGCACACTTAAGTATGCCTCTGGAGAAGCTGACACAAATGCAGATTCTGGGGCCCCCTACCCAGGGCGGTCCTTTCAGTACTTCTGTGACAGTGTCCGGGAATTAGAATTTTTACCAATCCCTACAGGTGATCATGAGGCAGCGATCTACCGGGGGCAGACATTCCTGTAACAATCCCAGACCTGCTCCCCCAAATAGACAAAGCAAGCCTCTTCTCCCTCCTCGGATCCCGGTCTCAGAAATGCTGCCCATCTTTCTGGCACCTCCACTATGAAGGCATTCATTCATTGTTCATAACAGTAATAATTACCATGTTTATTAAGCATAGGATGCTTCAGACCCTGTGCTACGTGCTTTATGTAAATTTTCTCTTTATCTTCACTATAACCTTATGATTTCGGTACCATCTGTTATTCCCACTTTACGAGTGAGAAAACTGAAACTTAGAGAGGTTCAAGAATTTACCAAAGGGTACACGATTATTAACAGGCTGAATGGGAGTTGAAATTACATGTCCCCTACCTCATGCCATATGCAAAAATTAACTCAAAATGGATCAAAGACCTAAATGTAAAAGGTAAAACTAAAAAACTCTTAAAAGAAAATGTTGGAGTAAATCATGAACTTGGATTATGCAGTAGGTTCTTAGATATGAAAAAAAGCACAAGAAACGAAAGAAAAAGTAGATAAATTGGGTTCATCAAAATTAAAAACTTTTTTGGCTTCCCTGGTGGCACAGTGGTTGAGAATCTGCCTGCCAATGCAGGGGACACGGGTTCGAGTCCTGGTATGGGAAGATCCCACATGCCACGGAGCAACTGGGCCCGTGAGCCACAACTACTGAGCCTGCGTGTCTGGAGCCTGTGCTCCGCAACAAGAGAGGCCACGACAGTGAGAGGCCCGCACACCACAATGAAGAGTGGCCCCCGCTCGCCGCAACTAGAGAACGCCCTCGCACAGAAATGAAGACCCAACATAGCCAAAAATATAAAATAATTAATTAATTAATTTTTAAAAAAGAACAGTTTAAAAAAAATTAAAAACTTTTGTGCTGGGCTTCCCTGGTGGCGCAGTGGTTGAGAGTCCGCCTGCCAATGCAGGGGACACGGGTTCGTGCCCCGGTCCGGGAGGATCCCACATGCCGCGGAGCGGCTGGGCCCGTGAGCCATGGCCGCTGGGCCTGCACGTCCGGAGCCTGTGCTCCGCAACGGGAGAGGCCACAACAGTGAGAAAACTTTTGTGCTTCAAAGGACATTATCAAGAAAGTGAAAAGACAACCCACAGAATAGGAGAACATATCTGAAAATCATATATCTGATAAAGGTTTAATAACCAGAACATATAAAGAACTCCTACAACTCAACAATAGAAAGACCAGTAACTCAATTTAAAAATGGGCAAAGGATCTGAATAGACATTTCTCGAAAGAAGATATACAAGTGGTCAGCAAGCATGTGAAAAATATTCAACATCATTAGTCATCAGGGAAATCAAAACCCCAATGAGAAGTTACTTCATACTCACCAGGACTGATATAATAAAAAGAAAAATTAAAAAAAAAAACAAGCTCATAGATACAGAGAACCATTTGGTGGTTGCCAGAGGTAGGGGGTGGGCAAATTGGGTGAAGATACAGCTTCCAATTATAAAATAAATAGGTCATTGGGATGTTATGTACACCGTGGTGACTATAGTATGTAATACTGTATTGTACACAGTATTTGAAAGTTGCTAAGAGAATAAATCTTAAAAGTTTTCCTCACAAGAAAAAAAATCTGCATGTATGGTGACGGATGTTAACTAGACTTACTGTGGAAATCATTTCTCAATACATACACATATTGAATCATTGTTATATACCTGAAACTAACACAATGTTTTATGTAAATTATACCTCAATAACAATTTAAAAAAAGAAGACAGATAATAACAAGTGTTGGTGGGAATGTGGAGAAATTGGAACCCTCATATATTGCTTTTGGGAATGTAAAATGGTGTAGCCACTCTGGAAAACAGAGAGTCTGCATTTTCATTTTGTGCTGGGCTTCACAAATTACGATGCTGTTCCTGCACCCAAGAGAAAGGAAAAGCCAAGTGGGAAAAAAAATCGGGCACTGGAAGGGCTTACCTAACTGTCACAGAAGGGAACTTTTTGAAATGCAAATAATCAGCCCTAATTTTCTCTACTGTAAATCTTGACCGTTATAGAACAAAAACCTAACTACCCCTGTAATGGACACCAAAACCAGAAATATACTCCTTAAAAACGTAAAGGAAGTTGCCGCAACTGGAGGGGGCCCTCGCACAGAGACGGGGACCCAGCGCAGCCATAAATAAATAAATAAAATTAAAAAAAAAAAAACGTAAAGGAAGGAAGAAGACTCTCTGAAGCCATTCACTAACATCATTGTTCATGTTTAGCCAAAGGAAATAAAATCAAGAGAGAAATGCATGGCAACCGTACCACAGAGTGCTTGAAGGTGAGACCACAAACACAGACAGAGACCTCCCAGATGCAAAAAGTGAGGGAGCCGAAGAACCAGGTCGGGAAATTTTCACAAAGTCGGAGTAGGAGGTGAATTGTGACATCACATCATGAGTTCATGTCAGAGGTCACAGGATGGAGGGAATAGAAGGGAGAATTTCAAAGCAGTGTTAATAATTTGGATGAATGTTTGAAGTGGACAAAGCATTCAGAGTCCAGTTTGGAGGTCAGGATTAGATAAAGAGAGTTTTCTACTTAATTTTCTTTTTAGACTCCATAAAAATAACATTTCTGTATCTTTGGTTTTAAGTGACTGGCTTTATGTCATTTGGTTTTAAATTGAGCTATCCCCATGTGCCCAGCCCTTCACTGTGCTAAGCATTTTACACACATTGTCCCATTTAAATACCCAGGACCCCATGACCAAGGTAATTTTATCTCCCCATTTCACAAATCAGGAACTTGAGGTGCTAAGGGGTGAAATGATTTTACCGGTGTCATTCAGTGGTGACATATAGTATCAGGACCAATTCTGCATCAGTCTGACCCTCTCTTATAGCCTGTGAAAGAACTAGGGTTTGTTGAAACAGAAATACAGAATAAAATCATTCTGGCTTTAAGAATTAAAAGGGAAGGCCCTAGGAAAGTCAGGATTGTAGTTTATGACATCATGATAGGTGAGAATGAAGATACAAAGAGAGAGAGAAAGAGACCCAACTCCATCCCCCATCCCCAGGGACACTAGATGATGATGGAGTCTAGGGCTAGGAGAGGATGGGGTGTGTGACCTAGGCCAGAGGTCAAGACCCAGGCCATTGGGTAGAGATGCAGGAGTAAGTCACAAAATATGTCTGGTCTTGTAGGGACCAGTAGGGCTTCCATCAGGACCTGCACTGGTTCCCGTCCATCACTGGCATCCAAATGGTGTCCAGAGACTTTGCTGAGCTCATCTCACCTGCCCAGAGGGGACAGCCTCCTTTTCAATGGCCACCACTCACAAGCACCCCTGAAACAAGCCTTGATGTATAGAGGGGCAGCAGTGTGGAAGGGAAAGCCCTGCCCCAACTCTGGGACAGGACTGGACAGAGGTGAGCCCCACCCCATTACAGAAGTATCACTGCTGGTCTCCTGTCGTTATGTATTTGCTCACTTTGTAGACCTCAAAAAATTTACCATTATCACCTGGGAATCTGAAAAATTGGTGTTTTTTTTAAACGGGGGCTTCATCCTCAAAAGAAAAATTGAGGGCTACTACACTAAAAGCAATTATAAATAATTAACAACTAGAGCGCTACTCATGTCCCATGCCCCACTCTAAATGTTCTGTATTGACTAACCTAAACCTGACAGTAACCCTGTAACATATTACCATCATCGTCATCCCTATTTTAAGGCTAAAGAGACTGATCACAGAGAAGTTAAGTGGCTTGCCACTGTCACACAGATAGGAAATTACAAAGCCAGGCTTTGAGCCCAGGCAATTGGAATCCTGAGCCCACATTACTAACCCTAATGCTATGCTTAGATCAAGTTTACACTTTGCTCATGCAAAGTGCTCAGGTCTGTAAGGAGAAAAAACCAGACTACCTGTGTGGCCAGCTTCCCTGGTCAGCGTAGCTCAAACAATACCTCAGGTCATCCCAGGGTTATATAAAAACAGACTCCTAGAAAGGCTTGCATTGGCTAACAGTATAAAAATGTTTTCTGTGCTTCTGATGCAAAAGGTAAAATTTGATTTACAATAATAGGCACAGAATGATCATGTTTATACTTGCAAACTGGGACTTTATTATTATTCCCCTGAATAACAGTGAAAAGAGTTTTGTAACCCCAAGGTAACATGGCACTGTAAGAAGGAAAGAGGGGTGAGATTTAGCAGCAGCTGCCATCATAAATCAGTGTATGGCTGTTTCTCTCGGAGCTCCAGGCTCAACTCCTGGCTGTCATAAACTTATAAAGGGGAGCCCCATGAGAATTTATGTAATGATGGCAGGACTCATTTTCCTTCCTGCAAGAATCTTTCTGAAGCAAGGTGAGAATTAGGCTGATTAGATTCTATGTGAAGAAAGAAAACCAAACCAATGGAAAGGAAAAATGTGGGTCAGCTTTAGCTACTTACTACTTCCCTTGCCAAAAAAACCCTGACCTTGTATGTATGGAGAAGAACATGCTGAATTCCACCAAATAAATGAGTGGCTGGGGGCTTCCCTGGTGGCGCAGTGGTTGAGAGTCCGCCTGCCGATGCAGGGGACGCGGGTTCGTGCCCAGGTCCGGGAAGATCCCGCATGCCGCGCAGTGACTAGGCCCGTGAGCCATGGCCGCTGAGCCTGCGCCTCCGGAGCTGTGCTCCGCAACGGGAGAGGCCACAACAGTGAGAGGCCCGTGTACCGCAAAAAAAAAAAAAAAAAAAATGAGTGGCTGGATGACCGAATAAATTAATGAATGAGTGTGATCCAGGCTTTCTCTGGGGTGGTTCTTTCAGTGTGAGAACAGTTCCATCCTAGAGTCACCGAGAAATGCTGAATACATAACAAGGCCAATCAACAGAGTCAGCCTCTGAATATTCATGCACAGATGATGCTCCCAGTCAATATGTTTGATTTTTGTGTTTACTGATAGATTTTCAAATTCACCGTGTAAACCAAAGTTCTAAAAATAAAAAGAAGAAGAGGAAAAATGAAAACAGAAAAGAACTTGTGGTAAGATCATACATTACTTCTGGATAGGATTGCCAGATAAAAATACTTACACTAAAAATTTTTCATTGTTTATCTGAAATTCAAATTTAACGGGGCACAGTATATTTTTATTTGTTAAATCTGGCAAACTATTTCTGGGCTAATAACCCTATGTAGAAGAGAGGGCTGAAGAGACTTATCTGGTGGACATGCCCACATCTGGGAGTCAGAAGGAAGGCAAACCAAAGGAGGAATCAGAGAAGCAGACAGAAGAGCCTGCAGAAATACGGAAGAACCAGCTGTGCACAGAGCTTCTGCTGAGCATTGATACAAGCACAGGGGAGAGGTGGGGACCAGGAGGATGCTCAGTGAGAAAGGCCTGATGGCTGTAGAGTTTGGCCCTTACAAGGTTGTTGGTGCTTCTAAGAAGTTCTATGTCAGTGGTTCTCAGTGAGGTTGGGATGGAGAAGGGGTGGGGAAGGGGTGCGTGGCAGAATGACCTACAGTATATCAGAACCGAAATCTACATGCTGGAAGTAGCCCTCTCCCCCTCTGAGGACTGGGGAGAGAAACATAAGTGTAACCCTTATCAACTCAGAATTTATGTGGTCTGTTTGGGGGGGCCGTGTTGTGGTTACTAAAGCACAAAATAAATTATAAATCTTTTCTTGCATTTATCTTGAAAACCACGAAGGTGATCCATAGTTTACAACTATCTGTTGGAAAGTCCTTATCTTCAATCTACTTCCTTCACAGCCTCTGCTGTTCTGTAGGGTACCTCCCTCCACAATATCCTCAAGCTTCAGCAATCCCCCACCCCCTCATCTATTTTTCCTTTTATTATGTAGATCAATTAGGCCTCTCTTGCCTGCAAAAAAGGTCCAATCAACTTTCTCAATCCAGTCCCAAATGATCTGAAAGATGAAGCATTTTCAGAGAGGGGGTAATAGAGCTGGCAATTATAAAATTCTCTTTGGCAGGCTGCGAAAGAAAAAAGTATGAATTTTCTTGCCCTGTTCCTGGTATTTTGAAAAGCTTTTCAAGTGATCGTGATATGTGGACGCTTTTGAGAGATACCATTCTTAATCAAGACAAAAAGCCTTTTCATTTCTTGAAAAGTCTTATTTCTTGGCAAATTTCTCCCTGCAAAGTGCATTCTTCTCTCTGCTCTTTGCCCAGAAAGAGGTACCATTGTGTGGGAATGGACATCTGTGGTCTGTCCCAACAGAGATCACCAAGTGCAGGCCAGGACCAGGTGACCCAGAACAGCTACTTGAGTCTCCCAGTCAACGGCCCTGGCTAGACTGCCTCCAATTTCAACAAGGTCTTGCTGAAAAACAGAGGCAGACCTTAGGTGGTCCAGTCACCTCTCCAACCAGAATGATTCTGAGGATGAAGCTTCCCAGCTTCATCAACACTGCCTTGGTGGGTGGTGATGACTATGGCCAGCAACTGGGCAGATTCACAGGGAGCCCTGGGGGTGAGCAGCCAACCCCACAGGACATTCATAGGTGGGGCATGATCTTAGCCTTCCTCCAACTGGCCTAAAGTCCCCCAAGGGTCAGAGTCCCGCCCTGCTGGTCTGACCCCTCAAGGTTCCTCAAGACACCAGGGATCCTCTGACCCCCTACCCTTCTCACTTCACTCCCAGACCCCTCCCAAACAATGGACCCAAGTGTGAACAACCCCAAGGCTGGTGGTGAACAAGGCCTCCAAGCACCAAGCCCAAGCCTGCCCTCCTTTCAAAAATATTTCAGACTTAGGGAGGCTGTCCTCAGCTATTTCAGACCTATTTCAGAGGACTTCTGCTCCTTCAAACTTATTTTCAAAACTCAGGATGATGAAGGCTCTCCAGATAAACTCCAGTTTCACCCCCTGATATGTGGCGGCTAAAGATCAACTGACCCTGTAGCCAGAAAGGAGGAGGAAATATTACTAAAAGGGGACCTCGTTCCCAGAGGTAATAGCCTTTAAAAGGTCTGGTTTGCCAACTTTGGATTCTTAAAGGGTTGTCTTAGCTTCCTGCCCCCAACGTGAGTAAAACAGAGAACAAAAATAAAACCACCTACGAAATCCAAATTCAAAGTTTTTCTTGACCTGTGAGTCCATTTTTTACATCTACGAATCCCAGGCAAGGCAACACACACACACATACACACCCACACCCACACATCAATGCCCTTTCCAGAATATAAATGTTAACACATGTAAAATCATGAATTCCATAATTCCTCCTGTGGGCGTTGGGTCACATTAGGTTTCCCACTAAGTGAAATGATTGTCACCTGGGTATAGCTCCTTCCATTGTGTTGTACGCACAGGAACACGGGTCTGCAGCTGTGGACATTTGAGAACTCCAGCCACCCACCTCCCTACCTCTGTGGATTTCCTGCCTTTGGCCACAAGATGGCACTCTAGAAACGTTCTCAGCACCAGTTTCCTGCACCAAAGCTCCCCGGCATTACTCCCAGCTGGCCGCCTTCCTTCCCTCTTCTCTTCCCTTTCAATCCGTCCCAGAGTACAGTTGAAGGGGCCTTGTGGAGGGCAAATGTGCGTGATCTTGGGCAAGTTACCCAACCCTCCATGCTCGGCTTCTTCACCCCGATGGCCTGGTTGTGAGGGTGGCATGGGACGATGCAGGTAAAACACTCAGGACAAGGCTTGGCAGGTAGCTGCTGTTCTCATCAGTCTGCTCAGACCCCTTCCAAAGCTCTCCATGGCCTTCAGGACAAGGTCCAAATCCTGAGCACGGCGTCCCAGGCCCTCCATCATCTGGCGGCCCCTGCTGACACCCCCAGCCCACCGTCCTCCTCCCCACTCACACAGGCCCTCGTGTGGGACTGCGAGAAGCAAGCTCGCCCACCTCCAGCCTCTTCCATTCTGTTCCCTCCACCTGCTCGCACCTGCCCCCCTCTGGCTCACTCCTCCCCGTCTTTCAGGGTGTGTCGGAGGGTCCTACAGGAGGAGCCTCCCCTGATCCCTAAGCCTGACTCTGGAGCCATCCACTGGACCCACTTCTTTCATTTTCCCCACCCTGGCTTGAGACTGCAAGCCCCTTGGGGGTCACTTTGTCTTGCTCACTGCCTTGCACATAGTAGGATGAGTGAGGGCCAGACAGTGAGGCCGCCATGCAGGCTGACTGTCACCAGAGGGCCTGGGGCCCACGCTGGTTCCCCTTGCAGGGCAGGTAGCACTGGGCCCCCGCCCGAGCTGAGGAAGCCCTGGGAAATGAGCCTTACTGGCCAAGAAGGCAGAGGAAAAAAAGTGAAGGGACAAATGCATGACCATTTTTACCATTTGCATTCGAGGTACAAAGCCTGGCAAATAGCACAAGGTAAACTAGTCCCATGTAATGAGTGCTTTCTCTGTACCAGGCATTGCATCAAGCCCTCACTTGTATTATCTCATCAAATCCTTACCACAAACTCAGGAGATGGGTGACAGCCATGCTCTACAGAGAAGCAAACTGAGGCCCAAAGAGGTTATGTGACTTGTGCCATGTCTCTGAGCTGCTGAGTGTTCTGTCTGTCTTCAGAGCCAGACTGTAGGAAACACCCCATTGGATTCAGGCCCCTTGCTATTGGGAAGCCTCCAGGAGTAGAATATGAAAGGATAGGGTGTGGAAAAGAGCATACAGAGGGGAAGGGGGGTACAAGGTGAGGCTTAGGCCAGGGAGGTCCTCAGTCGCCCCATCCTAATGGCCACAAGCCCCCTGGCCAATGGGCCTGATTGGAGTCACTTGTGTCCCAACAGGCACCTCCAGCCCCAATGACTGAGCTGCCAACACCCATCGAGGGGAAGCTGGCCCTTAACTCCCATCACTTCAAAAGCTTTACAAACCTCTGGACTCAACCTCAAGGTAAAGTGCGAGACTGGACAATGGTGGGGGCAGTGGATGGAGGAGGAAATGAGAAGGAGCAAGCCACCTCAAGGCCACCCAAGCCAGCTGCCCACTCGCCCCCCTCCTGGCCTCACCTCTGTGACGGGACTCTTGGACATGAACAGCAGTGGGAAGAGAAGAATTGGAGGAAGGGAGGGAAAGGGAGAGGAAGGTGTGGGAGAGGGAAAGGTATAAAAACCTCCAAGACCAAGGAGCAGGAGGCTGGGGGATTCCCCAGGACAGGGGCTCAGGCTGGACCAGATGTGGAGAACAATGGGCCGGGAGGCTGGGGAGCCGGAAGGGAAGGGGGAGGGAGGCCACACCGTCGGGTCAGAGAGTTCACTGTACTTCAGGAGCCAAGGACACGGGCACCTTTATGGGTCCATGTGGGCAGGGACTGACCCAGGGCCAGTGCAAGAGCCAGAGGCAGCCACAAGGTAGGCCAAGCCTGCAGATCACGCCATCCACCACTAATAACAACGTCATTGCCTATGACTCCGGGCCAGGCTCTCCATGCACGTTTCATTTTATCCCCACGATTTCCTGCTGAGAGGGCTACTGTTGTTATTCCCATCTTCACTCTTAAGATGAGGCCCACAGAGGCTGAGTGACTTGTCCTACATGACCCAGCTGGGAAGTTGTGGAGTCAGGATTTGAACCCAGGCAGTTTGGCTCTGATGGCCACTCTCTTAATCAGCGTTGCTTCCCATGAGACAAAAACGGGTGATGAGGGCAAAGTCAAGACTGAGAGGTAGACAAGCGTGGGAAAAAGGGGAATGGGAGAAGAATAACGGGAGATGACAGAAACAAAGAGAGACAAGGAAGGGAAGAGAGGCCAGGGTGTGACTTGCCCAGGAGGGGCTCAGGCTCTCTGCTCACTTGGCCACAGCAGGGGCTCCCCGCCCCTCAGTGGCTGCCTCGCCGCATGGATGGCACCTTCCCATCCGGCCTGTCCCCAGCCGCATCCTCCTCAGCGGCGGGCCACTCAGCTTCACGGAAACTCTCTTTCTCTAATTGGCATAGAAACTCATAGCCCTCCCTTTTCCTGTAGGTGGGGTTTCCATAGGAAAAAGCTGCTTCTCTGTTTCCCCAGCCTAGCAACTGTTTGGAAGTCAGATCCCCACATCCTGCTCTCCTGGGTCAAGTCCCTCCTGGACCGGCTCTTGTCCATCATTTGCTAACGGGGACCAACAGTGCCCCTGAACAATTTTACTTCATTGGTCCTTGGACCCCTCAAATCTCTTCTGATGAAGATGGCCTCGCCTGGGAATTCTGCTGGCTCCATCAACTAATTATGGGACGAGGCTGTGCCAGCAGGTCTGGGGGCAGGAGAACAGGGCTAATCAAGCCCCCCAGGAAACACTGGAGGACTTTCCCAGCCTTTGAAGAACTCTAGCGGTTTCTGGATCTAGCCCACTCTGGCGGTAAGCATGATGCGACTTCTGCCACTTCTGCTGGGACTTTTGGGGCCAGGTGGCTACTTGTTCCTTTCAGGGGATTGTCAGGAGGTCGCCACTCTCACTGTGAAATATCAAGTGTCAGAGGAAGTACCGTCCGGCACAGTGATAGGGAAGCTGTCTCAGGAACTGGGCCGGGAGGAGAGGTCTGGGCGAGCAGGGGCTGCCTTCCAGGTCTTGCAGCTGCCTCAGGCGCTCCCCATCCAGGTGGACTCCAAGGACGGCCTGCTCAGCACGGGGAGGCGGCTGGACCGGGAGCAGCTTTGCCGGCAGCAGGATCCCTGCCTGGTTTCCTTTGACGTGCTTGCCACAGGGGATTTGGCTCTCATCCACGTGGAGATCCAGGTGCTGGACATCAATGACCACCAGCCACAGTTTCCCAAAGGTGAGCAGGAGCTGGAAATCTCTGAGAGCGCCTCCCTGCGCACCCGGATCCCCCTGGACAGAGCTCTGGACCCAGACACTGGCCCCAACACCCTGCACTCCTACAGCCTGTCTCCCAGCGAGCATTTTGCCCTGGATGTCATTGTGGGGCCCGATGAGACCAAACACGCGGAACTCGTGGTGGTGAAGGAGCTGGACCGGGAAATCCACTCATTTTTTGATCTGGTGTTAACTGCCTATGACAGTGGGAACCCCCCCAAGTCAGGCACCAGCTTGGTCAAGGTCAATGTCCTGGACTCCAATGACAATAGCCCTGTGTTTGCTGAAAGCTCGCTGGCACTAGAAATCCAAGAAGATGCTGCCCCTGGTACTCTCCTCATAAACTTGACTGCCACAGACCCTGATCAAGGCCCCAACGGGGAGGTGGAATACTTCCTCAGTAAGCATGTGCCTCCAGAGGTGCTGGACACCTTCAGTATTGATGCCAAGACAGGCCAGGTGATTCTGCGTCAACCCCTAGACTATGAGAAGAATCCTGCCTATGAGGTGGATGTCCAGGCAAGGGACCTGGGTCCCAATCCCATCCCAGCCCACTGCAAAATTCTCATTAAGGTTCTGGATGTCAATGACAACACCCCAAACATCCACATCACATGGGCCTCCCAACCATCACTGGTGTCTGAAGGTCTTCCCAAGGACAGTTTCATTGCTCTCATCATGGCAAATGACCTAGACTCAGGAAACAATGGTCTGGTCCACTGTTGGCTGAGCCAAGAGCTGGGCCACTTCAGGCTGAAAAGGACCAATGGCAACACATACATGCTGCTAACCAACGCCACGCTGGACAGAGAGCAGTGGCCGCAATATACCCTCACTCTTTTGGCCCAAGACCAAGGACCCCAGCCCTTATCAGTCAAGAAACAGCTCAGCATTCAGATCAGTGATGCCAACGACAACGCACCTGTGTTTGAGAAAAGCAGGTACCAGGTCTCCACTCGGGAAAACAACCTACCCTCTCTTCACCTCATTACCATCAAGGCCCATGATGCAGATCTGGGCGTTAATGGGAAAATCTCATACCACATCCAGGACTCCCCAGTTTCTCACTTGGTAGCTATTGACTCAGACACAGGCGAGGTCACCGCTCAGAGGTCACTGGACTATGAACAGATGGCCGGCTTTGAGTTCCTGGTGATCGCAGAGGACAGGGGGCAGCCCCAGCTTACATCCAGTGTCTCTGTGTGGGTCAGCCTGCTGGACGCCAATGATAATGCCCCAGAGGTGATTCACCCCATACTCAGCGATGGGAAAGCCAGTCTCTCGGTGCTTGTAAATGCCTCCACAGGTCACCTGCTGGTGCCCATTGAAACTCCCAATGGCGTGGGTCCAGCAGGCACTGACATGCCACCACAGGCCACCCCCAGCTCCCGGCCATTCCTTTTGGTGACCATTGTAGCAAGAGATGCAGACTCGGGGGCAAATGGAGAGCTCCTCTACAGCATTCAGAGTGGGAACGAAGCCGGTCTCTTTGTCCTCAGCCCCCACCTGGGGCAGCTGTTCATCAACATCACCAATGCCAGCAGCCTCACTGGGAGTGAGTGGGAGCTGGAGATCGTGGTGGAAGACCGAGGCAGCCCCTCCTTACAGACCCGAGCCCTGTTGAGGGTCTTCTTCGTCACCAGTGTGGACCACTTGAGGGACTCAGCCCGTGAGCCTGGGGCTCTGAGCACATCGGTGCTCACGGTGATTTGCCTGGTCGTACTGCTGGCCATCTCCGGGTTGATCTTGGCTCTGATTATGTCCATTTGCCGGACGGAGAAGAAGGACAACAGGGCCTACAACTGTCGGGAGGCCGAGTCCACCTACCGTCAGCAGCCCAAGAGGCCCCAGAAACACATCCAGAAGGCGGACATCCACCTCGTGCCTGTGCTCAGGGGCCAGGTGGATGAGCCTGGCGAAGCTGGGCAGCCCCCCAAGCACGTGGGCAAGGAAGCAATGATGGAAGCAGGCTGGGACCCCTGCCTGCAGGCCCCCTTTCATCTCACACCGACCCTGTACAGGACTCTGCGTAACCAAGGTAACCAGGGAACACTGGCCGAGAGCCGAGAGGTGCTGCAGGACACTGTCAACCTCCTTTTCAACCATCCCAGGCAGAGGAATGCCTCCCGGGAGAATCTGAACCTTCCCGAGCCCCAACCTGCGACGGGCCAGCCCCGCTCAAGGCCCCTGAAGGTTGCGGGCAGCCCCACAGGGAGGGTGCCTGGGGACCAGGGCAGTAAGGAGGCCCCGCTGAGCCCGCCAGCCTCCTCTGCAACCCTGAGGCGGCAGCGGAATCTCCATGGCAAAGTAGCCCCTGAGAAAGAGTCAGGCCCCCGTCAGATCCTGCGGAGCCTGGTCCGGCTGTCTGTGGCTGCCTTTGCGGAGCGGAACCCCGTAGAGGAGCTCACTGTGGATTCGCCTCCTGTTCAGGTACCTCGGTGTGGGCAGCTCCCTCTCTTGTCAGCCCCCCTCACCCGCCCGCAACAGCATCAGACCCCATTACCCTCACATTCTTCACATTCATTCCTCAGGCTCACCACGCACTTTAGGATGCATTGGGTGCAGTGGTTCAGGGCACAGCTCTGGGGTCAACAGAATTTAGCTGTGTGATCCTGGACAAATGACTTACTGTTTCTGAGCCTTAGTTTCCTTATCTATAAAATAGGGATGACAGTAAGAGCATCTGCCTTGCGGAATTATCCTAAGGATTTGGTCAGTTAATTCCTATATGAGCACTTACTTAGAGTGCCTTGGGCAAGTAGACACATAGCAAAGGTAGTGATTAAGAGTACAAGCTTTGGGGCTTCCCTGGTGGCGCAGTGGTTGAGAGTCCGCCTGCCAATGCAGGGGACACAGGTTCGTGCCCTGGTCCGGGAAGATCCCCCATGCTGTGGAGCGGCTAGGCCCGTGAGCCATAGCCGCTGAGCCTGCGCGTCCAGAGCCTGTGCTCCACAACGGGAGAGGCCACAACAGTGAGAGGACTGCGTACCGCAAAAAAAAAAAAAAAAAGAGTACAAGCTTTGGAGCAAGGCTGCCCAGGTTCAAATTCTGGCTCCACCTCTTCCAAGCTGTGAACCACAGGGAAGTCACTCAGCTTCTCTGTTGACGTTGCCCAAGTTAACAGCACCCATCTCCCAAGTTTGCTTGAATGTGCTTAAAGCCTCTAGAATAGCGTCTGGCGTGTAGTCAGCACTCAGAAAATGATTAGGATGATTTCTGCAAAGCTCTTCTCCATTTCACCTGCCCTCATCTCGTCTGGGCAACCTCCGGGTGAAGCAAGCCAGCATAGGCATCATTGCCCCCAGGCTCAGGGGCTGCATTTGACCTGCCTGAGACCCCAGAGCTTGCCAGCTAGGCTTATGGGATAGGACAGTGGAAACAACCTTGGAACTTGGGAGTTAGGCAGATCTAGGTTCCAGTTTCAGCACAGCCACTTTAGGAGCTGGGCAACATTAACATCTGAGCCTTATTTTCTTCATCTATAAAATGGGGATTGTGATGCCAAACTTAGCTGTGTCTACCTCCCAGGGGGTTGAGAATTAAATGGGATGATGAATGGCTGTGTCCAGTGACCTAGGATTTACTGGACACACCTGGGAAAGCTTTTTCTGGGATGGTGCCTGATCTCACACCTGTATCAACTCCTCTGAACCCCAGATCATTTTCTCTGTGCCAGGCTGCCCGCCCAAGGCACACTTCTGTCATGAGCCAGGCTATCAGCTCATGTTTCCTGTGGAGCAAGGACACAGCTTCCTTCCTCCACCCCTTCCCCAGGAAGCCACCTCGAGAGGGCCCAGCTGCTCTCTCAGGAGTCCTGCCCTGGGCTCTGTGCAGCCCCAGAAGTTGCCCAGAGCCATTCATTCATTCATTTGTTCATTCATTCATTCATTCACCCATTCATTCATCAAATGCTTATTGAATGAGCTCTTTGTGTCAAACACTGTGCTGCTGCTTGGCAAACAGAGACAGCAGATAGCAAGCCCTGTGGGTGACCCCATTGGGGTGAAAGAGAGAAGGGTACCAAGTTGGGATCAAGTTGAGGGTAAGAGGCAGCTTGCCTAATGCTTGCTTTCCAGAAGCACAGTGCTTGCGGGCAGCCCCACAGGGAGGGTGCCTGGGGACCAGGGCAGTAAGGAGGCCCCGCTGAGCCCGCCAGCCTCCTCTGCAACCCTGAGGCGGCAGCGGAATCTCCATGGCAAAGTAGCCCCTGAGAAAGAGTCAGGCCCCCGTCAGATCCTGCGGAGCCTGGTCCGGCTGTCTGTGGCTGCCTTTGCGGAGCAGAACCCCGTAGAGGATCTCACTGTGGATTCGCCTCCTGTTCAGGTACCTCGGTGTGGGGAGGTACCTGTGGAGTCAGATCCCGGTTCAAAGTCCAACCCTGCCTCTAATTGCTGTGTAGTCCCTGTGAGCCTCAGGTGCCACATCTGTAAAGTGGGTATAATGGTATCTCTTTCCTTGGGTTACTGAAGAATGACATGAGATTATATATCACTGGACAGTTATTAAGTGCTTATCATAAGATCTATTACTAAGTAATTTATAGACTTTCACTCATTTAATCCTCATAGCCACAACCAACACATGACCTGAGTCTCATTATTATTCCCTTTTTCTTTTTACTGCTGAGGAAACTGAAGCTCAGAATGCTTAAGTAATTCCTCAAGGCCACACAGATGGGAAGTGGAACAGGGGCAGATTTAGGACTTGAACCCAAGTCTGACTCCAGAGTCTGGACTCTAACTGTGAAATGACAGCATATAACTTAGGGTTTGGCACTCAGGGAGTTTCCCTGAAGTATCAGCTGTCACTCGAAAAAAGGGTGGCAGGTGCTTGTAGGAGGGTTTCTGGGCCTGAGCCAGGAGGTGGGAACTGCCCTGAGGCAGGCAATGGGACCCTGACCCTCCCACATCACAGTGAAACCCCAGTCCTGGCCACCTCCCCTTCCAACTATCCTCTGAGGTTGGCATTTTCTGTCTTGAGCTGCCCAGAGGGCAGAGGGACCCTCTCAGGGAAGAGGGGGACTGGGCCCAGGAGGGAGGCAGCATTTCTAGGAGGAACAACCCAAACCCCTCGACTCTGCAGAGCATTTCAAACTTTCAAACCATCTAATTAATCCTGACAACCCTGTAAAGAAGTCTGGGTGGTATTTTTTTTTTTTTTTTTTTTTTTTTTTGCGGTACGCGGGCCTCTCACTGTTGTGGCCTCTCCCGTTGCGGAGCACAGGCTCCGGACGCGCAGGCTCAGCGGCCATGGCTCAGGGGCCCAGCCGCTCCGTGGCATGTGGGATCTTCCCAGACCGGGGCACGAACCCGTGTCCCCTGCATCGGCAGGTGGACTCTCAACCACTGCGCCACCAGGGAAGCCCCTGGGTGGTATTTTTAGATCTACCTTAGAGATGAGGAAACTGAGGTCTGAGTATGTCTAAAAACCTGCCTGACATCACACAACAAGCTAGAAACGACCCTGACTTGGTCTGTTGCCTTCTCCCTCACAAGGGCCTGTGGGGCCTCGCCCTGACATCTTACCCACCCCTGCCCCATTCACCAGCCTTTCTGAAACGCCACCGTTTCCTCTGGCCTTTTAGCTTGAGAACCTTCTGACCGAAACTCCCTTCCTCCCTCACCCTGGCCCTCACCCTCGCTCCACTTGCCAAGCCCCTTTGGAACCTGCGGGTCTCAGCAGAGGCACCTGGCATGTAGTATGAACTCAGAAAACATTTGTTGAAATAAGTGAATTACTTCCCCCTGTATCCACAGCCCCACCCTGTAACTCCCTCCTTGCTGCAAGCTGGGTGAGGGGCCTTCCTCTGCTCCACTTGACCTCCATCCTTTCTCATCCCTGGTGCAACCCCCCATAGCAGCTGCTGTGTCCTGTCTCCCCTGACTGTCCTCCCTGGCAGACTGGGAACTCCCTGAGGGCAGAGACTGGGCCTTGTTCTCATTCTTACCCCCACCCCCCCCCAGCAAGCATTTGGCCTGGAACAAACAAGCTCTCATTAAATACTTGTCGAGCAAATGAAAGGATGAATAAACGAATGATTCAAAGACACCCTTCTGCCTTCTGTACAACATAGTCTTACATCTGGCCCGCCAACAATGGCTCAGTCTTTGAACATCACTGAAGCGGGGGAAATAACACTTTACAATAATCCTTATCGAGGTTGTAATACATTTATAGTCAGGACATGCCCTTTTCACCCCCGTCCCACAGCTTCCACTGGGAGCAGGTCTCCTGGGGGAATGAGAGTTGGGGGACAGGCCCAGAGGGTTCTCATTCTCTCTCTCAGACTCCCAGGTCCCGGGAATTTGTAGTTGACACATGGCCAAGCAGGGAACCTGTCTGCACACATCCCTGCCTCCGTCACCATCACCGTTCACCATCCCCCATCCGATCCACAAACATCTGAAGCTGGAGGAAAGACTATAAAAAGAAAGCGCCGGCATTGAGGGAAACATCCGGTGGGGAAGTGTGCTGGGTCGGAATTGTGTGGAGTCAACAGATTTTTCCTGTCTTGTAGCAAATCTCCCAGCTGCTGTCCTTGCTGCATCAGGGCCAATTCCAGCCCAAACCAAACCACCGGGGAAATAAGTACTTGGCCAAGCCCGGCGGCAGCAGGTAAGCTGCACGTAGCCCCCACTGGCTTCTCAAGCCCCCCACCAGCCTGCCCTCACCCTTGCAGCCTCTGTGCCTTGAGGAAGGCTGAGCACATCCCAGATGCTGCTCCCCTGGGAGACCGCAGCGAACAGCATCCATTCCCCCACCCAGGCATCCTGGTCCGGGAGCAACTGTATTAACAGTATTTACAGGACCCGAGTCACTAAGGAAGTGACTTCATCCCTGAGGCTCTGATTATCTGTTCCCTGATTGCAGAGGTGCTGGGCTATGAACTTTAAATCTGTAACGTTTAGCTCTTTCTCTTGACCCTTAAACATAATATGAAGGCTCCTGGCTAAGGATGTGGGTGTGTGGGTGTATTCCTTTGGGCAGTCCTAGAATTAAAGAGACCTCAAGAGGACATCTAATTTAACTCCCTCTTGCTACAGATGGAGAAACTGAGGCTCTAAGTAGTTTGATCCAACCCAGCTATGTAAACTTGAGCAAGTCAGATCAAGCCTCAGGGATGCAGTTTCTCATCCATGAAACAGAGGTCACCGCACTTCCTTGTAGTGATGGGGTAAGGATTTAATGATCACATGCATTCTAAGCCCATGGCCCAGTGCCTAGCACATAGGAGTTACACAAACAATGCTAAGGCCTTTCCCCTTAAAGTGACTTTGCTCAAGGTCAAATAGCCAGTGAGTGGCAAAGCTGGGACCAGCTCTCAGGACACTGACTTCCAGTTCAATGCTCTTGCTGTGACAACTTACAGTCTTTTTGTTGTTGTTTTTTTTGCAAAGATAGCTAGAAATAGTGTAGAGTAGGGGTGAGCACACACATTCCAGAGTCATATCAGCCTGGATTTGAATTCTTACTTAATTTGTGGGGACCTTGGACAAGCTACCTAATCTTTACAAATCTTGGTTTTCTCATTTGTAAAATGAGGACAACAAGAGAACCCCTTACAGACATGAAAGGTTTGATGAGAAATATACCTTGCAAAGCATATGTCTGACTCAGAGTAATTGCTCAATAAACATTAGTTGTTGCCATTACTTGCAAACTTGCTACCCCTGCATAGGAGCAGAAATGGCCACAGAAAAAAAGCAGCAAGGACCCCCAGGCCTTAAAGGGAGCCTTTCCAGATGCTAGGATGAGGGGCCAGGCCTGTCCCCACCATGCTAAGGTAGTCCCAGGAACTGGCTTACCCCAGGTGATAGAGAGGGTCTTTGGGAGGGAGGGGTCAGGGAGACAGCAAGAGACACCATAGTAGATTCTGAGTAGCTTTTGGATGCCTCACCTCAGCTGCATCCTCTGTTGACCTGCTCTTCTGGTCTGGGATTTAGCCTCAAATAGGGAGGAAGGAACATTCAGTTACTCAGTTCACAAAGTATTTATTAAGCACCTACTATGTGCAAGTCCTATTCTGAGCACTGGTGAGAGAGCAGGGGATGAGACAGACAAATATCCCTGCCCTCACTGGAGCTCATACTCAGATAGAGGGATGGAGGGGTGGAAGGATGACTGCATTAGATCACCCAAAGTTTACTAAACTCCTATTCCATGCCAGGTAATGAGAAGCAATAGAGGGACAATGGTGAGTAATATCAGGGCATTCATAGTCACTTCTGTTTGCTGGCTGCTTACAACACTGTGCTAAGCTCTTTACATGCAACACCTCATTTTACCCCCATAATGCCCCATGAGGTGGGTGTTATTTATTACTCCCATTTTACAGAAGAGGAAGCAGACTCAGAGTAGGCAGGAGGGCTGGGATCAAGTAACCCAGATTGGTCTGACTCTGAAGGCTGGGCTGTGGACCCATTTCCCTCTGTGGATGAATGAATGCTGGCATGAATAGAAGACTATTCATGAGCAGGAATGAATGAATCTATGTGTGGATTTCCTCACTCATGGACTGTGTTGGCTTCCTTTGCAGGAGTGCAATCCCAGACACAGATGGCCCAGGTGCCAGGGCTGGTGGCCAGGCAGAACCGGATCAGGAGGAAGGGCCCTTGGACCCTGAGGAGGACCTCTCTGTGAAGCAGCTGCTAGAAGAAGAGCTGTCGAACCTGCTGGACCCCTACACAGGTAGGGACTCCCCAGAGTCACCCTGACCCCGCTTCTGCCCCCATGGTACCCTCCTGTGCCCAGGCTTCAGAGTTCTGCTCCAATCCACTGCAGGAAAACAGCCATTCTATTTCTGGAGAAGACTATCAGCAACATTTTTTTACTTCCCCTGGAGCTTCAGATCTTCATTTGTTTAAAGATCAGATTCTACTTTGATCATTCATTTTAAAAAATCATCATAAGAATAGGGAACAGTTACTGAGCTCTTGGTGTGTGCCAGGTACCAAGGAAGCATCTTATATACATTATCTCAGTTAAGCTTCCAAACAGTCTTTTCAGGTAGATATTAGGAGCTCCAATTTAGAGATCAGCAAACTGAGGCTCAGAGAGGTAATACAGCCTGCCCTGAGTCACTTCAATGATTGAAGGGAAGCCATCCTGAGCCCACCTACCATCAGGGGACCTCTCTTTACCTCCTAAACCACTCATCTGCATTTCTTTGATGTCTTTAAATACACTTTTACCCTGAGAATTCAAGAATCTGCCAGCTCCCTCCGCCCCCGCACCAGTCAGCCCCCTTCAGGTAACACACAGTAAGTCCAACCTACGCTGTGATTTTGTTTCTGTAGTTAATACTCTGCTCCTCATCTGGACATATTCTGTGCGCTGAAGGCATGACAGGGACTTCCCTTTCATTGGTTAAAAAAATATATAGCTAACTTTTATTGAGTGCTTTCTATGTGCTAGTCCCTGTTCTAATTGCCTCATGAGAAAATCTTCTGAGATAGGCACTATTCGTTATCCCCATTTCATAAAGGAAAAAAACGGAGGGGCCAGGGTGTTTAATAATTTTCCCAAGGTTGTGCAGCCAATGGTTATTAACCCCAGGCAGTGTGGCTCTAAATTAAAATTAAGTAAAATGAAATCTAATTAAAATCAAGTAAAATGAAAAATTCAGTTCCTCAGTCATATCAGCCGCACTTCCGGAGCTCAGTAGCTACGTGTGGCTAATGGATATTGCTTGGAACAGCACACATCTACAGAGTTTTATAGGACAGCATTGTCTAGAATGCAGAGCTGTGAGGTCCAATAGAGTAGCCACTGGCCACATGTGAAAATGGCTAGTACCAATTGAGATGTGATAGAAGTATAAAACACACTCCAGATTTTGAAGACTTAGTATGAAAAAAGAATGTAAAACATCTCATTAATAATTTTAAAAATATTGATTATGTGATAAAATGATGATATTAAATATAAAAAACATTTACAAATTAATTTCACCTTCTCTTTTCTTTTCTACTTTTTAAATGTGGCTACTAGAAAATTTCAGACGACCTCAATGCCTTGCATTATATCTCTGTGCACCAGCTCTGCACTGGAACCTGTGGGCTCAGTTCCCATGTGGTCCTGCTTCCCCATAGCACAGAGGGCAAAGAACACAGGGAGATGGTAACAAGTGGTGTGACGAAGAGCGCAGCAGAGGTAGAAGTGCCTGCGCTGCTCACAGGGCTGGAATGTGATGAGGCTACTGGTGAATGTGCCTGACACTGGGGTTTTGGCTGCATCAGATAAAAGCCCCACCTGACGATGTGATGATGACCATATTTTACCGTTGCATGAGCTCACTGAACGCTTACAGCCACCTGACAAGATAAGTGCTACTATTTCACCACTTTATGAGCGAAAAAGGAGGCTCAGAGAGGTTAAGCACGTTTTTCAAGGTCACAATGCTCATAAGCTGCAAAGTTAGGAAATCAAATCCAGGTCTGCCCAGTGCCCACCTGCCGCGGAGTGAATTCATCATCACATTTCAGCCATTCTCCTACACTCCACTGATTTTCTCATTCCAAGCTTCATTCCTTCCAAAGCACTCTGACCCCTGTGCAAGGAAAAGCCTGATTCTGTAACACCAAAAGAGTTCTAACCTTATTACCCTGGAGTCTCAGGGAACTTAGGTTTACATTTCCCAAATGTCCAGGGTTAATATTTATGTCCATTCAATCATTCAATAAACGTTCACTAAGCCCCAGGAGCGGGCTGGACCAGTCGGGGAGGGGCCTGACCCTGCCTCACAGCCTGCACAGCCCCACACTGTGAAGGCAAGACCGAGACTCATTTATCAATAAAAACAGCATTTACTGTATTTTGCAATAACTTTTCAAAATCACAAGAGTAGTACTTGGTTAATATAGACAAATGTAGATAAACAAAAAGAGAATGAATCATTTCTGCCCAGGGGTAATTTCAGTTAACACTATGACGCGTCCCCTTCCAGTCTTTCATTCTACGCACAGATTTTAAAGCAGGTTACCTTAAGCAAATATTAAAGTAGATGTTGTGCTTTTTTTTTTTTTTTAAAGACACACATTCTTAACCACAAGGCCTATAATTTCTTCCCTCTGGCTTGGCCTCTATCATTGGGCTTGGGACTAATTTTCTGAGACAGGATTTTCTGTTGAAGAGATGGGAAAAGGAGAAGTGTGATGGTGGGATTTGGGGCCTGGGGGACACTTTTTCACTGCCTTGGCCCTTTCCTGGGACAGCTCTTAGGCAGCCAGCTCCTTCACACGGTTTCCTGCAGCTTGAGAGGGGAAGGTCAAAGAGTTGAGAGCATGGGGCCAGGAGGCAACAGTAGAGACCTTAGTGGGTCTGGGAAACCAGAGCCACCTAGCATCCAGGGGGAGGAAGGCACAGCTCTTCAGAGAATGGGTGCGGTGGTGCAGTGACAGGGGGCTTCCAAGTCATCAGACCTGGGGGTCAAATCTGGGCTTGGTTGCCTAGTAGCTATGTGACAACTTCTTGGAACTTCAGTTTCCTCATCCATAAAATACTCTTGACTTCAAAGGTTTGTGTGGAGGTTAAATGAGATAATTATGTAAATTGCCTAGCACAGAAGTACTTAATAAGTGGTCACTGTTATTATGAATAGGAACCGAAGGCATCACCAAGCCAGGAACTCCAGCAATGGCTAAAAACGGGGATCCGCCGCCCCCCCCCCATCCTCAGCTAGTGGTGTCCTGAGGGAGTGAAAATCCTGGCTGTACAGGATGAAGGACACCTAAACCTGAAACAGCCCCATGGACCGGGAGATGCTTTAGAAACGGGCCATTTCTAATTCTAGGCTTTCCTCCTCCCCCTGCCGCGTCCTCACTCAGCTCACGCGCGGACATCAGTCGCTGCCTTCCTGCCCGGCGCGCTTCCCTGTCAGGGCCTCTTCCTT
This sequence comes from Mesoplodon densirostris, assembly GCF_025265405.1. Classification (NCBI taxonomy): domain Eukaryota; kingdom Metazoa; phylum Chordata; class Mammalia; order Artiodactyla; family Ziphiidae; genus Mesoplodon; species Mesoplodon densirostris. Next base: position 121,359,947 of record NC_082663.1, on the reverse strand, counting down.
CCCGCCCACCTCCGGCCGCCCCATCGGTCCCCTCCATTTCCCTTCCCTCCTTTGTCCGGCGCCCCGCCCTGCCCACGACCCCACCCCCGCCCGCCATGGGCTCCGCCCTCACCGCGTCCCTTCCGTCCCTTGCAGGCCTGGCCCTGGACCGGCTGAGCGTCCCCGACCCGGCCTGGATGGCAAGACTCTCTTTGCCCCTCGCCACCAACTACCGTGACAACGTGTTCTCCCCGGACGCTGCGACCTCGGAGGAGCCCAGGACCTTCCAGACGTTCGGCAAGGCGCCGGGGCCCGAGCTGAGCCCGACGGGCACGCGGCTGGCCAGCACCTTCCTGTCGGAGATGAGCTCACTGCTGGAGATGCTGCTGGAGCAGCGCCCCGCCGTGCCGGTGGAGGCCGCCTCCGAGGTGCTGCGGCGGCTCTCAGTCTGCGGAAGGACCCTGAGTCTAGACCTAGCCACCAGCGGGGCCTCGGGCTCGGAAGGCCCTGGGGGCCGAGCTGGAAAGAAGGGGGCGGAGGGCAGGACCAGCAGCGGCAGCAGCAGCAGGGGCCTGTGGATCCAGGAACCAGGGGCACCGGGAGAGGTTAGGAAGCCCAGGCCCTGAGGATTCTGGGACAGGAGGTGGTTTCTCTAATCTTTGAACTCACTGACCAGAGGCGGCCTGAGAACTTAAGGTGACCAGTGCTGCCCCACAGAGGAGGCAGGAGCCCCTGGACAAACAGCGGGCTGACCAAAGCAACCCCTTGTTAGGGGCTGGCTCTGCCTGTGGATTTTTTGGAGGAGGAAGACAGTTGGCCGCTGAGATAAGTGTTTGCTGGCAAAACACGTGTAAGAGCACAGAGGGTTCATCCTCCTGCAGAGCAGATGCCAGGGAGTGTCACAAGCAGGAAAGGATGGCCTGGGTGCACACTGGAGGGTGTGGGGGGCTGGATCCTGGGGCACCAGGCAAAGCTCTCTGACCTACTAATAAAGGAAAAGCAGTGGCTCGTTATCCTGTTTGCACCTGTCGAGAGGGAGGACGGAAGAATAAGAGTGAAGGTTCTTTGTCATCCAGTCCCTGGCCAGAGGGTCATGTGGGGCCTGGACAGGAGGGTGCACAGTGTCAGGTAGGCAATGATGGACATGGGTACTCCTGACCCCTGCTCCTCTGCTGCTGCTACAGTATCAAATAATCCGATTCTCAGCTGGAAAATTAAGGCTAAGAAAAGCATGACTATAGAGCATTAACACGAGCCAGGCACAAGTCTTTACGATAGGATTTAATTTCATTTCTCCACAGCCCTAGGAGGGGGGGTGTTATTATCCCCGTTTCACAGACAAGGCCATGAGACTTGGAGAGGCTGAGGGTCTTGCCCAAGATCAAGCAGTGAGAGAAGGCAGAGCCAGAGTCCAACACCAAAACCCACGCCCTCGACCTTGACACTAGACTGCCAGCCAAGGAAAGGAAAGGAAGAGCCCCCATAGGTGAGCTTTTGCCAGTAGCAGACTTGCCTGAGATCCCCTCAAGAAACACTGTTGAAAAGAACATTTCCAAAGCCACTCAGGCCTTCACATCTCTGCTCTTCCAAGCACATAGTGAGAGGGACTTGGAACTGACCTGATGCAGGGTGGGCGTCTGCAGACTCCTGTCCTTTCCCAGCAAACAGCCCTTCAGGTGCAGAAGTCATCTTTCCAGACCCACCAAACGTGAGTAAATCTTCCTCTGTCACAGCAGTGAATTCACTGTCCCTAGAGGACAGTGTGTGAACCGGGTCTATGAAATTGACACTGACAGCAGCAAACCTTCCAGGAGAGGAAGGAGTGAAAAAAATAGCAAATATTTTCCCAAGGCTCAGCCTTATAATTTCCCTGGAAATTTCCAAGCAGTCTCTTCAGCTTCTCAGTAATGTGGGGCTTTCTTGGATACTAAAGGGGAAAATTCCTTTCTGTGCCTCTCCTTTTGCCCTTTTTCTGGAGCTCAGAATACATGTTCACTGTCCACAGAAATGGGCCAGTCATACTCCCAACTAGGGATAATGAAAACCATCCACACTTGGAATGCAGTGAGGCATCATTATTCCATTATCCCGTTTTACAGATGAGGAAAATGAGGCCCTCATAGTGCTTCAGGAGCTTCAGGAATGCTTCAGGAGCTCCAGGAATGCTTCTGGAGCAGGGTCTCTGATCATCTCACTCTGAGGCAGAGTAAACTCTTTACAAGGTCTGTGATTTGCAAGCTGTTGAGTTCCCCAAGTCAATGAAAGAGGCTGGGGGACACCAAGCAGGTAGGGTCTCCAACCTGACCAGCCAGGTACCTGGCACAAGGCAACACTTGATGAATACTTGTTGAATGGAAGAATAAATGAATAAATGGGTAAATAAATGCTACAGGAGTCCCTTTTCTCTATATTGGAGCTCCAGGTAAGACTTCCTTAGAAAAGAGAAAAAAAAAAAAGTTCCATTATGTGAAGACAAAGTCTGAAAACCACAGCACTGGAGTAGATAGTGCTGACCCCCAATTACTAGTGGATTTTCAGTGCAGAGCTGATGTTGGGAGGTGGAGAGAAGAGATGGGGAGAGGAGGTGACCTAGGGAAACTGGAACCAGGGCTCGCAACTGGATCACTGCCTCACTCTAGTTCAAAAGTCCTAAATCTTGGACCCCCTGAATGCCAGGCAAGACTTTGTGTACAGGCATTTTTCTACGCAGAAGATATGGAGTTATCAGATTTTCAAAGGAACATGTGACCTATAAAAAATAAGCAGCACTGCTCTCAGTCACTATCTAAACCTCCACAGACACGGGCAATTGTAGTCACAAGGAGTCTGAACATTTTATAGCCAAGGAAATGGCAAGACAGAAAGGGCTGACTGGCCCAGAGCCACACGGCAGGCTTGTGACAGGGCTAGCATCTGCATCTGAGATTCAGGATGATGTTCTTTCTAATATATCAAGGGTTCTTAACCTGGGGTTCTTGGTTGGGCTTTAGGATCTAAGAAACTGCTGAACTGCATGCAAAATTGGGAAGATGTGCATTTTTCTATGGGAAGGAGTCAGTGCTTTCATCTGATTCTCAAAGGGGTCTGTGACCTAAATAAGATAAGGCCCACTGTGATCCTCTATTCCCCGCAGAACCTGGAGAACTCATGGGTAGAGCTGTTCCTGTTCTGAGGCAACAGACCTTTGATCAGGGCGGGGTTGTATGTACGTGAGGGTTCGTGCTCTCACCCGGACGCTGCAACCCCTCCAAGTAGGCTGATGCCAGCCCTTATCCCCGATAACCGACTGAGAGTGAGACAGTGTGTATGCTGACAGAACTGAGTGTGCTGAACAGAAAGGTTACAGAAACTTCTTGACATCAGCCGAGATGTCAGATTTGAGACCTCGGACGTGCTCAAAACTGTTTCCACCAAGATGGGCTCTGTCCCCCGGGAGACTGAAGGAGCTGGCGAGCCAGCAAGCTCTCAGTTAAATGTCGTCTTAATTTGGAAGGCACAGAGGGACATGTTTTATCAACAGTCAGCCGTTCTCCAGCACCAGGAGGGCAATGCAATGCTCACTCGGGGCCTGGGGGCCGTTCTGAGATTGACAGGAAGCCTCCTTGTCTGTTACCCAACTTCAGCTTGGCAGCTCACTGATCCCCACCTCTCCGCTGACTGAAATGAGTGAGATGGCAACTACCACCCTTGGGACTCTGGAGAGAACCAAATCTCCAACACGAGAAGAGAGGACAGGGGAGGGGAGGGAGGAGTTTTAGCACAGGCTCAGCCTGGCACATAGTGTGTACCTAGAAAATAGGTCAGTGTTTTCCAGTCCCTACTGAGTACTGGGCACAATATAATGGGTCTGGGGTCGGGGGCACGATCAGAAACGCTCGTTCAACAGACATTTTATATTTGCTGAGCAACTACTACAGGTCAGAAGTAGCACTAGGAATGGCAGTCAGGGGAGGGGTATACAGAATCATTCATTCAACAGATATTTTAAAGCATCTCCTATGTTGCTGGGTAGGCTTGGTGCTGGTGTCCGGTGGAGAAAAGACAATGCATAGAATCCCTCATCCACTGAATGAATATTTACTGAACATTTACTAAGTGCCCTGCCCTGTATTAGCACTGAAGATACAATGAACCAAACAGCCGCATTCCCTCCACGGTGTCAGGGCTCCCTGAAAACAGCATCTCCGGATGAGGAAACTGAGGCAGCAGAGCCTTGCGCAAAGGGCTCATTGCTGAGGGCATCAGGGCTCGAGCCTCGGGTCACCCTGACGCAGGCTGGCCCTGCTAACCAAGGCCACCTCCCTAGCCTCCCCTCACATTTCCTTTCAGGGCACTAACAATGAGTCATTAATAACGGAATTTTAATGGCAAAAGCACAGCAGTTCCAGGGTCTGCGAGGAAGCCCATCCCCTGGGGCTGTACAGAGACCGTAGGGACTGAACAGGGAGGATTCTTGGCCCCTTGACAGCGTTTCTCTCACGACTCTTCCATCCTTCCTGCTCCACAAGGAGAGCTTAAAAATATCCTCCCTCCACATTTGGTACCCTAAATTGGATCAGCACTTGACTTATAACGACGGAGAGGGAGGGAGAGGCCTATTTGGCCATCAACACAGAAGGCCCTGGGTCCTCGGACTGTGTGAACTGCCCCTCTGCCCCAGGCATGGCCAGGGAAGCCCATAATCAGAGAACCCCAAGTGACAACAGGAGGGGAAGAGGCTGGTAAGTGGAGCTCCATGGGAAGGCAGGAAGTGACACTTTACTTTACACAGAGGGTGCCCGGGAAGGTTCATCGGCGATCTGCAGGGAGCTGGGCTCTGCGCCCGACTCTGTGAGGGAAGCACTGGGTTAACCAAGTTCTTTACTGCAGGACTTCTTGGAACCTTGAATATGCTGATGTGCATCGTGCATCTATAAAAAGGGGACGTCTAGTGCAGTGTTTCCCAAACTTATTTGACCACAGAAATCTTTTTTTTTTTTTTGCAGAGATTAGTGCACTGCACAGCTTAAAAACTGGAGCTTTAACCAATGTGTGTATTGAGCCCTTACCTGGACGACGGGGCCTTGTGCTAAGTGCTGAGGATACTGGAATCCAAAGACAAAGTCCCTGCTTCCAAGGAGCAATCTGTGGGAGAAAGCCACATGAGGGGACCAGTGGGGGTGAGGCCAGTGTGCAGGGAAGCCCTGGAAAGGGAGCAGAGGGCAGGAGAGGCGCTCGAGCTGGAGGAAGCTTAGGGCTCCAGCAGTGAGAGGAAGTTGCTGGGAAAAGTGTGATGAGACCACTAGAGGCTGGGGAGGGGGGCGGGCAGCAGAGAGGGAAATGTGGACAACTCCCCTCCTCAAATCCTCCCCGCTTTGAGCTGGCCATGCTGGGTGGTCTTTCGCATTTGGACAGTTCCTAGGGGGTTTGGGCCTCAGTCCCCCCACCCCCGTCCTCAACCACATCTCTGCTATTGAACTTGGGCTAACATCCAGAAGCCGGGGAACAGCTATATACAAATTCAGTAATTGGAGTCATTAGCGTTGACTCAGAAATCATTTTTTGCTATGTCTCTCTCTTGGAGAAGCTTTTAAGACCCTTTAAATTGGTTAATGGAGAGTTTAGAGATGAGGATGGAGCCTCGGCTTTCTGCTTCCCCTGCCCGTCTCCCTGGCTTTCCCCAACATACTCAAGGGCAAGAGTGATGAGATAATCCAGTATCTGTTTTATTAAACTCCCATCCATTTCTGGCACAAACCTTTCAGAAAAGAGGATCTCAAAATCTACTCTCCTGCTTCAAGACTCCAAGGGCCCAATTGCCATTTACCCCCTCGTATCTGCAGGACGATAGTAACGCTTTCACCTAAAATCACAGTGAGAACTGTGCAAAAGAGCCCTGGGCCAGGAGTCAGGAGGCTGGGGTCCTTGTCCCGGGCTGGTGACTCATAAAGCCATGTAACCATGGGCATCACTCTGCCTCCTCAGGCCTAAGTGAGCACCAACGTCCTTTCCGCAGTGAAATGCCCTACATGAGCCCTGGAGGGTAGGAGGGCAGACACCGCTGCCCTTGGTCTACAATTGAGGAAACAACACAGCAAGTAAGGCCACTGCTTCAAGGTGACGTGGCCAGAACCTGGATCTTTACACACTTTCTTCTTCTGTACTGTGCTGGGCAGGTACTTAAGGTTCTTTGGGAAGGCGGGTGAATATCTGGCCTCTTCTCTGGGATTCAAGTTGTGGTATCTCTCTGAGAACTCGCAGGCTCCATCTTTAGGGCTGAGTGAAGTGTGAAGGTCTGAAAAAGTCAAACAGTTACATCAGGCATTTAGACACTAAACTCCTTCCTTCCAAATCAAAGGTGAAATGGAGACAGTCGGGAATCCATTGGGGATGAACAAAAGCGGACGTCATTCAGCGTTTCCTGAGTTTTAGGCATTCATGAAACCACCCCATGACTTTTGCCACCTCTCTGGATCTGTGCTCCCCTTTACGCAATGTCACAAGGTTTTTTCTCTACTTGATTCATTATTTTTAGTATCTGTGACACTATGATATGCTAATCACATTTTTATAATATCTATTAATATACAAACACTAAAATTAAAAAATATTAGTTTGAATACTACCTAAAATCCTCTGGTGAAGCACTGGAGGCACACACATCAGATGCTGGTAAAAAATGATGTGGTCTAAGCCTGAGGAAGTCGAAGACTGGCAAGGGGGAAGGGAAGGGAAGGGATTTGCTCCAAGGCAAAGGCTAACGTGAAGACCAGGGTCTCTGGACCCTTCAGTAAAGTTTTTCACAGGTCACTGAACGAATCTTTTTTATGCACAGAACAGAAATGACTGTGAATGGGGAATTCCCTGGCAGTCCAGTGGTTAGGACTCGGCGCTTCCACTACTGAGGCCGCGGGTTCAATCCCTGGTTGGGGAACTAAGATCCTCACAAGCCGTGTGGCGTGGCCAAAAAATGAATGTGTCCACTGCCCATTTGTGAGGCTACCAACTAGGGGAAATGGTCAAAGTCATTTATTAGCCATGCATTTGAAATTGCTTGGGAACCTGAGCCCCCATGGAATTTCTACCCTGTAAAGGGATACTGACACCCTGTTTTTGCTGCCATCCCATCTCCTCCCTGCCCGCCCCTCCCCCCCAGCTCCAGTGAGAGGTACCAGTGACTGCATTTTATCTCACCTTAGCCAAAACCCAGTCTGACGAGACTCCTTTCCAAGGGGTAGGGGTGTGGGAGAACAGCCCTGCTGGGGGCTCCGGGGCTGGCTCTGAGACGAGTGCTTCTATAGAGGAGGCCAAGGTTCCCTGTGCTCAAGGCACGCGGCAGGTGCGAGGCTCCTGCCAGCAAGGTGTTCAGGCTGCAGAGGGAGGGGCTGGAAAACGACTTCAATCCTCTCACTGCCAGGTCGCTGGGCCCCGGGGCTGCGAGGAGAGGCGAGAGCAACTCTTACTCAGGCTGTGTTCTTAGACTCCTACTTTAGAGCAGGGGCTTCTTAAAGGACTTGGTTCCCCTGGCACTACTAACCCAGGTCAGCCCGAGTGAGTCAGGAGTGAGCAGGGCTCCCAGAGCCCTAGATGGTAAGTCAGGGCACGGAGGCAGCCTTGGGATAGCGTCTCTCCTGACAAGTCATTGGAGTGACTACCATCTATTCAACACCTACCGTGTGCCAGGCTGTGCTAAGCCCTTTGCTGTCATCTCATTTAATCTTTTTAAAAAAAAATTTGTTTATTTATTTATTTTTGGCTGCACTGGGTCTTCGTTGCTGCACGCAGGCTTTCTCTAGTTGTGGTGAGCGGGGGCTACCCTTCGTTGTGGTGCGCAGGCTTCTTAGTGCGGTGGCTTCTCTTGTTGTGGAGCACGGGCTCTAGCCTCGTGGGCTCTAGAGCTCACGCTCAGTAGTTGTGGCACATGGGCTTAGTTGCTCCGTGGCATGTGGGATCTTCCCGGACCAGGGCTCAAACCTGTGTCCCCTGCATTGGCAGGCAGATTCTTAACCACTGCGCCACCACGCAAGTCCCATCTCATTTAATCTTTGCAATCTAATGAGTTTTCAGAGGTGAAGAAACAGAGGTGCAAAGACATACAGGCCAAGTTCAGGAATACAGCAGGGCCTAAAACTCAGGTCTGACTCAAAAAGCTGTGCTCGTTCCCACCAATGGAGCAGAAGTAACAAAGAGGCCAAAGGCTACTGCCACCCCTTCTCTGTCACAGGGCACTGAGCTCGGGGAGGCACCTGCTGGCTTTGACTCTCATCTGTACCTGCTGCCTCCACGGAAAAGAGGGTCCGCAGCCTCTCCTGGGCGGGCGCATTCCCCAGAGCTGCTGACTGCTGGTAGCATCTCACAGCCTCTCCCAGATTCCTCTGCACACCAAGGCCCTTCTCGTAGCAAATTCCCAAGTGGTACCTGCTCTGTGAATCCTAAAGGAGAAGACGCACAGACACACAGATGCCCACGTATGCAGGACTGAAGAACTGAAACGCTGGGGCAGGAGGAAGGTACAGCAGTCAGCAGGCTGGTGCTTCACCCCTGCAGGGTCAGGCCCAGCCACAACCCTCCCTGGACCAAGAGATCTCAACTGTGAAGAGCCAGAGGCCCAGAACAGAGGACAGGGATCCCTCCACCCAGGGAGCTTCCGGCCAGAGCAGCGTGGAGGCTTCTCCTGCTGAGGATGGTGCTGAAAGTGTGCAGAAGTGAAGGCTGTGGGAAGCACTTGGCCCTGCTCTGGGAGCCCAGGGAGTCGGGCTCCTATGTTATCCTGAAAGAGCCAGGAGCAAGGGTGGGGGCTGAGCTTCCGAAGGCCCTGAATGCCTTCCTGATTTCTACCCAGAGAGCTACAAAGCATACATTACAGAGAACATGTTTCTCCTCCTTTGAAACGTTAAAAGGCTAATCCCTTTGTCCCTGGCTCTGGATCCTCTCTCCCCTCTCACTGAGAATGAGGCTCCTGGGAGAGGCAGTATCAGGTAGGGAGTAGGAGCCCAATCTTTACAGCCAGACGCCTGGGTTCCAATCTTGGCTCCACCACTTACCAGCTGTGTAACCTCGGGCATCATATTCTGTGTCTCTGTGCCTCAGTTTCCTCATCTGTAAAGTAGGCATAATAATAGCACCTATCTTATTACCCTGCCGTGAGGATTAAATGTGTCAATATGTGGAAAGTGCTTAGATTAGTGTTATTATTTTCACGCCTTTAGTTGCCCACATCATTCATCTCTCCCTCTCTGTAATGAATATTTTCATTATATTCAATCTCCCAACCATGGTTCTATTTCTCTTCTACCTTCTAAAGAGTTTCTGTAACATGTAGGTCAAAGTCTATGTAATAAATATGGTGGACGCATGGCTACAGGCCAACTTAGGACACAGTTAGGCCAAAACACCCATGCTGTTATGTATGTGTTACACAACATCCCTTTGTGCACTTCTCCTGGCGCGCTGGGTGACTAATGCCAGCCAGGGTGCCCCCAGGCTTGTCCCACACATGGTCACACAACCCATTGAGCCCAAAAGACTCTGGGGCTCTTTCATAGAAAGACAGGCACAGAGGCAGGTACTGTTTGATGACATTGGTCCCCTTTTGACGGCTCCTGCAGATACTTTGGACAACACAGAGTGAAAAACGAGAAGTATTCTGATGCCCAAGAGTTCAATAACGCTATCACTGTGTTGCCAGGAAGTAAAGAGAAGCAGCAGCCCCTATGCAGGGAAATTCTAGTACATGGCCACTGCTGGCTTTAACCCAGGGCTCCTGGTCCTTTAAGATACAACTCAAAAAATATACTGGTCAAAGACACTTGAGGATACAGCAAACCCACAGATGCCTTTTCAGTAATTCACAGTGACATAAAGCTCTGAGATTTCCTGCATTAAAGAGACCTGTTTAACAAAGTATTTCCCAAACCCATCTGACCATTTTTCCCTCGTATTATTTATAAACGTTCCATGGAACTAATGCTCTGTGGAACAAACTCCATGCTGCCTGGATGCCAACCCCTAGGTGACAGACAACCAGACACCCTCTACACCCCCAAACTGCTCAATGTCTTCACATCACGTGTCTCCTGACTTCCCTGGACTATGCATCTTCCACGTGTACACTTTACAAAGCACTTTCACACTTATTATCTCAGATTTTGATCCTCACAACAACCCTGTGAAGTGGTAGACAGGTCAGGCAGGCATTATTATCCCAATCTTAGAGATGAGGAAAACAAGAAGTGACCAGCCCAGTAGTATGCTGGTAAATGTTTAACAACCAGCTCTCCAGGGGAAAAAGCCCTGTTTTGTAGCATTTGGCAATTCTGTGGTGCTAATGCTCTCCCCATAGCTGATTTCAAGCTAACAACAATTCTCACAGGCTGGTACAAGCTAGTGCCAGCACACCACTGGACCTGTCCAAGGGACACACAGTAAGTCAGCAAGAGTTAAGGCTTGAAGCCAGCCCAATGCTCTTATCAACCGTCTCCTAGGCACGGTAGCAGTTCCAAAATCCCTTCCTTTATCAGACTTGATCCCCATCATGCCTGGATATGGACACCTCATACCCCATTGTTGGCTGCAAGCCAAAGATATTTCACGGCTCTCTGCTCATCCAGGTACGCCTCCTTGGTGAAGAGCACCCCGAGGAAAGCTTGGGCCTGTGGTCAAGGAGGAAGGAAAAAGGTATCTTGGTCACTGCCAGGCCCCACCTGCCCCAAGTGCCCAGGAGTGACCCCACCAATAGCACTCACCTCTCTCAAGCCTGAGTCTGCAGCATGCTTCAGCATGGACACTGCCCTCTGCTGCTCAGGGTCCCATGAGGAGGCTGGATCTTGCAGCAGGCACCTGGCATAGCGGTACTGAGCCAGGTTGTGGCCCTGGCTGGCAGCCAGCTGGTAATAAAAGGCTGCCTGGGGCAAAGGAAAAAATATCCAGTCAACTGATAACTCCGTAAGCTGCCTTTTTTTGGAGTGAAGTTTTTAAAAATTATTTTAATTAAATAACACATAATCATTATAGATTAGTCAGAAAATACAGATAAGCCAAAAATAGAAACAAAATCCCAAGAAATCCTGCCTCCTAAAGATCATTCTGTTAACATTTTAGTGTACAATCTTGTAAATTTCTTCCCCCCTGTACTGTATTAACATATATACACAAATATGTTAATATACACTCACACACATATATAAATGTGTATGTGTGTGTGTATGTGTGTGTGTAGGAAGAAAGGGAGAGAAAACTACACTATTTTTTGTAACCTATTTTGTAACCTATTTTCTTTCATTTAACAATACACCATGAATATCTTCCCCTGCAAATAAATATAGATCTAGCATATAATTTTTAAGGCCCACAAAGATGTTATTAACCAATTCTCTGTTGAAGGAACTTCAAGTTTCTTCCCTTTTTTTTGGCCATCGTATACAATTCTAAGAAACTGTTATATATAAATTCTTATATATAACATCTATGCATACTTATCCTACTTTTTAGAATTAATTGATCCATTCATCAAGGTAACATTCTATGTCGTGAGGATACAGCTGCAAAGAAGATAGACAAGGTCCCCGGCCTTCCTGTGTTTTGAGTCTAAATTCCTAGAAGCTGGGGACTTCTTAGTTTTCCCTCTGGGCTGGAAGACAGAAGCTGGACTTTCCCAAGCCCTGCCCACTGCTCATTCCTGGAGGTCACTCTGGGCAGTGCAGCATAGGCCACGGGCCTGGGGGCAGGGAGGAAGTGTAGTACCTTGCCTAGGTCCCTGGGGGTACCTCTGCCATGCTCGTGACACAAGCCCACATTGTACTGCGCTTTGCTGTAGCCATGGTCTGCTGCTTTCTGGAAGTAAGAAAAGCCTGCCATGTAGTCTCCATCCCTCATGTTCTCTGTCCCTGTAAGAAAGCACTAGGCGTAAACATAGCTTCCTCTGTGAACTTCTCCACATTCTTAGTCAGATACCCACATGCTCCTTCCTTTCTTTTTTGTGCTAGACACTTTGCATGCACTTCCATCCTCTGAATATTTCACTGGTTTGCCATAGGTATCAGTGGGTTCTGCCCTCCTGTACACCACCCTCCTCTTGGTAACAACATCCTCATTTCCCTTTGGGAACAGCCCTCCCCCCAGTGCTGTCAATCAGTGTGCCTGCCCTCTTCCCAACCAATGAGACCCTCTCTCAGGAATCTGAATCTTGATCTGGCTGCAACAGGAAAGAAAACAGCTTCTGCAGGTTTATTCTGATGGCAGCACTCTGAAGACGCTGTTTCTCAGTTACTGCCGCATGCATCCCTGGAGCCTCTGATTCCTTTCCTTTCTGAGGCTTGGCAAGTCAATAGATCCCAATAGAGTCCTTTTGTGCTTAGGTTAGCCAAAGTGGTTTTAGGCTGCTTGTAACCAACATAACGTAACTGATTCAGCTGACACTGTCAATCTTGCTTTATGAGGAACCTGTGAGAGAATATAAGAAAGAGAGCCCAGCTCCAAAGCCCATGTTCTCTTTATCATCCAAACGAAAAGGAAAACAGGGAAGGGGCTGAGCACAGCCTACTCTCAACTCTAAGCCTTTGCTCAAGCTGTTTCTCCTGCCTGGGATATCTTTTTCTGCCTCTATCATCAGGCCTTCCCAACCTGTTTCTGCTCTGGAATCTTCAGACCACACTCAGGCTTTAAACACTCTTTCGGCACTTACTTCATACACAAGCCTTTTTCTAGGAACTAAACTGTTTCAAGAGTACAAGCCCTGTCTCCTCAATTAGACTGTAAAATCCTGGAGGCAGAAGCAGAAAAAGAATGTAGAAGAAATAACTTTGCATAGGGTGAAAGCTCTATACAAATGCAAAATATGATTATGGCTTATGCTCCCTTTGTGTTCTGCCACAGTGCTTAGCACTTGCTGAATAAATGAATATGCATATGAAGGAAGGAATGGGCAAGAAAATTCTCAGAAGACTGTCTGCCCATGAAAAATCACAAAAAGCTAATGAGGCAGAAGCCGGGTTCCATTCGGCCAGCAGTGAATGAGTCACCTCCTGGCTGCCTGAAAACTCACTGTCAAGGGTTCACAGAGCCCTCTGTCCTTGAGGAGAAGACTCGAGAAGGCACAGGATCCCACCCTGTCCCCATCCCCCACACCAGATCCTCTGCCTCTAACCTAAACCAAGTCACCATCATGTTTTGCTTAGCCATCAGTAACAGCTCCAATCTAGTCCCGTTTCCCCTCTGGCATTCCTATGACACGCGTCTGTCTACACAGCAGGCAGAGAGATCTGTGGAAAAGTAAATCAGATCACATGACTACCCCCACTTCCTGCTCCAGCATAAAACACTCCAATGGCTTCCTGTCTCACTTAGAAGCACCATACACCACCATGGCTCAGAAGGCCTGATCTGATCTGGCCCCTGCCTGCTTCTCTGACTTCATCTTTTTCTACTCTCCTGGTGATCGCTAAACTACAACCATGCTCACCCTTTTCTTTGTTCCTTTAACAAACAAAACTCAATCCTGCCTCAGGACCTTTGCACTTGCTGTTCCCTTTACTTGGAAAGCTTTCTCCAGATGGAAACAAGACTGGCTTGTTTTTGTCAGTCAGGTCAAGGATCTTTCCAACCGCGAGGCCTTCCAAATCAAAGCTGCTCCTTGCCCAAGTCACTAATGCATCCCCCTGTTTAATTTTCTCCGTAACATTTATCACTATCTGAAATTCTCTTTTTTATTTGTTTACCAGGTTGTTGTTTTTCTCTCCCTCAACCTACATGGAAGCTCCATGAGAGTAAGGACTTTGTCTTTTGAATCACTGTACTCCCAACCTAAACCTAAACTAAGGCCTAACCAAAGGTGAATGTTTAATACGTTTGTACTGAATGAATCCTAGACTCTCACTCACTTGCCCACTAGAGTCCAGGAGATGCTGCTGGCAGTCTGGGTCTCCACATGAGAAGGCCTGAAAGAAGCCAAGTCACTGCGGAGAACAGGACAAATGGTGGAGAGGAATCTGGAGTCTCCAGATGTGGGTAAGGAAGGGCACTTGAGGGCCTGCTCCAAACCTCAGGAGCCTGTTCTTGCCTAAGTGCAGCAGAAAATTCAAGGTGTCATTCAAGATTTATTTTCTCCTTCTTACACAGTAACCGAATTTTCAGGTAAATGGTCATTCACCTAAGGACTCTATTTTCCAGGCTCCTCTGTGACTAGGTAAGGCCGCAAGCCTTCATTCTAGACAATGATTTGTGCAACTTCTAGGTTGGGGAGGAGTGGTCCTTTAGTTTTCCCACCTTTCCCTTCCAGCTAGCTAGAATTTGGATATGACACAAACTGAACCTTGAGATGGGAGCCCATTTTAAAAAGGGCAGAACCATTTGACTGAGAATAGGTCCCTGACACCACTGTGCCACCATGCCAGATTTGGTCGACCTACCTGGGAGAAAATAAACTCTCTCTTATGTAAACCACTCCCTGCCCTGACTCTACTTGACCTACCGCATACCCTTTCCATTTTCCCATCCGCCCTCCTTGAGACAGGGTCCACCCAGTTACCCAGGAAGTTGAAAGCGATGGAAACACTGAGCTGGAAGAGCTGCTGAATGGAAGTCATGGCCTCCTCGAGGGACAGACTTTTTGATTTGTCTTGTTCCTGGGGAAGAAATACAAAGACTCATCATGGGACAGTTCACTGGGATTGCCACCTGTCTAGGGGAATGTTATGGGGATCCAGGTGGCCAAATCTGGACAATACCTGCTTTTCGCCAGTGGGCTGAGGCTGGGCTGGCTTTGCCTTGGACTTGAAGCTACTGCTGGCATGCAGGAAGCCGGCGTCACTGGGATCTGCAAGGGAAAAGGCAAAGGAGGAAGGTGTTAGTTCTCCTTTTCTCTCACTCCCCCGGTCCACAGAGCCCTCCATCCAGCACCACTGCCAGGAACCAAAATCATTCCAAATTGCCCCAGAAAGCATGGGGGCTCACAGGAATGACAATTCCCCAATGTGGCATATGCAGCAACAAATGTCCATCTGCCCAACTCCCCACCCCGCCACCGCCTTCTGCTGATTTTAGGAGGTGGGACCATACCTTCCTCAGAGGCACCCTGAAGACCAGTTGCTCTCAAGGAGCTGCGTGAAGAGAGGCTCTCGGGCCGAGTGGAGGGTTCTTCCTGGCCCAGCCCGAGTTCCCTGAGGCCAGTGTGCCTGGGAGCCGGGCTATCAGGGCTGGGCAGAATGTGTCTCCGCAGTGCTGGAAAGAGCCAGTGAGAGCGGTCACATCAGAAGGGGATAGGTTCAGCCTGCTGGGGCTGACTGAGCCCTCCCTGAGGCTTCACGGACCAAAGGAAGAATCTGGAAACTCCTGAGACATGTCCTTCACATGCCTCCTCCTCCATTTCCTTGGCTGGCTTCCCTCTGCAGGGGTGGAGAGGGGCCCACATTTATGCTGATCCCCACACCCCAAGCATAAATCGCTCCTTGGCTTGAATTCTTCCAGTCGCAGGGAGGGATCTACTTTATTCACTGTTCTAGCCCCAGCACTTAGCACTTTGTTTGATGGTTAATACTGATTATGATTATAATCATAATACTAAGGGCAAGAACTTAAACCGCTACTTACTGAGCACATACTACATGCCAGGCACAGTTCTAAGCCCTCAACATGTATTAACTCATTTAGTCCTTCCAAGAAACCTGTGGGGGTGGGTTTTATTATTTCCCCATTCTATAGGTGAAGAAACTGAGGCACAGGGAAGTTAAAAGTAACTCATCCAGGGCCTCCCTGGTGGCGCAGTGGTTAAGAGTCCACCTGCTGATGCAGGGGATACGGGTTCGTGCCCCGGTCTGGGAGGATCCCATATGCCGCGGAGCGGCTGGGCCCGTGAGCCATGGCCACTGGGCCTGCGCATCCGGAGCCTGTGCTCCGCAACGGGAGAGGCCACAACAGTGAGAGGCCCACATACCGCAAAAAGAAAAAAAAAAAAAAAAAAAAAGTAACTCATCCAGGGACACCAAACTAGTATCAGCAGTTCTAGGCTTGAACCTTGACAATGTGACTCCAGAGCCTTAATCACTATGGTGCATTGCCTCTGTACCATGGCACATGATAGCCATTCAATAAAGATTCACTAATTGATGAATGACTGACCAGAGAATGACCTAACTGGCTGAGGAGTGGGCAGGAAGCCACTCCTAGGATCTAAAATAACCTGGACCCCTGCGGGGCTCTGTCAATGGAGGGGGAGGGGAGGACATGGGAGGAGCCTGGAGGGCAGGCGTGGCCCACACGCTGGGTGGACAGACCTTCCTCCCATTCCGCTTCCTCTGACTGCAGATAGGAGAGGCAAGGAGCTGCTGACGGCTCTTTTCCTGAGGTGTGTCCAGAGATGCTTCCTGGCCCAGAGAAACTCCCAGCCCAGCTCTTCTGCCCCGGGACTGAGAACTCACAGGAGCACGGGTGCCTCAAGGGAGATGAGAGGAAACGGTCCAGAGGACTATGCCAAAAGCAGCGCTCCGCTCGCCGAGGTCCTGCTGGCAGGGACGCCTGGAAGTGGATCTGCCTTGCCAGCTGCAGGGCCAGCACGGCCAGGGTGCCCTGAGGAAGACAGCACTTCAAGGGACACAGCTCTCCACCAGTCAACTCCTTCAGTCTTCGCCTACATCTCCAACATCACTTCCTCGAGAAGTCCTTCCTGATTCCTGGTTGTAGCCGCTCCCCCACTGCACACTCTCATAAGCACCCGAACTTCCCCCATGGAGCCCTGATCACACTGGTACTTAAACAGCCATCTCTACAATTATTCATCAAGGTCTGTCTCTCCTGTTAGTCTCTAAGCACCACGAGGGAGGAACCATGTCTGTTTTGCTCACCTACGTATCCCCGGCGCCTAGCAGAGCACTAAGATACAGCACTAATAAATACATGCTGAATAAACGCCTGAGCGAGTGACTGAATAAACAAAGTCTAAGCAGGCAAAAAGATAACGTGGCAAATTTGGGCTTGGGCACACATGCAGCCAAATGCAGACAGGTCAGAGCTCCCCATCAGGCTCCCTCTTTCTCTAGCCTGGCACAACTCCTCCCCCCACCCTCAAGCCACCCCACCACACACATTCACAGCTACAGGCTTGTTGTGGGTGTCTCTTCTCCAACAGGTCTGCAGAAGACCTAAGCTAGCTCCTAGCCCAGTGACTGCTTGGTTTTCCCTGTCCCTTCCTGTGTTATGCACAAGAAAGGACACCCAAATACTTATTTTTTGCAACAGGCACTGTATACAATGGCAAACAAGACAGACCCAGTCTCTGCCCTCATGGAGTTCATATCTTCATTGAGGGAGAAAGACAAAATCCAAGTACACAGAGAAATAATATAAGAACTACAAATTATGCTAAATGCTGCTAAGGAAACAAATCAAGAGTTTACACAGGGCATAAGAGGGACCCTTGACAAGACAGGGAGTAGAGGAAAGCCTGTCTGTAGAAGTGATGTGTGTGCTGAGACCAGAAGGAAGAGAAGGTCCCAGCAATGTCAATAACAGGGACACGTATCCATATCACTGGAGATAAGCTTGTGCTCAGGCCCTTTCACATAGGCAGTAGTGACAGAGCTGAGGGCTGGCATAAGGACCCCTGAGATGCAGACCCAGTTTCTAGAAGGACTCACTATAGGATTGTCCTAGGGTTCATATCTTTGACAAAATGGGAAAACACATCCCTCTCCCTAGGCCATAGCTCCCCAGAGAGAAGTGTCCCTGGCATGGAGACATTCCAGTCTCAGCTCTGCTGATGACACCAAGTTATAGATGAGACAACTGAGGCTCAGAGAGGTCAAGCCACTTGCCCAAAGTACACAGCATGAAAGTGAGAGGGATGAGAAGCGATGGAGACAAGTGTGACGTCAGTGCCAACTTCATTTAGAATATCTTATAAGCAGAACCTAAGAGGCAAAGATTCTGCCTTGTTAGACCTCGTGTTAGCTCGTATTACCGAGCCTCTGCCTTTACAGATCAGATTTAACAAATATTTACTGAGCGACGATCATGGGTCAGGATATGTACTATGTGCTTTTACAGGACATACTAGGTATAGCAACCAAGCTGTAGAGCATAGTAGCTAAGAGCACGAGCTCCAGAGTAAAATCTGGTTCCTCTACTGAATAGCTGTGTGACCTTAAGAGTGTTACCTAAAGTTTCAGAGCCTGAGTTTTCTCATCTATAATATAGAGATTATATTTCCTCTGCAAGATTTTGTAAGGATTAAATAAGATGATATATATAGATACATTAATAAGTTAAAAGTTAGCTATTTAGTATTATTTAATTGTAAGATTCAGGAAGGCAAGAATCATATCTACCTTGTTCTCTGCTATGTCCCTAGTACTTAGCAAAAAATGCCTGGCTCAAAGAAAGTGTTAAATACATGTTTACTGAATGAAAGGAGGAATATATACATGGGGAGTAGGGGGAAAGGGAGCAGCAATATCTCCCCAAATATGCTCCAATGCCATGAGTTACTCAAATTTTGAGTGTGGCCACAATGATGTCCTAGCTCTTATTTCTAGGCTATACTTCCATACAGTATCATTCTCATCCACACTGAAGGACAAGGACAGGACTGGGGAAACCTTACCCATGATATGGCATCCCACAATGTGTTCCGGGAGTCATGGGCAGACATCCACTGGAAGGCAGCCTTCCATCCATGGGACCTTGGGCCCTTGCTTGTGCCTGGGCCATGGTGGCCAGACCTAGAAGATATAACAGAGGCTATCAAGTTCTGTCCTAAGTGGGAGTAGAGGGAGGCTAGGGGAGCACATGGGTGACGGAATGGTAGTATTTCACCTGTCGAAACTGGGCACAGGGACCAGCAGGTTGGAGGAGGTAGCCTGAGGCCCATCTGGGCTGGTGGACTTGGAGGTCACCCCACGGAGGTCAGGTCCCAGCAGACGGGGAAGAGCTGTGCAGAGCAAGGATCAGTCACTTTGATATGAGCGGGATTGAGGCAACAGTAGCCCCACCAATCTTCCCTCTGACCCTTGACAGAGCCCCCACCCCAGGAACCCAGGAAACACTGGCACCTGCTTCTGCAGAAGTTCTTAAACAAGGATACATACACGTGGGGATCTTTTGCTAAGTACAGATTCCAGCGTGCCACCCCAGAACCAAATAAACTAGGATCATTCAGGGTTGAGCATCAATATTTTGAAAAAGCTCCCCGGGTGATTCTGACGCCCTCCTAGGGCTGACAACCACTGTTCTAAAATGACCAGACATTCATACACAAACTCTCGCTCAATGTTTGTAGCTCTTTGTCTCTAAATCGCGCCTCTTTTCATTGGCTCCGCCTACCCCATTGGCCCCGCCTACTGCACTGGCCTCTACTCATCTTTCATGAACTCCGCCCACCATCTCCGGCTACTTCGCTCCTCCCCTTCCAATAGCTCCACCCATCTCCTTGGCTCTAAGTTCCACCCTCTTCCTACTAGCCACGCCCACACCTCAAAATCGAACAGCCCCTTGACTGAGTGTAGCGGGGCCCCTAACGACCCCGCCTCTCTTCCGCTCTAACACCGCCCACTATTGCTTTGGCTCAGTCCTCCGGCCCGCCCCCTCCTCAGTTCCAAGTCTCAGCTGCCGCAAGACCCGCGGCCGAAGGCCCTTACCTCGGCCCAGGAGTCCCGGGAGCCGCCACATGTCGTCGCCAACACCATAGAGCTCGCAACCGAAAGAGCGCGGCTAAACCCCGGGACGGCGGCTAGAGTGGCCTGTGTGGCGCCCTCGGAGTGGCCGAGTCCCCAAGGAAGCTCACCGCCAGCCAATTAGAAGGGGGCCCAGCCGGAAGGACGGCGCTCAGCGAAAGGAAGTGGGAGGTGTAGGCGTATTGGGGCTAGCGGGGAGGTGAACTGAGACAAGGGCACGGGGATGTGGGCTCGGCCTCCGGTGGAAGAGGTGTCATTTGCTGCCCGCATAAGAATGGGGGGGGGGCGTCGCGCAGAGGAGTGGGGTCGCAGGGGGCGAAGCTGAACCGCCTCAGAAGAAGGACCATTGAGAAGCGGGGCGAGAGCGGCCTCGGTGGTGCCAGACGACCTTGTAGACACCGTGGAGACTCGAGGGGGAACAATCTTCCCCAGGCCCCGATGCTAGAGGAGGTGGGAGACACCAGGTCCAGTGGGTGGGGGAGAGGAACCTTAGGGTCCGACGGAGGAAACCAGTAGTACGAGCTTTCCGCCCAAGGCCATCTGCTTGGAGTTGCCCGACTGGGTAGGCGATGGAAACTGCGAGTGGGGTTCCGATTCGGGGGGATCCAGCTCTGGCTCCAGCTTTGTCTCACCGTGTAGCCTCGGGCTGAGCCCTTCCCTTGTCTGGGCCTCCGTCTGCCCAGTGATAGGGTCAGATAGAGTGAGCTCGACTGGTCCTTCCTGATTTGACAAGAACAACTTGAATTGCTGCTTTCAAAATACCAAAGAGGAGACTGGCCCTTTCCCCGCCCCCACGCCAGTTAATCAGAGCTCTCATCTTCAGACCCAGCCAGAGTTATCTGTGTATTCTTTTGTTGGGCAAAGACTCGGTCCTCTCCCCACACCTGAATCCGTGAAATAAAGGAGCTCAAAATCAAATGTAAGTTGCTTACACTTTCTCCCTCCTCCTTTCTCCCAGGTAGTGACTTCTGGCTTGATGGAAGTCTCTATCTGGGGTAAAAGAGTACTGGAGGTACCTACTTTTAGACCCAGGCATGTGTATGACAGTGGTATTAATTTGTTCAGCAATTTTTGAGCCATATGTCAGCCAGCATCCTAGAATCGGAGAAGACCGAGGAGTAAAGAGCATTTGTAGTCTCCAGGAAGACATGGTCCAGTGTTTTAAGAGTGGCCTCTGGAGTCCCACACATGGTTTGAATGGTTTCTTACTTCCTGTTACGTATTCTTGGTCAGTTTACTTAACCACTTTAAGCCTCAGGTTCTTGATCTATAAAATAGGAAAATGGATACCTCATGCAATTGTTGTGAGGCTTAAACAACACATTTAAACTGTTTAGCATAGTTCCCGGCACATAGTAAGAGCCTAATGAATGTAAGTTGCTATTAATGGCAGTGGTAGAGGAGGTGAGTAGGCAAAAGGCATAGATATGTTCCAGTAGAAGCAAGAGCACTGGGTTATGGGATACCATGGAAGGATTCAGAAAAGTAGTTGCATTTGAGTTGGACCTTTAAATTTGAGTAAGAATTTACCAGGTGGAGAAGGGAGAAAGGTATTGCAAGCAGAAGAAGCAATAAACAAAGGCCCAGAAATGTGAATATTGGGAAACTTCAGATATACCCTTGGCTTTGGGATTTGGGGCAGCCACCTTTCACATTCCTTGTGTTATTGTGTCAAAATAAAATAACAAGCATGCTGGTTCAGCTCTCTTCCTCCTCCCAGCACTTCCCAACTGTTTGAGCCCTCACTGCCCTCCACGTTTCCCAATTCCTGTAGCACTTAATTTCTTACCACACAATTTAGCAGTAATTATATGTTGTCCTGTTATTTAATTATCTCATTTGTGTAAGTCTAGTCTCCCCAGTTCTCTCCCTCAGGGCAGGGATGGCATTTTCCCATTTTGCATCCCACGTAAGGCTTGACACAGAAGATATTCAAACAATACACGTTGACTTGACTGGACACTTTGTGCTGATGATTATTACAGACAAGACCACCAGACCTCAATCCTGGGATTTACCGATTTGAGCAGAAATGTATACATTCCACGTACATTGAAGGCCCTCCGTGTTTAAAGCGAGTTAAAAATTTTTGACGATGATGTCTGTTCCTATGTGTAAAGTGGCATTCTGATGTCTCTTGTCCCTAGAAGCCTGTGAACGCTAACAGACCATTTGAGTGAGGGGTACTTGGCTAGGGCAGCTGGAGTCCTCACTGACTGACACACCAGATCACCTGTTCAGTGCTGCCCAGAGGAGCACCATCGGGGATAACAGCTTTGTTCCTTGCCTTTAGCTTCTGAACTTGCAGGCCCGAACCATTAGCCATTCTCTTCTGCTCCTGACGTTGCTCTGTGTTGTTGGCTTGCAGCCCAAAGTCAATCTGACTCAGTCCCTCTACAAAGGTAAGCTGTCTTACATTGGGAACTTACTGCCCAGATGTCCAGTTAATCACCTTTTGTTGATGCCATTGTATACTCAACACAGTGAGTGGTCTAGACATTTGTTGTTGGCTTCGCCTTGTAGACATTGTTAATTTGCATTCATCAAATATATGAGAGCTTATTCTGTGCTGGAGAATGTCCTGAGTATATAACAATTTTTAAGAATGGAATGGTCCCTGCCTTCATGGAGAAAATAGTCTAGAAGGACAAACAAATTCAGTAGATGATTGAAATCCAGAATGGTCCTTTAGTTATGTATTGCAGCATAGCAAACTCTCCAAAATTTAGTGGCTTAAAACAATCATTTTATTATCTCTTGCAGCTCTGTGAACTGACTGGGCTCAGCTGGGCAATTCTGCTGCTCTCACTTGGGGTCTGTCGTGAGGTGGCAGTCAGATGGCAGCTGAGGCTGGAGTCATATGAAGGCTCAACTAGGCCTCTTCCTTTCTCCGTGTAGTCCCAGGGCCTCTCCATCTGGGTAGCTGAACTTCTTTTTTTTATTTTTTTTTTGCGGTACGTGGGCCTCTCACTGTTGTGGCCTCTCCCGTAGCGGAGCACAGGCTCCGGACGCGCAGGCTCAGTGGCCATGGCTCATGGGCCCAGCTGCTCTGCGGCATGTGGGATCTTCCCGGACCGGGGCACGAACCCGTGTCCCCTGCGTCGGCAGGCGGACTCTCAACCACTGCGCCACCAGGGAAGCCCTGAACTTCTTAAATAGTGGCTCAGAGCTTCTAAAAGTACAAAAGCGGAAACTGCCAGGCTTCTTCAGCCTTAGGCTTGGAACCTGCACAGGGTCACTTCTCCCACACTCTGTTGGTTAAAGCACTTCACAGAGTCATCCCAGCATCAGTGTGGGAGGGGAAGACACACAGGCACGAATACAGGGGAATGTGGTTTTTTTGTGGGGAAAGAACAGGGTGCTATTGGAACACCCAGGGGAAGCTCATAACCTAGGTATGGAAGTCAGGAAGACTTCCTGGAGGCAGTGACTTCTAAACCAATGAACCTGAATGAGGAGGCCTGGGAACTAGCCAGACGAAGGAGGGAAGGGAAAAACAATTCAGGCAGGGGAAACAGCTGGTACAAAGTCCCAGGGAGGCAAAGAGAGCACAATTTAAGATCAGTGCAACTGTAGCTAGGGTAGGGGATGGTGGAGGGGGTGGTATAGGATAGCAATAGCCCTTTAGTCTGGAGAGGTAAATGGGGCCAGATCATAAAGTCTTCTTTTTTTAACTTTTTATTTTATATTGGTGTATAGTTGATTAATAATGTTGTGATAGTTTCAGGTGTGCAGCAAAGTGATTCAGTTATATATATATCTATATATATATATCTATTCTTTTTCCAACTCTTTTCCCATTTAGGTTGTTACGTATTATTGAGTAGAGATCCCTGTGCTCTACAGTAGGTCCTTGTTGGTTCATAGTCTTATATAGCGCCCACCCCCACACCATGTCTGGACTCTGTCCTAAGGGCATGAAACATCAAAGAAGGAAGGAGGGGCATGATCAGGCCCAAGGGATGCTAAAAGGCTCTTGGCTGCTGTGTGAGGGATGGTTTGGAGAGGGTCAAGCCCTCATTTTCACCCTGTCCCTTCTAGCCAGTGACCTCACCTTCATCGCTGAGAAGGCTGAGTCATCGCAGCACTGATACCAGTTCCTTTTGCTTTTTGTTAGTGGGAATTTGTATCATTAAAAAATGCAGATTCCTTTGTGCAAGTTTTTGATTTTTTTTGTTTGTTTTGTATTAGGGAAAAAAACCAAAAACATGTCATAGAAAGCCTGCTACTTCTGGTAGCATCTGGACATGAGGCTGGCCAGGTGGTCAAACAGTTTATACTTAAGTGTGAACTGTGTTAAGGAAGAGCCTGCCTGCAAAAAGCAGGGATCGTGCCAGGCTCAGTGGATTCTACCCCTCACTTAAAAAATGGTCTGCCTGCCGGGACTTCCCTGGTGGCGCAGTGGTTAAGAATCCGCCTGCCAATGCAGGGGACACGGGTTCGAGCCCTGGTCCAGGAAGATCCCACATGCTGCGGAGCAACTAAGCCCGTGAGCCACAACTACTGAGCCCACAAGCCACAACTACTGAAGCCCGCGTGCCCAGAGCCCGTGCTCCGCAACAAGAGAAGCCACCGCAATGAGAAGCCCACACACAGCAACGAAGACCCAACACACCCAAAAATAAATAAGTAAAAAAAAAAATAAAAAAAGTCTGTTAAAGGAGAGCCTACTCTAGTAAAAACATCACTAAACGGCTTATAACAAAACCCAGCAGACCCCACACACAGCTCTCTACCCTCTAGTCCTACTCCCTAGAGGCAACAATTTTCAACTCTTTAAAATTTCTAGAAGCAGCACAGAAGAGCAGTGGAATGGGACTATCTGGCATCCAACCCAGCTCTCCCACTTACCGGCTGGGTGACCTTGGTCAAGTGAATTATATTATCTTTTACCTTGGTTTCCACATCTGTAAGATGGGAATGATAATTGTACACATCTCATGAGATAACACATAATTGCCTGGCACGTGGTCAACAAACAGTAATGTGAAGAAGGATCTAACTTGAAAGCAGCTGTGAACACAGCTGTGGATGTTTAGCTGCACACTGTACAAATAAATGTAAGCCATGAATGTGCGTTGGAGGAAATGACAAGAACGCAGAAGAGGTCTGTCTCTTTCCTTTGTTCTAAGGCCAAACTCTGTATTTGCTCCTGTCCCATTCCCTTCCTGTCTCTTCTAGAACCTTGTCTCTATAATTATCCTGACCCTCAAGACAAGCATACATCTATTAGTTTTTTTCTTTCTATGAAATATACACAGGCCTTTCCTATCTTGGGGGGAAAATCCTTTATTTCATCCTCCTGCCCTTTACAGCTACCATTCTGTTTCGTTCTCTCTACTGCTGGATTTCTTAATTAAGTAACACACACACTGCCTCCCATTCCTTCACGACTCCCTCACTTTTCGGCCGTCTCCCAGCTTCCATCGCTACTCTTCTGACACAGCTGTCTCCAGGGTCATCAAAGACCACCTCATTAACCACCAGTGGGCCTTCGCTCAATCAATCTTGACCCAGAGCCCTTGACTCACTTGACCGTCCACTCCTTAACTCTCACATACCAAACCACCTCGTCACCCAACCCTTCCTTACGGCCGTCAGTTGTATCATTTCCCCAGACCATTCAGGAATAAACCTTAAACTCAGGGTTGGCTCAACTCCTTTCTCTGCCCACCCCCATATTACTTTTGACTCTTACTGCAAATGTGAGAAACTCATTGGAGACAGCTTTTTAGAAAAGTTTTTATCAGGATATGGAGGAGTGGGGGACAGCTAATGGACCCCAAAGGTAGAACGCATCTGGAACCCGGAAAGCCCAGGACTGCAGACTCGAAGCCAATGATGTGAGTCCTCTCTCTCTAGCTTGCCTCCTGGATTTCTCGTGATCGGCACTCTAAAGGTGTCAGACACTCCCACACCCAGCTAGTCACCAGGTCCTGTAAAAATCACCATCTTTTGTGTCAGCCCCTTGAATCTGTCTCCTCTCCAGCTTCCCTTGTCCTGCCTCTCCCATGTTTGTTTACCTCCTGATCACCGTTTCTGCCATTGCCTCTTCCTCCTGACGCTGAGTACAGCATTGCCCACATTTCAGTTCTCTGTCCGTCACTCTCTTCTTGACCTTCCTTCTGGGTGGCTGACTCCTAAACAGGAGTAGAGTGGTTAAGAGCTTGAATTCTGGAGTCCTAATGGCCTGGGTTTGAATCCCCCACCACTTTGTTTTTGTTTTTGGCCGCGCCGTGCAGCATGTGGGATCTTAGTTCCCTGACCAGGGATCGAACCCTTGCCCCCTGCAGTGGGAGCACGGAGTCTTAACCACTGGACTGCCAGGGAAGTCCCCACCACCACCTTCTAGCTGAGTGAACTTGGGAAAGTTACCTGAATTTTTTGAGCCTCAATTCCTCATCTGTGAAATGGGGATAATACTGGTCCCTTCCTGACAGGGTTGACCTGAGCATTCACTGGGCAACCACACATGAGGTGCTTAGCACAGCTTTCTGCACACAGAAAGGACTCGATAAATGGCAGCACTTAACAGCCTTACCCTTGTTCTCTCTCCTGAGTTCTAACATCAACTGCTAGTCTCTTCCATTAGATGTCCTGCTGTGACCTCAGATCCACCTGTCGGAATACTCCAGCCACTGCTGGAAGATGCAGCTTTCTGAGAACTGGAGGGGTGATGGTGCTGAAAAAGAGGGGTGGTCTCATCAAATCCTCGAAGGAACCCTGACCTAACCTCAGCCACGCCCCAGCAGAGAAGACTCTGAAGAGCAGTTCCCCTGTAAGCCTCCAAAATCTTTGCTGGCTGATTCTTGGAATCCGGGAGAGCAGGCAGGGCCGCTGTTAAGAGAGCAAATGAAGGATGTGAATCCAGCCTTTAAAAAAAAGCCCCGGGGGTGTGGTGAAAGGAGATGTAGCAGGATCAGTGGAGCTTCGAGGTGGGTGTGAAAGGTGAGAGCAACGCCCTCAGGGTGCTGAGCCGGCTTAGGCTGGGGCCTCCCTCCAGTGCTGGGGTTTGGCAACACAGAAGCCAGAGGTGCTCCTGTTTTCAGCTGAGCTGTTGCAGGTCCCCTTTGCCACCCCGTGAACATTCCTCATTAAGCTCTTGTGCGGAGCAGGGCGTAGGGCTTTCACCTGCCCCTCAGCCCTGCGCGCCCACCTCCCTCTCTGCCGCTGGATGGCGGGATTTCTACTGGCAAGAACGTGGTGAGGGGCAGTGCCCCATTCTCAGTGCAGAACCAGAACTGGGGACGTGGGCAGGGAGGGTAACCTCACTGAGAGCCCTTTGCTCTGAGGCAGAGTGGCCAAGTAGTTGAGAGCTCTGGCTTTGAAGCAGAATGTGCCCTCTTTGAATGCCACTTCCGCCATGGCTATCTTTGTGATCTTAGGCAAGTTGTTTCACCTCTATGCTTCATCTATGCAATGCGGATAGTAATAGGCCTATCTGACAGTTGAGAGTTTTAGTAAGATAATGCAGGAAAAGCACGAAGCTTAGTCCACCTAGACCACCCCCCACACACCCTGTCTGCTGTCTCCACCCCATCTGTGTGTTGTGTTGTCCTCTATTTACATGCCTGTCTCTGCCATTGGACTATGAGCTCCAGTAGGTCAGCGATAGAATTATACGGTTCTGTGTCCTTGGTGCCCAGCTTAATAAATACATTTATTGTTGGAAGGAACTGGTAAAAGAATATAGAAGATTCAAGATTCCCTCTGGCCTCAGAGTCCCACCATTTCACTACAAATAGTGGGCCTAGGTCGGTCACTGTCCTGGGGGCTGGGGATACCACAGTGAATGCAATAGGATGGGCTCCTGGCCTCAAGAAGTGAACTGTCTAGGGAGCGATGGACATCAAACATATAACAAAACTGATGATACATTACAACTGGGAGCATTGCTGGTAAGAAGCCAAGGCTGCTATGAAAGTATAGAGCAGAGACTACGTTTTGGGGAGGGGAGAATCAGGAAATTTCCTGGAGGTAAGTAAACTGAGGCCCCAAGAACGGGCAGCCTGGGTCGAAGTGGAAGGTGTAAAATAGCCTTCCAAGCAGAGGAAACAGCATGTGCAAAGGTCCTGAGGTGGAAGGGAGCTAGGCTGCTGGGTGGAAGACAAGGTCAATGACTGGAGCCTAGTGATGGAGGGGGTCAGTGGCTTCTCCAAGGCCACAGAGCTGGAAGCATAGGTTATGCAGAGACTTGTAGGTTATGATGAGAATCTGAGCCCTTATCCTGATGACAATAGCTAACATTTATTCAATTTCATGTATATTTGTACTGAGCTGAGTACTTTATGTGTGTTTTCTCATTTTCTTTGCACAATCCTCCAGGAGGCTGGTGCTATTATTCCCATTTTACAGATGATGAAACCCTGGCTCAGGGAGGTTAACGTGTTCAAGGTCACCCAGTTGGCGGTGGCAGATCTGGGATTTGAACCCAGACATCCGGATCCCAACGCCTGCCCTCTTAACCCCAGCGTGGCCCAGCCTACGAGCTAAGTGCGATCTTTGATCCGTGCTGCATCATCCTCAAAGCCTGCGTTCTAATTTCACCATACGTCCCCCATCCTTCCCCTCGGAACTGGGGGAAACCACGCAGAGGCCCGCTCTGGTGAGATGAGCTCCCTGGCGGCCGGCGGTACTGCGGGTGGTGGCGAGCACCGAACTGCCTTAACACAGGCCTCCAGCCACGTGACGGGAGCGCGAAACGCGGCCGCAGTGCGGTGGGCGCTGGGGTACGCGCTCGCGCTGCCGCGGCAGCTGTGCAATCTGGAGTACCGGACCCCAGAGAGCCGTGGGGGTGTGGGGAACGAGGGCCGCCGCTCCGCGTCCGGCAGGGGGCTCTCTCTCCCGGAGATCTCGGGGCCCCGGCAGCCCGGATCAAGTTCCCTCCAGTCTTGAGGGGGCAAAACAGCTTTCGTTTCTGATTTTAAAAATGACTGTTTTTTAAATAGGCTTCATTCTTTCTCTCTGGCCTCTCCCAGGGCCAGAAAGAGGCAGAAAGCGACACGGAGAATCCATTCCAAACGAGCAGCCAAGAGGAGACACGGCAGCTCCCAGATGTTGATGTTTTGTTTTTTGACATAAATCTTTGCACTCATATGGGAGTCTTTTCATTGATTCATGTTTCCATCTGCTGAATTTCCTTTTATTTATTTAATACGGCTTTTGGGGTAAATCTTGCTCCGAAGCTATGGAGGAGCATAAACGGTGGCAACCGCTGTACCCCTCCCCGCTCCTCCAAACCTTGGCTGTTGGGGAAAGGGAGTGAGTGGCACCCTGCGGATAAGGCTGCTGCATGTCCTCCGCTTGGGGAGCAGGTGCCCTAGGCCCCCGTTAACGTGGCTGTACCCCTGCTTGGTGCCTGCCAGAGGCTGTAAACCCGACAAAGAAATGGCAGGAGTCACACGGAGTCTCTGTTCCTTCTCCTTCCAGCCCACCCACAGTACCACGCTGCCTTCACGCCAAAACACTCTACGTCTGACAGTGGATGTCCGCATCAAATGTGTTAAAGAGTATCTCTTCCTTCCCCGGCTCCTCTGCCCACCCCAGGAGTGATGCTTAGTAATTAAGAAGAGCTTCACCTCTAGAGTCAGACAGCCTGAGTCTGAATCCTGACTCTACTCTGTATAGTGAATTCTTGAACACCTAACTTCTCTGAACCTCAGATTCCTCATCTGTAAAATGGGGATGATTCTTCTTTCTTTCTCAGATACAGTTACATTTTACAAATGAGACACTGAGGCTGAAGGTAGTTTAGAGATTTTCCCAACTAGGACAGAGCCAGGACATACTCCTATGTCTTTCTGATCCTCACCCTCTTTATTCACCCCCAGTCTTGCCCAGCTGCTCCTCCAGGTTTCCCAGAATAGGCCATCTGTGGCAGAAAGGGGGTACCCTCTTTTCCATGAGGCAGAAGAAAAAACTAAAAGTTATGGTTCAGGAAGTCTGACACCTTAAACAATATCCGTCTAACCTTAGAACATAGGCCCAGATTTGGGAAGGACCTACAGGTCATCTCATCGGGTCTCCTACCTAATCCATGCAGACTTCCCCGACAGATACAGAAAACTCACCTCCTTACAGCCCCTCCTATCTGAGGGTGCCTCTAGGTATCAGGAGACCCACAGACCCTTGAATGGGACCATTTGAATGTAAGAAACATGATTTCCACAGACCAAGCCCCTTAAGACCCCTTGTTGCTAAGGCCCAAGGCTGTATCTCCAGTCCTGAGTAGAGGGGAGGGATTACTCAAAGTGTGAGATTATTCCATAGTACATCCTTTGTGAAGCAGATTCCTTCCTTATGTATATCCCATCCAGTCCAAGCTCCTCTGCATGTGCTACGTGGGGCTCTCCCTGCAGGGCAGGACATGGCTACATATCTGGGACTCTATGATTTGGTTCTAAGCTCACTCTGTAGGAGCACATGTCCTTAACTCTTCATCCACACATGCTGTTTTCTGGAACTCCCATATATGGTAAACCGACATTTATGATGTCTCTGTATGTGCTCAGTGCCTTACAGGAAGTAAGCCTCAAAATATGATTATTAAAGAGAATCGGGGGCTTCCCTGGTGGTGCGGTGGTTAAGAATCTGCCTGCCAATGCATGGGACACGGGTTTGAGCCCTGGTCTGGGAAGATCCCACATGCCGCGGAACAACTAAGCCCGTGAGCCACAACTACTGAGCATGCGCTCTAGAGCTGGTGAGCCACAACTACTGAGCCTGTGTGCCACAACTACTGAAGCCTGAGCTCCTGGAGCCCGTGCTCTGCAACAAGAGAAGCCACCGCAATGAGAAGCCTGCGCACTGCAACGAAGAGTAGCCCCTGCTCGCTGCAACTAGAGAAAGCCCACGCACAGCAACGAAGACCCAACACAGCCAAAAATAAAATAAATTAAATTAAAAAAAAAAAGAAAAGTTTGTGAGGTCCAAAAAGGAGAAACAACCCCAATACCCAACTACAATGAATGGAACTATAAATTGTTGTGTTTCATACAGTGGAATATACAGCAATGAATATCAATTAACTTCAGATACATGAAACAACATAAATGAATTCCACATAGATTCATGATAAGACAAAACCTCAAAAGAATATATATTGTATTATTCCATTCATATATAGTTTAAAAATAAACAAAACTATATGATTTAGGAATGCATACATGGGTAATAAAACTATAAAGAAAAACAAGGGGATGTTTATCACAGATATATGTAATAATAACACATAATCTATTGATATTATAATATTAATTATAAGTATGTTAATATATTATAGGGGACCAGTATGGGTTAAATGGTTCATATACATGTTTTAGACATCTTCTGTATATGTCATATTCACAATTAAATTTCTAAAGCATCACATACCTGGTAGGGTTCTGTGAGAATTGAATGAGGTAATACATGATGAAAGCATTAAGTTCCATTGCCTGGTGCATAGTATGTGCTCAACGGAAGTGATTTTTTTCATGTTGAGGGAAATATTGGGGGCCTTGGAGAAATGCCACATAATTCGTCAATAATAAAAATTCTAAAAGCCCCTGGTTTTTCCTTTGAGACACACTGTCTTCCTATTTTGGAGGTATCTGGTATGTAAGCATAAGTCTGTGGGGGTGGGGGCGGTGGTTGGTGATTTAGGGTTAATTGTCGTAAGCTGAGTGCAGAGCTGGAAAACTTCACTCTCCTCCTCAGAGAAGACACAGAGGCGAGGGTGCCTCTAGGGAGCCTGGATGGGAGGGGTAACAGCAGTGAGGAGAAAACTGCATTTTGCAAGCCTCGTATGAGAGGTCCAGCCAGTCCCCGGGATGTCTCACCTACACCCTCTCGGCTGCATTGTGCTTCCTGCAGTGTGGTTGAGGCCTCAGAAGTCAGCACGGGCGACAGTAGGATGGCTCAGGTCCAGCTCAGTGACGGTGAGGGAAGCCATTCTGCTGACTGTGTTCTCTAAGGCAATGTGCAAGCAGCCAAGAGCAAGAGCAGTCGCCCAGCCAAAGGTTGCTGGGATCAGCCAGGAGGCTGGGAAAACCTGGCAGAGTCTTCCAGCCAGGAGATGCCAACAGAGGTGTACACCTCTAGATGCCATGTCTGAGGGTCCCAGAATGGAAACTGCTGTGCCCAGGCTTGGCCAGGAGCTCCCTAGCTGTGCCTCCCCATGGGGAGCCCAGTCTGGGATCCTAGAGAAGGCCTTTCCCAACCAGAGTGTGCTGATTTCCACACCAGGGATGGATACATTGAATCATGCGGTGGAACTCATGGAGAGAAGTGAGTTTAAACCTTGGACCCATTACATAGACTGTGAGTTCTTGAGCTAGAGACTCCTTAGGATTTCCCCCTTTTATTCTGACCCCTTCTAGTTAATCCAGTTCAGTAATTCCATTCACCTGATATCAATTAAGCACATGTAATGTCCAGGTGATTTTTCTAAATGCTGGGAGTATTATGATAAATAAGGAAGACATGGGTTCTGCCCTCAGGGAGTTTGCAGACTCGTGGGGGTGGTGGGGTGCAGGAAGAGCTGCGGGAAAAGTAATTCCAGTTATGAGGTGTATTACGAAAGGAGAAGCTCAGGTCCTATGGGAGAGGATCAACAGGAGGTTTAAGACAGTATAGTGATATTTCTCAAAATCAGTACCTGTACCTGCATCAGGTATCTAAGGTACTTGCAGAAAATTCAGATTCCTGGGCCTCATGGCAGATGCACTGAGTCTAAGGCTCTGAAGGTGGGGCCAGGAATCTGCTTTTTTTAAAAATTGAAGTAAAATTTACATAACATACAAATAGCCTTAAAAGCATGCGTTTCAGGGCTTCCCTGGTGGCGCAATGGTTGGGAGTCTGCCTGCCGATGCAGGGGACACGGGTTCGTGCCCCGGTCCGGGAAGATCCCACATGCCGCGGAGTGGCTGGGCCCGTGAGCCATGGCCACTGAGCCTGCGCGTCCCGAGCCTGTGCTCCGCAACGGGAGAGGCCACAACAGTAAGAGGCCCGCGTATCGCAAAAAAAAAAAAAAAAAGTATACATTTCAGTGACATTTAGTACATTCACAATGTTGTGCAATCATAACCTCTATCTAGTTCTAAAACATTTTCATCACCCATCAAGCAGTCACTCCCCATGCTCCCCTCCCCCATCTATTTGCAACCACTAACCTACTTTCAATGGATTTACCTATCTTGCATATTTTAAATGAATGAAATGATACTCTATATGACATTTTGTGTCTGCTTTCTTTCACTTGTCATAATGTTTCTGAGGTTCATCCATGTTATAATATGTCAGTACTTCATTTCCTCTTATTGCTGAATAACATTCCATTATATGAATATACCATATTTTGTTTATCCATTCATCCATCAATGGACATTTTGGTTGTTTCCACCTTTTGGCTATTGTGGATGTTGCTGCTATGAACATTCACGTATAAGTATTTGTCTGAGTACCTGTTTTCAATTTTCTTGGGTATGTACGTTGGAGTGGCATTGCTGGGTTACATGCTAATTCTATGTTTAGCTTTTTTTGTGTGTGTGGTACGCGGGCCTCTCACTGTTGTGGCCTCTCCCGTTGCGGAGCACAGGCTCCGGACGCGCAGGCTCAGCGGCCATGACTCACGGGCCCAG
The DNA here is from genome assembly GCF_025265405.1 of Mesoplodon densirostris. NCBI lineage: Eukaryota > Metazoa > Chordata > Mammalia > Artiodactyla > Ziphiidae > Mesoplodon > Mesoplodon densirostris. Next base: position 121,326,709 of record NC_082663.1, on the reverse strand, counting down.
CCACTCCGCGGCATGCAGGATCTTCCCGGACTGGGGCACGAACCCGTGTCCGCTGCATCGGCAGGCGGACTCTTAACCACTGCGCCACCAGGGAAACCCTGTGCCAGTGGTTTTGATTCCTCAGAAAGAGATACAGAAGAGACCTTGGTCTGACCTAAGAAACATCTCCGTCACTGTTGGGAAGTTCAAGTCCTGAGATGGGGGTGGGAAGCCTCTATTCAAGAATATTATCAAGAAGAAAATAGAACATCATCTTAGCAGCCTCAGAAAGTCAACTGCCTGCAAGGAGGGAAAGGGACAAGCGACTTCCCCAACCTTTTTCCTACTGTGGGATTCTGCTTTCCAACGTAGCGTCAGAGAGCTAGTAGAGCGACCATGCTGCAGGTGAGGGCATAATTGCTCCTTATCTCCCCTGGCTCCCACAGTGTTAAATTAGCTTTGTGTCAATACCACACCCGCAGCTGGGATGAATTATTGAAGCTCATTCACTGCAACGGGCCCAGGTTCCACTTGCTTTACGGGATGGAGGTGAACGTGAGCATATTATTTCTGTTTGCCTTGTGGTCAGTATATTTTGGGTCCATTGTTAATATGAAGGGACTCAGCCCTGACCAGCAGATAATCCCAGCCTCTGCGTCTCATGAGATCAGTGGAGACAGGCATAGTAGGAAGGGAGGAGCACACAAATAGGTCTGCTGGCCCCAAACTCACAGGGGCTCTTAGTTATCACAACTGACACTGTAGTCCCCAAACACCTATTCATATACACATAAGCACATACAGTCAGCATTCACACACATATAGATGCATACATACATTCAAACTCTCAATAAAGGTATACTCACTCACCAGGGGCCTAGGAACAAAAATATGGAGGATGCCAACGTTTTAAATAATGATTTTCTAAAAGATTGTGCAAGTTTTAAAGCCTCTTCTCCTCCCCCACCTTCAACACCAATGCTTCGCTAGCAGGGCTGCCTAGTTTGCCCCTGATACTTGGCAGAGATGGATGATCTGGGATGTCCAAGGTCAAGGGTGGGGGATCTAACTGCTGGGGGCTCCTATGTGCATGCAGGTGAACAGTTTTCCTTCTCTGTTCTCCTGCAACTCCCCCATGAGTTGGTGTATACCTGGATTTAAAGATATGTTTCTGTTGGGCTTCCCTGGTGGCTCAGTGGTTGAGAGTCCGGCTGCCGATGCAGGGGACACGGGTTCATGCCCCGGTCCGGGAAGATCCCACATGCTGCAGAGCAGCTGGGCCCGTGAGCCATGGCCGCTGAGCCTGCGCGTCCGGAGCCTGTGCTCCACAACGGGAGAGGCCACGACAGTGAGAGGCCCGCGTACCACAAAAAACAAACAAACAAACAAAAAAGATATGTTTCTGTTGCTTGGCCCAGATGTCAAAGTTATTAGCTATCTGCATTTATTCATAGACACCTGCACCTACATTCACAGTCACAAACATGCATTTACATTCCTACACACACACACACATGCACACACACACAATGCATCCCAGGGCACTTCCCCCTCCTTGGGTGGCTGACTCTTATTCATTCTGCAGGTCTGATCTGGCCTTTCCTGCCCACTCCCTCTTCCCCCAGACTAACAAGGGAGGTTAAGTTCCTCCATTATCCACTCTCATTACTCTCTGTCATTTTCCTTAGATGCATCCACTATAACTGTAATTAAATGATTATTTTGTGTCATTATAGTTGTACAGTTTGTGGCCACAGTGAACTGAGAGCTCCAGTTGGTTAGGGGTTGCCTTTCTCTCTGTTCTTCACTGTACCCCCCTGTACCTAATATGGTGCCTGTGCTTGGTACATAGTAGATGTTCAATAAAATTTAAATGAAGTTGGAGGGTTTGAGGAAAGGAGAGGAAAGGAGAAAAGGGGGCACAAAAGGTCAGAGCAGATGGTTCCAAACTTTTTTGATCTTGGGGCTGTGAATATCACTAGCCTTGCCTTTCCTCACCTGCCAGAGTGACATCACGGCCCCTTCCCTGGGTGATGTTAAGATGCCCTAATGGATCCACACAGGGACAGCACTAGGATTCAAGGGGACAGAGACTTCTCAGCCAGAAGAAACAGGCTTGAGGGGCATCCTGACCTGGTCTGGCTCCCCACTTTTCCAAATTGTGACTAAGAGCTCATACTTCCAGAGCAAGCCTTGTGTGAGGAACCCCGTCTTCTAAATGTTTCCAGGTAATTAAGATGGAAGATGTTTGTTGCTGAGAAAGTACGACACCAATAATAATAACAAAAATACTAACAGCTGCCATTTACTGAAAGCTTACTATGTGCCAAGAACTGAACCACGCACTTTGTACATGGTTATCCATAATTATTTCAATTAGTTCTCCAACCTTCTTGGGAGGCAAGTATGTATTATTCCCCTTTTACGGATTGGGAACAAGCTCAGAGAGATTATGTCATTGGCCCAAGGTCACACTAGGGCCAAACTAGGAAGCAGTTGAGTCAGGACAGGACTCTGGAAGCCAAGATTTTACCCACCGGGATATACTACCTTCCATTTTAAGCCCATGAGGAGATGCTAGCCCACCTCTTATCCCTACACTTTCATACTCGCTCAGCAGATATAAACTGACACCATTTATAAATGGGATTTATTTGGGATCTTGGAAGCTGCTACTATTTCCTTGTCCTAGAAGCACCTAGACTCAGCTCCTAATTCCTAGAGTCAGAGAAGAGAAGAGATGCCAAAACATCTGGAATTGCAGGAGGAAGCAGAGATAGACAGCTGGAAGGTGCCAGTTTCTGGATATTCCCCAGCAAAACACCCCTGGGTTCAGGCTCTCCTGCTTGAGAGATGGGCCCACTTTAGCCTTCCCTCTGCACTTCTCTTCTCCCAGTGGTGATCCTGAGGGCTCATTTTAGAATGATGGTCTGAGGCAGGTGACAGGTGAGTCACATAGGGCCACATAAACCAAAAACAGTCAGTGTGAGGGAGGATCTGCTACCGAGTGTGGGCCCCGTTTTCTTGGGACCTCACTCGGGGTCCTGGATTATTGTGTATAGCCCCTTCCAGGAAGTGAGAACTATTGTGGACATTGGGTCATGGTCTCTTCTTTCCCCTCCTCTCCCTAGTGCACTGACGTCAGCTTTATTCCTCCAGTGATTCGCAGAGCCTGAGCTCCATAGCTACAAATTAGGTCTGGACTCACTTTAAGACCACTAAGGTCCCAGGCCTCATGGGGCTGACATTTGGTCTGTCACAGGTACTTTCTGGCTCATCCTTTTAACCTGCATTGATCCTGGTGTTTTCTCCTCTAGTCTGTGAACTCCTAAAGGGCAAGGTCCAAATTAGTGTTGAATATGGTCAGTTGGCATGCATCCTCTATTGCTACTTTCTTCTACTGTGTTACAGAGACTAGAAAGCTACAATACAGGTCCTCTGACTCCCTTACAATTAAGTGCACTTGTGTGACTGGCAGGCAGAAAAGTGGAAGAGGCCTTCTTTCTGCTATTTTGGGCTTTCTGCTGGCAAGCAGGATCCTGGAGATATGGGGTTCTCCTGTAACAGTTATTCCAGCTTCCTGGTCTCTTCTTCCTAACTCCTAGATGGCAAAGCTTTGGCAGTGTGTTCTTTAATTCAATAGTTCCAGTGGTGGCCTTTTGAGTCCCCATCTTTCTGATCATGGCATATGTATTAGTTCTCTTGGTACAGCTTCTAGGAGTCCTTTCCACAAGTCTTTTAAATATTTTTATAAGCACTCAATTCCCATATTAAATTCCCTTCAGTTTAAAATACCTAGAGTAGTTTCTGTTTCCTGCACTGAATCAAGCCCTCAAAGAGTTGTGAAATGACTTCTTGGAAAAATTGGTCAGTATGGTGAAGGGTAGGAAGCCAGCTGAGAAGAAACAAAAATACACTATCATAAATCAGCTTCTGTTATTGACAACCAGTAGGCTTTCCCATTTAGAGTAGAGTATAACAAAGATGGAGGTAGGGGCAGAGTAGGTAGGTAGGCAGGCAAAGAAATAGACTTATATTTCAAGGGTTGTAAGGCTTATTATACATAGGGTGTAGAAGGCAAACAAGTATACTGTTCAAATGTGTGAGTTTAGAAGTCTGTTACAGATCCACCATTGAATTCAGATTAATGTGTGTGACCCTTAGATACACACACACACACACACACACACACACGGCATGACTCAGGATTCTCTCTCCTAGTTTGAAAACTCAACCACTTTATTCACTATGATGGCCCCAAATGGGATGGAGAATGATGTAGAAGGTAAAAGACGTGTGTATGTTAGGAGGATAAGAAGGTGAAGTGATAAGACTGCAGAGAAAGAAGGAAGAATGAAGTAGGAATAATGAAGGAAGAGCTGGAAGTAGGTGGGAGGGTAAAATGGGAGTGAACTTAAATTGAAAGGAGGAAAGGAGGCAAATGAAGGGGTGTTTAAGGGCAGATAAGCAAGAAAACCAATTTCCTCACTCCTGAATAACTTAATTTCTACTGCACAGTGCCTGGAAAAATAGCAGGCATTAGATGCGTATTTACTGAACTGAAGAACAAAGTTAGGGAGGATGGGGGAGGCAGGATCACACAGGATGGGGTACATGTGTTCTAATAACCACTGACATTGACCAGGTTTTACCGTGAGCCAGGCACTCCACTAAGCACTTTACATGCATTATCATTTTAAATCCACAAAGCTCTCTATGAGGCCATTGTTAAATTATCCCCATTTTACAGATGAAGAAACTGAGGCTCAGACAGTTTAAGTAACTCATCCAAGGTCACACAGATAGTAAGTGGCAGAGTTAGGATTTGAATTCTGACTTGTCTGACTTCAAAACCAGTTTCTCACCACACATTATGTGTATTCCAGCTTGAGTCAAAGGTGGGTCCACCCACCTCCCCCGACACACCCCGCATAAGTTTAGAGGGGACACCAAGGGTCATGTTCCCAGACCTGGCCTACCAGAGAGGAGAGGTCCAGCAGAGGAGGGATGCGGCAAGCAGCTGGGGCCAGGCCAGGCTCCCTATCTGGGGAGGGACCATATTGAAGCCTCATCTTCAACAACACACAGAAAAACAATTTGAAACTTAATCATCTCCCAGAATTATGATCCCTCCCTGAAGCAGGGAGCACATTAGCAGAGCTGGGAAGTGATAATTCAGCAGCGCCCCCAACCCAGCAGGGAGGGAAAGAGAAGAGGAGGGTGGAGAGAGCTAGGCAAACAGAAACAGAGGCACGGCAGAGACGGGCGGGGGAGGAAGAGGCAGGGCCTGACCTCTCCTGGTTTTTTCTGTTAACTCTGTCAGAGACTGAATTCCAGGGGAGTGGCCTGGTGGCACTTGACCCTTCAATTCTCCTCAGATAGGGCAGGGGTCAAGTTGTTCCTCAGGTCAGTTCTCAGCACCCATGGATCCCCATGTCCAGAGCTGCACCCATGCCCACCCAGGTCAGGTGTGGTTTGCAGTGTTAGCCTGGGTGCAGGAGAGCTCCCGAGCCCCCAGCCAGCTTAGGCTGGCCCTGAGCCCCCTCGGGTCCGATGGCACCTAGGCGCATCATTGGTCCGTCAGGACCCGAGGCGCTGGACAGCTCCCAGCCCCAGAAAGGGTTCTGCCGAGAGAGCCAGAGGGTTGCGGCGAGGCTTCTCCCCCAAACCACGGCAGTCCCCACCCTCAAGAGAAGCATGAAGGCTGCTGGGAGCTAGTGGGGGAAAGGGCTTGGGGTCATGTAGGGGTCCCGATGGAGAGCTGGTGGGGACCTGGAGACTGGAGCCCTGCGGGCAACTTCTCTAGACACATTCCTTCCTTCTGAGTCGAGACCCCCCACTGCCCCCACCACCCCCCGCCAGGGACAATGGTGCCTTCAGCCCCTGGAGATGAATGGGGCCTTTGAGAGCTGCACGCCACGGGGTCAGCAGTGGTCACCGGGTCCCGGGGCGGCCCAGCCTCCAGAGCACAGAGCCACTGGTCTGGGGTGAGTGCATAGATCTTGGGGGAGGGAAGGTATCCTATGGTCTCTGTCTTAGACTAAGACTGCTGGCTCCTGGGAAAGAGATTCACCCCAGATCAGGTAGTTCCTGGTAAAGAAGGATCTTAGGGGCGTGGGGAGAGAGGAGCCCCTCTCTCTGCGCCAGGGGAAGAGACAGTCGTGGATCTCCTCAGGAGGCAGCAGAATAAGCTGTGGTGCAGGGGCGGGGAGGGGGGTGGCGAATAGAACCTACCAAGCTTTGGCTACCTCCTCTCTCCCCTCCCCAGATCAAGGTCCCACCCTCCCTTTGGATGGGGCAGCTTCCTCCTTCTCTCATTGCCCAGGTCCCTTCTTCTGGGGCTGCCCCTGAGGTCTGGTCCCTCCTCCCTGCTCCTGTCTCCCCTCCCCTTCTCACGCTGCACAGACTATCTGGTTTCTATGGAAACAGGCCCAGGAAGGCTCTGCCAGGAGGCCAAGGCCACTACTGCTCTTGGTGGGGAGGGGGTTATAGGAACTGAATGTAAGGGGCAGGAGGTGAGTCCTAGCTCCCAGAAAGGGACGAAGACCTGTTGGGAGTGAGATTTTCACTGCTGGAGGGGTACCGAGAAGAGGAGCCAGAGGTATAATTTTGTGATGTGACTGAGGCAGAGTTGAAGAGCTTCTCGTTCCTCCGGTTCTTAGCGCTCCAGAAATCCAGACAAGCCCCCTCAGAGGGGAAATTAGTGGGTAAAGAAGGGAGACAGGTAGTACCAAGAGCTTTGCCCCTTCCTATTTCACATGAGGCTCTATTGTTTTACCCCTCCTGGGGACATGCCCACTTGAGAGAAGGAGGTCCCCAGGAAACTAGAATGCTACTGGGGGGAAAGTGAGGGTCAAGTGCTATTGGGGGTGTGAGTGTTCAGGGCTGTTCAGGAATCTCCCGTAGGCAGTTGGAGCTAGAGGTGGCCAGAGGTCCAGGAGTGTCAGGTGCTTTTGTGGCATCTCTCCTAGCACCTCCACTGAAGAGTTGTGGGGGGGGGCTTCCCTGGTGGCACAGTGGTTAAGAATCCGCCTGCCAATGCAGAGGACACAGGTTCAAGCCCTGGTCTGGGAAGCTCCCATGTGCTGCAGAGCAACTAAGCCCGCGCACCCCAACTACTGAATCCCGTGCACTTAGAGCCCATGCTCTGCAACAAGAGAAGCCACCGCAATGAGAAGCACACGCACTGCAAAGAAGAGTAGCCCCCGCTCACCACAACTAGAGAAACCCCCGTGCAGCAACGAAGACCCAACACAGCCAGAAGTAAATAAATAAAATAAAAATAAAATAAAAAAAAAGAGTTGTGGGAGAGACTGCAGCTTCCTCCCCTCCATCCATCCTGTCAGGATGCTGGGGTATGAAAAGAAGAGAGTGGAGGTGGCCAAGTAGGGGTTGGGAGCAGAGAAAGTGAAAGAAGCCTGAGGAAGGAGGGGCAGGGAGAGGGGTGGGTGGGGTGATGCAGATGTGTATGGTGAGGGCAGGTAGGGAGCTTCTTAGAGGCTTGACTGTCAGCTCCTGGGAAGTGAACCCCAGGCTTCACACCCTCCCAATGCTCCCACCTCAGGCAAAACTGCCTCTCGGGCAGGGACCATTGGAAATCTCAGAGTCCTGGGAGATCTGTGTGTGTGTGTGTGGTGGTGGTGGGGTTCCCTTGGGAAGGGGCCTCCCAGGTTATCAGAAGGTTCAGCGAAGCTTCCCTGGGGAAGAAAAAGGGGTCCCTTGGGAACCTAGAGTTTCCTGGACTTGAGCCATCGGCTCTCCCTCAGCCAGAGCCCCCAGCACAGTCGTTTCGGTGTTTGCTTATTTTGGTTATTTTTTGATCAGATATTTTGGCGCTGTGCACACTGCCTCCTGTTGCCATGGCAGCCGTGACAGGGGCTGAGGCACCGTGAGAAAAATACCAAAATTAATGAGTGAGCGAAAGTGCAGCCGAGAGAAAAACAAGGTTAAAAAAAGAGTTAAAACAGTAATGAAAACAGGCTTCCCAGCTCCACAGCAGAGCAACTGCTGAAGCCTCCCCAGAGCAGCAGCCCCCGCCCAGCCTTGGGCTCCTGGCATCTCCCAGACCTCAAGGCAGAACTCACTCGCCTTCCCCCACCCAGCCAGCCACAGACGCAGCAATGGCCACTCGGGAACCCTCCCAAGTACAACAGTAGATCAGCTCCAACAGCAGATCAGCTCCCATCTTAGGTAGCATCCTGCCTTCCAGAACAGCTTCCCAGGGAACAGCTTCTCATCTCCTAGGAAACAGAGTGTGGCCTCCGTCCCCCACACAACAGTGGTCCCGCTATATTACCAGGAAATGGCCTCTCAGCTCCACTTGAGCTTCAGAGCTATGGCTGCAGGCATAACAGCATCCCAGCTAGAGTCCTGCACACAGTAACAGCCCAGCCACAAGCCTGGGCAACAGCACCTTAGCTATAGCCAATCCCCAGTATGCTGTCATCACAGCTATAGCTTCAGGACCAATAGCATCCCAGCTACAGTCCTATACACAACAGTAGCTCTGCTCTTATCCCAGGTAACAGCCTTCCTCTCAGGTACAGGCTCCTAGCAACGGCCTCTCATCTCCTAGTACCTAAGCAATGGATCCAGCTACAGTTCTACCTACGTCGCATTAACAGAGAACAGCTTCTCAGCTATAGCCAGTCTCAGGTATGCCAACCTCACACTTTTAGCTTCAAGCCTTACAGCATTTCAGTTACAGCCCTCCTCTCAACATGCACACATGAACACACACACACACACACACACACACACACACATACACACACAGCTTGGCAACAGCCTCTCTGATAATCTGATTGTTCTGGCTATACCCTAGGCACACCAGCATCATAGCATCACAACAGTGTCCCAGCTGCAATCAGAGACAACAGTTTTTTCTGTTACAGTGCAAGGCTCTACAGCATCTTAACTCTCTATTAGCCACGGCCCATCCCAGGCACATACATATCACGGCAAGAGCCTTAGGCCACAAGCAACGCAACCACTCCCACACCTAGCATCCCCCAATCCCTGGCCACAGTCTCAGCTGGAATCTCAGGCATCATCAGTTTAGAAGACCCCGATTCCCTACTTGCCAACCAGGTCCTCCTCCCAGTTTGGTATGGGGCCAGGAGCCTGGCTTCTCTCCTCTTCAGATGCAACCTCCCAGTCTCAGCCCCTTGCCTGCCCTTTTGCTTGGGGAAGACAGCCCCATCCTCATTTCTACCTTGTCCCAGGCTCAGGTCCCCCACAGAGCCCAGCCTGGCAGCTGGGGTAGGAGGGGATGGGGAGCAGGGAGAAAAGTAGACACACCCTGGTGTTGCACTGGCCCAGTTCTGCTCCTATCACTTGAGGTGCAGGATTTGGGTTTGACGGTGGTGGAGCAGGGAGGACGGAGGAGAACATCTGGGAGATTAGCATTTCCTGCCCAGCTCTGCGGCTGCCTATCTTGCTCAGCCCTGAGCAAGGGAGGAGAACAGAGGAGCCTTTGAATGGCTCCCAGCAAGCAGACTGGGGAGGGTTTGCTGCAGTGGGCAGCGGGCACACGCTGGGGGCAGGGAAGCTGGGGCAGCTCCTCTGTGGAAGATTTCTTGTCTCTGGGCCACTGATTCCTCCCTTGGAGCTGTGCTCAGTGATGCGGAGCATATGAGTTTTGCAGGGGACAGGGAGAAACCACCTATAGGACAGATCCTCCTTTCACTAGCTCACCCCATCTCCCATCCAGAGCACCCCATCTTGGATTCTGGGGCTGAGGTCTGGGAGTGCAGACTAGAGCAGGGCCCAGGCCAGAAAGGGAGGTCGAGGGGGTTGCTCTCGGAGAGATCTTGGGCAGCCCTCAGCTGGCCCGAGAGCCCACCCTTACCCTGAAGAGTGTTCCACAGAGAATACAGGTATCAGAAGGGGAGGAAGCAGAGGAAAGAGACAAGGGATAGAGGACTGGTAGGGATGGGAAAATACCGGTGGATAGGGAGTAGTCAGAGGTTATGGCAAATAGAGGCCCAGCCATCAGTCATCCCATATTAGGCCTCTGCACACCCAGTGCTAGGCCTTACCAGGGACAGTCTTTCTCACTCTTCTGGCCTGGAACCCACTGCATTGGCTTATAAGTGGCAAAAGCTGGAGGTCGTATTAGACTGGGGCACTTGAAAGCCTGGGGTACCAAACCCTGAACGAAGGAAAAGGAATTCCCAGGCTGCTCAGACACCTCTAGATGGCGCCAGAGAGCCAAAACTGAGTGGGAGAAACTGAGTATGAGTGTGTAAGACACTGCGTGTGACACAGTGTGTGACTCGGTGAGTGTGACTGTGACAGGGAGCGTGTGGCACTGCGAGGGCGTGTGACACAGGCCGTGACACTGCTCGGCTTCGCGGGGTAGGGACCCATGTGACTGTGTGAATGTGTATATGTCACTGGTCAATGTGTCGGGGTCACAGCTCCATGCCGCCCAGAGGGCAGGTGATTGGGGGCCCCTCTAATAGCCCGAGATTAGGCGCGTCACCTCACCCAAACACTTGTATATCTCCCCAGTCCTCTTTCTAGAGGAGCCCCCCGGGTCCCGTTACCCTCTCCCTCGCACGGTCCCCTCCATAGCCCCACCCCCAAGACTTGCTGCGGCCACCGACGCTGACCGCTCTGCGGCTTCGGCCAGAGGGGGAGGGGTGTACTTCCCCTGAGCGCAGTGAGAAGGGAAGGCCATTCGGGGTGATCTGGGGGTCTGGGCGGGAAGAAGGTAGATCTGGAGGAGCAGATGCCCAGAAGAGAAGGCACCGGGGGAGACATTTCCCGTGCCTCCACTTCCCAGGGGGACAGGGTAGGGGACAGGTGTTTGAGTGAGGTTAGGAAAGGAATTCGGGAAGGGTCCCAGGTGGGGGCACGGGTGGGATAAGTGTAAACTGAAGAGCCAGGGAGGGGGACGGTCTGTGTATATGGGCCTCAGGTAGGGGAGAGATAGCCGAAGGGGTCCTGGCTTTGGGGAGCGGTGCTGGGGTCCCCTCCCAGCAGGACCGGAGCGGTCCTGAGCTCCACCTCCCGGCCGTGTTGGGCGGGGGAGGGGCAGGGAGGAGGGAGGGAGGCAGGCGGGCGGGCCAGGAGGGAGGGGGCGGGAGGGAGGGGGCGGGCCCGGCTGTGCTCTCCGTTCGCCGTTGGCTCCGCCACCGCTGCCGCCACCACCGCCGCCTCACACACTCGGGGAGCGGGAGCGCGGCGCGGACGCGAAGCCGCCGGGGCTGCTGTGCCCAAAGCCAGCCGGAGCCGAGCCTGAACCGCAGCGCCAGCCAGAGCCGTGCCGTGCCGAGCCGCAGCCCGGGCCGGGGCCGGTGGCGGCTCATGGACTGCAGGGCCCGCGGCCTGCGCTGCCCAGAGGCGGGTAAGCATCGGTGGCGGTGGAGGCGGTGGTGGCTCCCGGCCGGGAGCGGCCATGGCCGGCTGGAGCCGAGGGAGGGGCGCTCGGCCGAGCGAGGCCACGGGGGCCCGGTCGGTGCTCAGCGCGCCGGGGCTGAGGTGGGGGCGGTTGGGGTTGCGGCTGGGGCACCCTGGCCTCCAAGGTCCGCCGCAAAAAGCCGAGCGAGGAGAGCGGGTGCTGGACTGGGCTCCAGCCTGGGCGCCTGCACCCCGGAGCGCTTGGAGCTGCGGGGATAGGGGGGCTCCAGCCGCGCGAGGGATGGAGATGGCCTGGGGCAAGCCCGCAGCCCCCAGTTGGAAGGGGGGCCGTCCCCGAGCATGTAGCAAGCAAGGACCCTCATTCACAACGCGCGCGCGCGCACACACACACACACACACACACTTGTTGGGCGACCAGCTCGGATCACTCAGGCGCTTCCAGCTCCCCGCGGGCACCCGGAGGGCCAGATCACGGACATATGTACACACATACATACATATGTGCACACAGGCATACCTCCCGCACACCAGCGCCCACTGGGGCACCGTCAGTAGCTTAGAATCTGCTTCAGCTTCTGCACGCTCAGCAGCACGGACACACAACCCGTGGCCATACAGAGCAACAAAACACAACCGGGTGTGACATTCGGAGACACGGACCCACAAACGCAATCTCATGCCCTCACATACGAGTGTCACGGCCACAGTTCGCCAGATGAACACTCAAAACCCAGCCCCGCACACACATATTTCTTTAAGGCACACACCCTAACTTAAATTATGTTACACTCCGTGGCCAGAACACAGGTACACAACACATGTCTCGCTTGCACCCCTCGACTGCACCCATAAACACAGAACCCAGTGTTTCAGCACACTCCTTGACGGCACACGCCCTAACACAGCAAGTGGCACCCACAGCAGCGCCTCACGGTCACAAACACAGAATCTACTGCTTCACACATCTTAACACTGGGTGTCACACACACCTTCCACCAACAGTGTCACATTACACCTTGCAGCGTATACACACAAACATACACGCTCTGTCCCTCTCCCTCGGAGGCCAGATTCCGTCAGGGGAAGCCGCCGGGCCACCCGGAGAGCCCCTAGCGCCCCTTTCCCCTTAGCGCTGTACAGTGAGTGTAAATTTCGGCCCAGCGGGAACCCTCGGGGCTGGCCGGACCTGCTTCCCCGCTGGCGCCTCCCCACCCCCACTCCGGGGCCGGCCGGCCGGGTATTCCCGGAACGAGCTGGACCTGGCAGGCCGCGCCAACCCGCCTCCCCGGAGCTCCAGGGCCCTAGGTCCCTTTGCAGAGGGTGCAAGCCCTGGGCGGTGTTTGCGACCCTCTTCGGACCATTTAGCTTCGTTCTCCGAACCACCTGGATCCCCAGCACACCTGGGGCCCACACAGCTGTGTCCCTCTCACACCTGGGCGTCCTCTCCGCCGGGTCCCGGCTGCAGGCCAGAGTCGTGTGTGAGGGCAAGGCCCTGGGACCCGGAGGGCACGCGCGCGGCACGCGCAGGAGCACAACTGGCAGGCGAGAAGGACTCGCACCCCTTCCCCCCAGCTACCCTCGGGAGCCCAGACTTCTGGCCTCAGTTTTTCAGCAGTGGTCGGAGACCATTCCTTCTAGCAGGAAATATTCGGGGCTGCTGTGAGGTCTTTGACGATTGAGAGTGGGGCAAAGCCCCCTTTTCCGCCGTCCGCTAGAGGGTCCGTTTTACGAGAATTTCTCCTCCGGGCCGGGCTCGCTGCTTTGTGATTCCGGCGCTGGCTCCCTCCCCGCCCCCTCCCTGCGCCCGCTGCGCGGCTCTAGCCGACGCCGGCTTGCCGGGGTCCCTAGGCTGAGGCCCGAGAAGCGGAGGAGGAGGGAGTCCCCGCGGCGGCCCCTGGGGCGGGGGGCACCAGGGACACGCCGGTGAGGCGCGTTCTCACCGCGCCGCGCTCGCGCCTCGCCCTGAGCTCGGGAAGGCCTGGCGTCGCCCTGCTGAGGGTGGGGGTGGGGTGGGGCCGGCCGAGCCGGAGGCTGGCGGAGAACAGCCGCCGTCCCACCTCCCCCGACACACTCTCCCGCGTCCTCTGGGAGGAGATACCCCGCGCGCAGGAGGTGTACGGGGAGCGCCCGCTGACCGCGGCGGTGTAGGCTGGGGTCTGCCCCGGCCGGCAGAGTCCGAGAAGTCGTGCCAGAAAACGCCGGGAGCCTTGCATTACCTGCTCTGGGCCAACCCTTGGTAGCTGCCAGGAAGGAGAGCGCGCAGAAGGTGTTTGTGACAGCCCAGAGGTCTAGGTGTGTGGGGGGTGGAGGGGTGTTACTTTCTTGACGTGGCGATCTGGGAGGATTGAAATGTGTAATTACGACCAGACCAGGGGATGGAGTGGAATCGAGGAGAGAGGGATGAGAGGGGCCTCCAGAGACTGCCAGGGGCGGGGTGGTAGGGGAGCAGGTCTGGTTTCAGTTCTGGCTGCATTTAGTTTCTTCCCTTCCCTCCCACCCAATCCCCAATTCCAAAAGGGATTTCAGCTGGAAAGGGGGGTCTTGCTGGTAAGGCGTCTTCCTGGCAGACGGGCTGCTGCTGTGGCTACTTGGTCAGGGGAGCTGGGCTAGGTAGAGATAGTGAGCTAACTGCTGCGGAGAGTGGGTGGAAGGGTCAGGAGAAGGTCTGCAAGGGTGGGGGGAGGAGCTGAGCAGGAGTCAAGGCTCGGGGGAGAGGAGATGGGAAAGGAGGAGGCCCTTCTGATACGGGTGAGGTCTGCCCCTACCATGAGAGAGGACAGTTGGTGCTGCAGAGAGAGATCCTTTCAACCATGTATTGAGCACCTACTGTCTGCTAGGGCCCATGGTGGGTGATGAGGATGCGGTACTGTAGTAATACAGACACCATCCTTGCCTTCATAGGTCTTCCCAACTGGCAGGGGATTGGATCATTTATTTATTGAACCAATGAGCACCTCCTGTTTGCCTGATGTTGGAAATAAAGTGCTCTATTCGGTGATGGAAAGCTATCTGTCCTTTACAATGTAATAGACCTTAATGCATCAGCTCTCATTTAATCCTCCCAAATAACTTCAAGAGGCAGGATTATTTCCATTTCACAATATGGAAATATGTTCAGAGAGGTAAAGTCACCTGGCCAAGGTCACACAGCTAGGAAGTGGTGGAACCAGGGTTTGAACCCCGACAGTCTGACTCAAGAATGCAGGTGCCTGGAAACCCTGCAGAGGCTAACAGAGGGTTGTGAAAAAGAAGGGAGAGGAGCTGAGGGCTGTGCACTTATTCACTGTGGGAAGCCTCTGAACGGCTCCACCCCACACAGCCCAGCTTGCTTACCCTCCTCTCCCAGATGTTTGCTATGTCCCTTGGTGTCTTGTGCCCACAGTGGTGGTGACTGTTGTGTAACAGTGCAGGAGTGAGGGTCAGGGCTGACCTGGCCTCTGGGACAGTGATGTCTGCCCCCGTGTGTTTCCGCTCTGGCCACAGCATTCAGCCAGAAATGGCCCCTGGTCCCCGAGGTGGACTGTCAATGAAGGTTCCAGGTGAACCCTCACCACTGTTCTCCTTCCTCCCCCAGATGTTGACACAGATGGTGTTTTCCTTGGTCTTCCCTGGACTCTGCCCCCTCACACCTCACTGTGCTCCTCTGGCCTGAGAAGAATGAGTCACTGTCCCTACTGAGGCTCTGGCTTCTCAGGGTCCTGGGTGCCCAATGTCGCAAGGTGGAGGTGGGGACACCCCTGCTGGGAAGGCAGCCAATGCCTAGGGAAGGGCAGATAAGGCACTAATCGCTTCAAAGGGGACTAATGACTCCCAACAACCAACCACCAGGACAAAGTTCAGGGATGGTGGGAGCAGGGGGTAGGAAAGGCTGCCTCACTGCCACTCCTGGCTGTTCTCTCTCTCTGCATCCTGGGAGGCCTGGGTTCCTTTGGACCTTGAATCCTAGGCTCTCTCTTTCTCTTTCACTCCTTGCCCTGCAGGTTTGGCAGCCCAGGGATTGTGTGGTGTGCGTGTGTGTGTGTGTGTGTGTGTGCGCGCGCGCTGGCGGGGAGGGTGGGCGGCAGGGGTGGTACATAGCAACCACTGATTTCCATTGATTTGCCTTCCCCCATCCAGCCTTTTCCTAACTCATGTGAGGAGGCATTCTTATTTCTCAAATCCCAGCTCTTCTTCTTACTACTTCTGTGACCTAAGGCAATTATTATTTTTGAGCCTCAGTTTTATCATCTGTACTATGGGGAGCCATAAATTAATAATAAATAGTACCCATTTCAGTGGGTTGGGAGGATTAGATGGGAAATGGATGTAAATGTAGTAAAATCTCTCGGGGAGTGTTAGTTGGGTTGATGATGATAGTGAGGAGAGTGATGATGATAATAAAGGTGATGGTAATAGAATTTATACTTCTTTCTTAACTCCAAAGACCTAGAGTACCTTAAAGTTGTTCCCAAAAGGTTCCTGACCCTTGCTGCCTGGGGGTTTCTCCAGGTCCCTCTTCCAGAATCAGAATTCCTAAGGGTGTAGCCAGATAATACTCTTTTTTTTTTGCGGTACGCCGGCCTCTCACTGTTGTGGCCTCTTCCGTTGCTGTGGAGCACAGGCTCCGGACGCGCAGGCTCAGCGACCATGGCTCACGGGCCCAGCCGCTCCGCAGCATGTGGGATCCTCCCTGACCAGGGCACGAACCCGTGTCCCCTGCATTGGCAGGCGGACTCTCAACCACTGCGCCACCAGGGAAGCCCGATAATACTCATTTTAAAGGAACTCTCCAGGTGCTTAAAGAGCCTAAACTCTCTTCAGCTCTTATTGGGCAACCAACTCTGGGCAACCCTCCCCCAACCCCATTTCCCCCCCAAATTCCTCCTTCCTCCCAGGAAACCGCGCCCCCCCCCGCCCCCAACCTTGCTTGCCTTGGATATTCCCTTTTGGTTTTCTTCCCAACTCAGAAGTTAGATACCACAGTCCTTTCCTGACCCCTAAGGGTGACAGGGTGAGTGAGAGAATGTGTATGAGAGTTAGGGGGCAGGCGTGGGGAGGGGGGATGGGGGGAATGTGTCACAAGCATGCTATGTTTGTGCTGCCTGGAAGGCCTGAGGGGTTAGAGCCCCTGGTTGTGACCCAAGATGGGGAAGGAAACCCCCAAGGTCAGTGCTTAATCTGTAGCTCTTAGAGCAGCTACAAATCAAAGTCACCCTGACGGTGCCAGACCACGGACCTCTGAATTTGTAGCCAAAATTTGTGAGTGTTCATTTTTCTTGGAAAAATCTGCGGTGTGGTTTCATAAAATTCATAAAGGGGAATGTGACCCAAAAAGGTTACAAACCGTTGATCTGGAGGGAGGGAGTGGAGGCAGGCCGGCACTGCTTTATTTCTCCTCTTTGTCATGTTTAGGGTAACTCCCAAGTAACCCCCACCCTGCCAAGACTTCTGCACGGAATTGGTGCTCACATGATCCCATGTTGTGTGTGTGCTGTGCAAGGGAGGGCAGGATAAGGTGCCCAGAAGGGAATGAGGTTCTTTGGAGACAGGTGTGTTTGGGTTGAGGCTTGTTGGTAAGATGAGCCCAGTGCCAGGTCCATGCAGAGAGAGGGGAAATGGCTGGAGGGTCGATCCAAATAGAGCATCAGATAAATTCCTCCCTCCTTTAAAGAGATTAAGATTGCAGCTGAGAGCAAACACACACGCTAATCTGATAACAGCCTCACAGGCGTTGAGCCTATTAGTGTGAGGAGTGACCAGGGAGGGGCTGTGCTTGTGTAAGGCATCTGCATTCAATGACCATTTGCTGAGAGTCTGCTAGGGACCTACACAGAGAAGGATTAAATCAGACCCCAGGGAGTTCTCAGTGGAGTAGGGAAATTGGGCAAGAAAACAAGCAGTGACCATACAGAAAGTTCCAGGAAAGGCTAAGCCTGAGAGGTAAAATAATCACAGTCATTCATGAGCTGTTACTGAGTACCTACAGTGTGCAGGGTCCAGGGCAAGGCCCTGAGGATGTAGGAGTAAACAAAGCAGAGGCTCTCCCAGTCTCCGCTCACAGTCTTATAGGAAAGAGAAACAATTCACAAGTTATTTCCCAAACAGCTACCTAACTACAATTGTGAGTGCTTTGAGGGAGCATTTGTTGAATACTCAACTGTGCTAGGCATTTAGCCCACATGATCTCAAACTCCCTAGGAAAGAGGTAGTATTATCCCCATTTTACAGATAAGGAAACTGAGGCTCTAAATCAATTGCTCCAGCTCACGCAGTCAGAAAGTGGGCAGCTGGGGTTTGCCTCAGACTGTCTGATGTCACATTCCCTGCTCTTCTCCACTCTGCTGCCTTACATCTGTCAAATGGGTACAGCCCAACAAAAGTGACAAATAGTCCTTGAGTTAGAACCACTGTCAGCTCCACAATGACAGATTGCATCTGTCTTGTTCGCTGCTGTGTCCCACTGCCCAGGATAGAGACTGGAATGTTGTAAGTGCCCAATAAACGCTCACTGAATGCATGAATGAGCACCTATAGTATGCCCAGCTCTGTGAAGGTGAATGGGTGGGGGCTGGGGGCTGAGTGTAGGGAGCCCTGTCCCTTCCTTCAGGATGCTTGGAGAGGAATAAGTTTAGAGAACACAGGAATAAGTGCACAATAACTGAGATTGAACAACACGGGCGGGCGGTGTCCCAGGCTGCACAGTGATTCATTGCCATGGGATTGGCAATGAGTTGGAGGAAGGAGAGGTCACCGAGGGCTGAAGAGGCCTGGGAAGGCTTCCTGGGTGACCAGAACCTGCCTTCAGTGGGGTGGGTGTGGCCTGTGACAGGGCGTGGGGTGGGATTTCCAGGTATGGGGCACATACTTCAGGAGCTAGGGAAGGGAGATTGAGCCTCTGCTGAAAATACTGGGCTGAAGACTTTGGATTTGAATAGAAGGGCTGGCCATGGTCATGGTACTGCTGGAGAGGAGGAGGGAGTCAAGGCTGGGACTTGGCTGGAGGGTCTGGCTGGGGTCTGCTGATGCACAGCTCAAAGCTGGGGGAGATGGGCAGAAGAAGCAGGCTCTTGTGGTGATGGCGGTGCAGCTTGTGGTTGGCTGGGGCATACAGGGCTCTAACTGGAAGGATTTGGGGGTGGGCGGGGAGAGGCAGGTATGAGATGGGACTGGACCGATTAAGCAGGGGAGGGGCCAGATGTTCACTGAGAGACTGAGCAGGGGTATGGGGCGTGGTCAGGGCAAGGCTGCTGGTGTTATTGGCAGCTCTGTCCCAGTTAGACCTGCTGGGCTCCTAGTTGCTAAGGATAGGCTGGGGCAGCTCCCAATGCCAGTACCGGGGCTAGTCAGCTCTGACCACAGTCCTGACCCCAGTCTTGACGTCTACTCTCTTCTTCCACATACCTGCCCGTGTCTCTCCTCCCCCCCCCGCCCCCCACCCTGGTGGAGAGGGAGGGTAGAGGAGCCCCGGGAACTGTGTGTGTACACACAGGTGTGAGTGCCCAGGGGCATGTTTGTTTGGAAGGGGGTCGGGGAGGGCTAACACCTACTCCACAGCTCTAACCGTTTTCAAGCCTTGATTGGTGCCCAGTCCAGGCTGGCCCTTCATGAGGGTGGGGACATGGGCACTAGGGTGATTACTGCCAGGAGAAAGGGATCTGAGATATCCTACCTCCTGTGCATACACTGACTTGGCATCTCAGAAGGGAGAGGAACGTGACGTCATCCCTTCTCCCTGCAGCCAACGTGAGTGGCCCCCAGTGTGGGCGGCGATGATCCAGGGTCTGGGGAATGGGAGGGTACCTGCGTCTCTCTCCTACCTTGTATGTGGCGGGGGGTGGGTGGGGGGTTGCTCCTGGTCTTGCCCTTCCACTTGCTGTCTCTCCCGTATCAGGGTAATTAGCACGGGTGACTATGGCAGGATGCTGGTGAGAAGGAGGTGTTGGGCAAAGCACAGAGTAGAGAGCAGGGAGGGAGGGAGGGAGGGAGTGTCAGGTGCGTCAGGGCGTTCCACGGGCAGGAACTGCTCTAGACCTGCTCCTCCAGCTGGGGCAGACACCGCTGCTACACCAGCTGTGGGTGAGACTCAGGGTTCTGGGTCTTGGAATCAGTGTTCTGTACTGGGGCAGAGCTCTCTCCTGGGAGATCAGTGTGTAGGTGGCAGAGGGGGAGTCGGGGGCTGGCTCTGGGCAGCCCTCAGGGCCTGGGCTCTCCTCCCAGCTGACCCCCTGTTTTGTTTCCCTCGCGTACAGCCCTCCTGATTCTGGAGTCTGCCCGGATGGGGTCCCTGAGGCGCAGCCCAGGCCCCGGGGGGCAACGGTTGCTGCTGCCCGCCTTGCTGCTGGCACTTCTGCTGCTGCTGGCTCCATCCCCAGGCCACGCCACTCGGGTGGTGTACAAGGTGCCAGAGGAACAACCACCCAACACCCTCATTGGGAGCCTCGCGGCCGATTATGGTTTTCCAGACGTGGGCCACCTATACAAACTAGAAGTAGGCGCCCCGTACCTGCGGGTGGATGGCAAGACGGGCGACATCTTTACCACGGAGACCTCTATCGACCGCGAGGGGCTCCGTGAATGCCAGAACCAGCTCCCTGGTGAGCCCTGCATCCTGGAGTTTGAGGTGTCTATCACGGACCTCGTGCAGAATGGCAGCCCCCGGCTGCTAGAGGGCCAGATAGAGGTCCAGGACATCAATGACAACACGCCCAACTTCGCCTCACCAGTCATCACACTGCCCATCCCCGAGAACACCAACATTGACTCACTCTTCCCCATCCCCGTGGCTTCGGACCGCGATGTTGGCCCCAACGGTGTGGCATCCTATGAGCTGCAGGTGGGGCCCGAGGCCCAGGAGCTATTTAGGCTGCAGGTGGCAGAGGACCAGGACGGAAAGCAGCCGCAGCTCATCGTGATGGGCAACCTGGACCGGGAGCGCCTGGACTCTTACGACCTCACTATCAAGGTGCAGGATGGTGGCAACCCCCCACGCGCCAGCAGCGCCCTGCTGCGAGTCACTGTGCTCGACACCAATGACAATGCCCCCAAGTTCGAGCGGCCGTCCTACGAGGCTGAGCTGTCTGAGAACAGCCCCATAGGACACTCAGTCGTCCAGGTGAGAGGCCCCTCCATCTAACGGTCAGGGTGACCCACCTTGAGAAATGGGAGCCCACCCCAACCTCGTGAGAGTTCCCTTCACTTAAGGGCAAGATGGCCAAGATAGTGTGGTGAGATCTCTTTTCCCCAGCCCCCGCCTGGTGAGACCTTCCCACAAGTCCACCACACCCCAGCAGGGGATTTACTTTCCTCTGTCAAGCTATTCAGGTGACAGTGACATAGCATATGAACAGTGATCCCCCCATCCCCGAGGCAGACTCAAGCTGGAGAAACCTCTGCAAAGTGAAACCCCCTCCCAAGTCAAATGATATCCTCCTCCCCAGCCAAGTGAGCTGAGCTGGAACAAGTGAACTGCCTTTTGTCCAAGTAGAATCTCTCCAGAGATGAGAATGTCTTCCCAACCAGGGCCCCTTTAGCCACATGCGAGTCTCCTGAGGCTGGAGGACAGAGACTTGCTTTGCCCATGCCTGACAGTCACATGAGATCATTTTAGCCAGGTGAGTCCTCAGAATTCTAGAAAACTGTACACAGATGTCTATACACCCACCTCCTCCCCTAGGCACAGGGTACCCATGGGTGCGGGGTGCTGGGCACAGTAGGGGGAGTCGGTGGCCTCTGCTGAAGCTCTCAACACCCCTCTCGATGGGAACTGCCACAGGGGCTGGGCAGCTTGGTGGGGTCAGGGCCTGGGAGAGAGCAAAGAAAGCGTCCCTGCAGACAGGTGGGCGTATCTCCCACTGTCGTCTCAGCCCTGGCCTCCTGCCAGCCCCAGCTCCTTTCTCCTTCCCCATGGGTTAAAGCTGTCTGTCTTTGATATGAGGGAGCTGAGGAGGGCTCAGCTTGCCCTGCACACCGCTACCCATCCTGGGAAACCCTTCGTCCCAAGTCCTCAAGCTGAAGCAGGGCATGGGGAGGAGGTTGGGCCATTTTTTAGAGGCTGGTGGACTGGAACCTGTAGGAGAGAGACTGAGAAAGAAAAGGGAGACAGACGGTTGGGGATGGCAAATGATAATAGCCTGGGTGCCAGGTACTGTCCTGAATACATTATGTGTATTATATCACTTAATCTCCACAGTACAATATAAGCATTATCCCCATTTTGCGGATGGGGTACTGAGCCCACAGAGATTAGGAAACTTGCCTGGTAACACCCACTTGATGTATTCAGATTCCACCTTGGCCACATCCAACAGTTTGGCTTCAGAGCCCATGTGTGTAAGAGCTGGGAAGTGGGATGAAGCAGGAGAATGGGGCAGAGACGAGGTTACGGGGAGACAGAGCAGAAAAGAGAGGATGGGAGAGAGCCAGCTGTGGGAAAGAGGCAGAAAGAGAACTGAGCAAGACGGGAGGGAAAGAGAGACAGAAGTCACGAGTCAGAGACAGAGACAAAGGGAGGTAGGACGGCAAGAGAGGCAGGCAAGGAGGTGGGTGACCAATCTAGAGACAGGGAGACAGTGGGAATCATATTGAAAAAGTTGGTGACAGACTGGGGCAACAGGGGGATCGAGGGGCGAGGAGAAACCATTAGAGGGGTGAGCAGAGACCAGGTAGCTCACCAGTGTTTTCACTGTCAAAAAAATCCTGATGGGAAGGAAAGGAGACTAGCAGTGGCCTGAGGGCCTGCTAGGTGCAATGCCCAATACTGTGTCAGCACCGATTTTCAGAGATGGATGGACAAAAAGAGGGATAAATGCTATTTAGGGAGCACTTGCCATGTGCCAGGCAGTGTTAGGCATTTTTACACTTATCATCCCATTTAATCCTCACCACAACCCCGTTAAATAGGTTCTATTATTATCCCCATTTTACACATTTGTAGACTGAGGCTTGAGGATGTTAAATAATTGGCCCAAGGCCTCATAGTTGGGAAGTGGCGGAGCTGAGATTTGAACCTAGGACTCTTGCTCTGCTCCCCAGAGACTCTGCCAAGTTGCACCTAGCCTGTCTACCCCCACCCCCTCCTCCCCTGCCCCCACCTGTACTGCCATCACATTCTGTTGGGCTGTGACCTAACTCCATCCCTCTCGTTTCTCGCTGACCAGTGCTACCTTATGACCATTCCCACCTGGCTCCTGTTGCCCCATTACCACCCATGTTTGTATAGACTTGGGCCGAGTGTGTGTCGGCCTTGGTGTGGGAGGCTGTGCCCACTGCAAAGGGACAGACGGTTCATTGTGTGATGCTGGGAGCCCAGCCCGCTGCCAGCAGGCTCTGTGGGCTGCACCAGCCCCTCCCTCCTGGCTGCAGGCTCGGCTGGATTCCTCAAGTTGTTGCCTAGCCAGCGCCAGCCCTGGGAGGGGAAGAGAGATGAAACAGGTTTCCCCGGTTTTGACAGAGTAGTGACCTGACCTGGCCTGGCGGGCTCCCTCTGACCCACATCCCTACCTGGCTCCTTTCAAAAAAGAAATCCCCTCACCTGTGGCCTCCAGAGGGGCACGTGGGTCTCCATTCGTGTGCCAATAGACACGTGCATAAACACATACCTTCTCACATAATCACAACACGTGTGTGTGCATGAATGCATGTTGCACACATATGTCATGCACACACACCATCTCTACTACTCACACCTTTCCAGCTCTTCAGAAGGGTTTGAAGGCCAGTTTAATTGGGTGGAAGGGCTTCCCTAGTTGCTAACTGGCTCCTCATCACCATATTTGGGTGGACTAGTATAGGAGCAATAAGTAGAGTTCAATTCTGCCCTGTCCCATCTCTAGTAGTAGCTTGTAGCACCACTGAGGATTTGTGGTCTGTATCTGTGCTCTTCAGGGAAAAAGATCAGTAATATATGCCAAAGTGTCAGGATTGGGAAAAGGGCAGGGCATGCATGTGCTGCTTTTGGAAAGGGTGCCTTGTTAGATTAGTTGCATCTGCCATGCTTGTTGGAAAGGCAGCAACGTGGGTCGCTTAATTTATCCCCAAACTAACCCAGCACTGTTTTCCTTGTTTTTTCCCCCTGCCCTGTAGGTGAAGGCCAATGACTCCGACCAAGGTGCCAACGCAGAGATTGACTACACATTCCACCAGGCACCCGAAGTTGTGAGGCGTCTTCTGAGACTGGACAGGAACACGGGACTTATCACCGTGCAGGGCCCCGTGGACCGCGAGGACCTAAGCACCCTGCGCTTCTCGGTGCTTGCCAAGGACCGAGG
Organism: Mesoplodon densirostris; assembly: GCF_025265405.1. Classification (NCBI taxonomy): domain Eukaryota; kingdom Metazoa; phylum Chordata; class Mammalia; order Artiodactyla; family Ziphiidae; genus Mesoplodon; species Mesoplodon densirostris. Next base: position 121,303,118 of record NC_082663.1, on the reverse strand, counting down.
CACCAACCCCAAGAGTGCCCGAGCCCAAGTGGTGGTGACCGTGAAGGACATGAACGACAATGCCCCCACCATTGAGATCCGGGGCATAGGGCTGGTGACTCATCAAGACGGGATGGCTAACATCTCAGAGGACGTGGCAGAAGAGACAGCTGTGGCCCTGGTGCAGGTATCTGACCGAGACGAGGGAGAAAATGCAGCTGTCACCTGTGTGGTGGCAGGTGATGTGCCCTTCCAGCTCCGCCAGGCCAGTGAGACGGGAAGTGACAGCAAGAAGAAGTACTTCCTGCAGACCACCACCCCACTCGACTATGAGAAGGTCAAAGACTACACCATTGAGATTGTGGCCGTGGACTCTGGCAATCCCCCACTCTCGAGCACCAACTCTCTCAAGGTGCAGGTGGTGGATGTCAATGACAATGCACCTGTCTTCACCCAGAGCGTCACTGAGGTCGCCTTCCCAGAAAACAACAAGCCAGGTGAAGTGGTCGCTGAGGTCACTGCCAGTGATGCCGACTCGGGCTCCAATGCTGAGCTGGTTTACTCTCTGGAGCCTGAGCCGGCTGCCAAGGGCCTCTTCACCATCTCACCTGAGACTGGAGAGATCCGGGTGAAGACATCCCTTGATAGGGAACAGAGGGAAAGCTACGAGTTGAAGGTGGTGGCAACCGACCGGGGCAGCCCCAGCCTCCAAGGCACAGCCACCGTCCTTGTCAACGTGCTGGACTGCAATGACAATGACCCCAAGTTTATGCTGAGTGGCTACAACTTCTCAGTGATGGAGAACATGCCGGCGCTGAGTCCAGTGGGCATGGTGACGGTCATTGATGGGGACAAGGGGGAGAACGCCCGGGTGCAGCTCACGGTGGAGCAGGACAATGGTGATTTTGTTATCCAGAACGGCACGGGCACCATCCTCTCCAGCCTGAGCTTCGATCGGGAGCAGCAAAGCACCTATACCTTCCAGCTGAAGGCCGTGGACGGCGGCGTCCCACCTCGCTCGGCTTACGTTGGTGTCACCATCAACGTGCTGGATGAGAATGACAATGCACCCTTTATCACCGCCCCTTCCAACACCTCCCACCGGCTGCTGACCCCCCAGACCCGTCTGGGTGAGACGGTCAGCCAGGTGACAGCTGAGGACATTGACTCTGGTGTCAACGCTGAGCTGACCTACAGCATCGCCGGTGGCAACCCTTACGGACTCTTCCAGATTGGGTCACATTCTGGTGCCATCACCCTGGAAAAGGAGATTGAGCGGCGCCACCACGGGCTGCACCGCTTAGTGGTGAAGGTCAGTGACCGCGGCAAGCCCCCTCGCTACGGCACAGCCTTGGTCCACTTGTATGTCAATGACACCCTGGCCAACCGCACCCTGCTGGAGACCCTGCTGGGCCACAGCCTGGACACACCGCTGGACATCGACATTGCTGGGGATCCGGAATACGAGCGCTCCAAGCAGCGCGGCAACATCCTGTTTGGCGTGGTGGCGGGTGTCGTGGCCGTGGCCTTGCTTATCGCCCTGGCCGTGCTCGTGCGCTACTGCCGGCAACGGGAGGCCAAGAGTGGCTACCAGGCTGGCAAGAAGGAGACCAAGGACCTGTATGCCCCCAAGCCCAGCAGCAAAGTTTCCAAGGGAAACAAAAGCAAGGGCAAGAAGAGCAAGTCTCCCAAGCCCGTGAAGCCGGTGGAGGACGAGGATGAGGCCGGGCTGCAGAAATCCCTCAAGTTCAACCTGATGAGCGATGCCCCTGGGGACAGCCCCCGCATCCACCTGCCCCTCAACTACCCACCAGGCAGCCCTGACCTTGGCCGCCACTATCGCTCTAACTCCCCACTGCCTTCCATCCAGCTACAGCCCCAGTCACCCTCCGCCTCCAAGAAGCACCAGGTGGTGCAGGACCTGCCACCAGCCAACACTTTCGTAGGCACTGGGGACACAACATCCACGGGCTCTGAGCAGTACTCCGACTACAGCTACCGCACCAACCCCCCCAAATACCCCAGCAAGCAGGTAGGCCAGCCCTTGCGGCTCAGCATGCCCCGGCCCCCACCCCACCCCTACCACGGGGCCATCTGGACCGAGGTGTGGGAGTGACAGAGCTGGTGTCTCGGGCCTGCCGTGCTTAGCAGCCCGTCAGTGGTGGGAGGTGGAGCCAAAGATAGGGGGATGCTGGGACCACTGAGGACCCCGCTGCCTCACCCAGGCTTGGAGGGTCCGGCAGAATGAAAACGGAGGGTGTGCTCCGTGTCCCCCCCCACGCCCCCTCCGCACTGGGAGAGGCCTGTGACTTGTCACATCCTGGGACACTGGACCAGCTGCTGGGTCCTGCAGGTGGGGACTGATGGGTAGGTGAGCAGAAGGGTTTGGAGGCAGGAGCGGGGAGGGAAATGGAGAAGAAGTCTCCTCCAAACGTGGGTTTGCGTCCGAGACCAGCCATGGGTGCTTCTCTAGAGGGGAAAGGGGGAGACCTGGGGTCCTGGTGGGTAACCAGGTGGACGCTCTGTCAGGGAGGGGGGCCTCCCCATTTGTGCCTTCTCTGTGTGCTGTGTGTCACCCTCTTCCCCACCCCAGACTCCTGGGGCTGGGCCCCAGTTCCCCTCCCCCAGCCCCAAACACTTCACCCTGATAATAAAGTTCTCTATTTTTGGAGTTTTGGCTTCTTATTTTCCTGGAACTGAGAGAAGGAGCGAGAGAGACTGGAAACGGCCCTTTGTCTGATGTCCTGCCTCAGTTTCCCCATCCCTGCTCTTTGTCCCTGCCCCCGTCCCAGACCTGCCCCTCTGCCCCAACCCTATCTTAATTGACCAGCCCCCCGCCCCCACCATGACCATGTCCATGACTGGGGGAAGTGCTTTCTGAGCAGGCTTCAAATGGAGCTGTCCAGCAGTGTCCCCTTCCCTCATGTTTGTGAGACCTCCCTGGGAATGGCACCCTTTACCAAGAAAGCGGATGGAGATGCACCCAAGTCCTGCCCTTTCTCCGCTCGCTGAGACTTGACCTTTCCCATTTGTGCACATCGAGCATCTCCCAGCAGAGCTCAGAGCAGCTGGTGGGGGTGGAATGCAGCCTGGCTGCCTCAAGTGAAGGCAGAGAACCTCTTAATTATACCAGGCACCTTCCCTCGAGGTAAGATCTTCCCAAGTCCTTTTCCCAGCCTCTTCATCCCAAAACTGCTCAATGCCCAGCAATTAGCCTGCTCTGCCCTGTGTCTCCCCACCATGGTCACCAGTCTGGGCTGCCGGGAGGGAGGGCCCAGGGAGAGGGGAGGATATCCCCCAGTGCTATGGACTGACCTGCTCTGTATCCCCACTGCTGACCAGGGCTGAGGCGCCCTATCCGGCCCCCTCCCTTCCCTTCCTTCAGCTCCTTGCTCTGGCCACCCTGAGCTGCTAGCTCTCACTCACTCTCTCTCTCTCCTTCTCTCACTTCTTGCTCTCCTGGGTCTGCCCTGTCTCTGGCTGTGCCTGAGGAGGAGGCTAAAGTCTGGGTGAGGGGCCTCGGGTCCTGGGGGAGTCTCTGAGGCCAGAGGCAACCTGTCTCCATGGCGACTGAAGAGGCTTGAGACACTCCCAGGAGGTCCAGGGCGCCAGCTCTCTACTCTGATTCCGTCCACGAACTCCCCAATGCCCCGGGGTACCCCCAAAGTAAAAACTCCTAGGGGCTTTGGAGGAGTGGTGCATGGGGAAGTGAAATCTGGTTTCATCGCATTTCCCTCGGACAAATAAGCATCTCTAGGGTGACCTCCAGCAGCTCCTGACCAATCATTCTTTCTCTTTTGTTCCTCTCCTTGCTGCCACCGCCTCTCTCTTTCTTCTGTTCCTTTAGCTCCTTAATCTCTTTTTCTTTCCCAAGGTCTGAGGGATTATCCCTTACTTGGCTCCAGTCCAACCCATCCATGGAGCCACACTGAACATTCAAACACAACAAAACCACAACACCACTGTCCATTAAAACACATAGGGTGAATCCCTACTGTGTGCTCAGCATAGTACTAGACCTTGAGGAAAAAATGGTCATATTTCTACAAGACATACAAGTAACAAGATGAGGCAGTTGAGAATCGTGGTGTCGATTCTCACCGGTGAGAAGTGCCATATATTAAAGCTTTTCCCAACTTGTTCTACCACTTCTGCCACTACCTGCTTCCATTTTTTTGAGTCCTTACCAGGTGCAACGTACCATGCTGAGCATTTTATGTGAATTACCTCATCCACTGCTCATAACTCTTTGTGATGCAGGTCGTTTTACAGAAGTGAAAACTAGTTAGTGATGGAGTCAAATTCAAACACAAATCATCAGGAAATCTGATTGCCAGAGTCTGCTGTTTTCCGTTATGCTATAAAAAAAGGGGTTCCAAGACTAAGTTCACATTAACCTATTAAAGGTTCTGCAAAGCCTGCAAGAAGGGAAAACCTGTTAAACTTTGTATAACTCTGGGTTTTCCAAATTTATTTGACCATGGTGCCCCCTCCCTTTCTTTGAGGCACATAGTATGAGAAAATGTGCATAGGACATGAGGGTGGGCTTCTGGGAGGGGAATGAGAACCCGGAGCCGGTTCTTCATAAAGTGAGGAACAGGAGTTGGACGGGAGGCTGAGCCAATCCTGAGGCGGGAGTGAGCTGGACGGGAGGCTGAGCCAATCCCGAGGCGGGAGTGAGCGTGACCAAGTTGGAGGCAGGGGCAGGGCAGAAAGGGGATTCTGGCTGGAGTGGAGGGTATAGGAGGGAGCTGAGACAGGAGACTGGAAGACTGTAGGTTGTAGAGGACTATATAGATGCTTTGCCAAAAATTCCTTAAGAAGAAGTGGGAGGCCCTGAAAGCTCATGAGTTTTGGATGAACTGAGTTTTAGAGAGTTTACTGGAGTGTATGGTGGATTTAAAGTGGGTAGAGGTGAAGGTACAGGACTGCACCTCTAAGATCTGAGCAAGGATGGTGGAAAAGGGCATGATGGGTGGATGGATCAGGCTGACCTTCTGGAGAAATGACCCACAGGACTCTAGGGATAATTGGATATGGGATAGGGATGGGGAGTGAGTGGAGAGCTACCGGGATCCCCAGATAGATATCATCCTTCTGAGTCTGGGTGGTAGGATGATGAGATCATTGCCCATGCAGAAGCTGATTAAAGAAAAAGAATTTGGTTTCAGGCATGTTGGATCTGAAGGGTGCATAGGGACAGCCAATTGGAAATAACCAGCAAGGGTCTAGAACTTCTGGACTAGGGTCTGAGAGAGATTTTGGATCTAGGCTTTTTAAGATTTGATAGTCATAGAATGATAGGGAATATTTAGTGTTGAGTATGACCCAACCCTCCATTTTACAGAAAAGAATCATAGGAAAAAGACCAAGTGATGTGCCTAGGAGGCAGGACTGAAGCCTTGGATTACCAGGCACAGGTTCTGCAGGGAGGGAGGGCTGCTGGCTAATGTCTTAAAGAAAACTGGAAAGAAAAACACCCAACAGCCAGACTGCCCTGTGCCTCCCAGACCCTCCTGGAACCTATTCACTCCATCACCAGGTGGACGTGCTCCTTTACATCCTCCCAGCCCCAAGTATCAGGTCAGTTTTGGGGATCTTATCTGTCATCACCCAGACCTTTCAGTGTTTTGGATCCCAACATGGATCTCGAGAAGGGTTGTCTATGCCTGAAGGTGGGGTGGGAGCCAAGGTGGGAAGGCAGCTCCAAAGCTCCCTGTGCTGACAGCCTCCCTTACCCCAGCTGCCTTGGATGGCACGGAAATTGTGTAGGGTATCAGGAGGGTGGGTCTGCAAACCTGGGACACCCTCCTCTGGCCATCTTGAGAACCTCCTATTGAGAGTTTTAAAGACAAAGCACCACAAAGTCTTAGAGGATTAGAAGGAGCCTGGAGACTCGTCAGCAGGGCCCTGGGCCTGGGCTGCTCCCACCCCTGGCCTCCAGGGGCCCGGGTCTGCACCCTCCACAACTTCTAATTTCCAGTTGGCAGGAGAACCAGTGGTGGTCCCACGTGGGTGTTTGGGGGATGGGTTGGTTGTACCGAGTGCCAAGCTGAAGTTGCCAGGTTCCTGGGATGATCGTCAACCCATGGCAGGCAGGCAGGGCTGCTGTCTGGGAGCAGCCTGTCACTGTTGCCCTCCCTCCACCCCAGTTCCCGCTCCAAGCTCCTAAATCCCGGCTCTAACAAGCCACCGGCCCCTCCCGGAAACTCCTTCCTATTTCCTAAAAGGAGTCTCCATTCGAAGAAGCCAGGCTTCCAAATCCCTGATGGATGCTGGGCCCCTCCCCCTATGCCCAGGTCCTCCTGGGCCCTGCCCTCTCCAGTTAATACTGTTTCCTGATCTGGAGGACTGGGGAGTTTCCACTGTTCTGCTACCCGACCCCCAAGGTGCCCTGGTTTGTCATCAGGCTCCCTTTCCCTCTTCCTTCCCACCTTTTTCCACTCCCAGGCCTCTCTGAAGGGGAACGCAGTGGGCACCTGGGTGGGTGGGGACTCAGCAGGGAGTCCTGCCTATGGCATTACAGACCAGGGCTGAGGAACAGAAGATCAGAAAGAGGTTAGCACCCCAATGGATGGAGGCAATGAGAAGTTAACAGAGCAATGAGACAGGTGAGGAGCTGGAGTCCGGAGGGTGCTATTTGGAAATCAGGGAACTGTTCTGGTATTGGTGAGCTGTTTTGGAATTAGGAGTCTGTCCTGCTTTTAGGGAGCTGTTCTAAAAACTGGAGGCTTGCTGGTGTTTAGAGGCTATGCTGGAATTAGGGGAGTTGGCTGGTATTGTGCTGTTTTGGTGTTGGCTGTCTGGAATTAAACAGAGGCTGTGCCAGTACTGGGAAGCTGTGCTCTAACAAGTGGTTATACTGGATTAAGCTTATTGTGCTGGCCTGGGAGCTATCATAACACTGCGGCCTGTGCTGTGTTGGGACTTCCAGTGCGTGGTCCTGGCTGTCCTGGGAGCTGACCTAGAATCAAGGGGCAGTCCTCTATTAAGGTCTCTGCTTTCTGGGGGGTTCTGCTGCGCTAGGGGGCTGGGCCTCTTCCTGGTTGCTGTTGAGGCCTAGAGGGCTAGGAGCTCTGGGGGCGGGCTTGGCTGGGGCTGTAGCCTGGTGCGGTGGGTGGCCCCGCGGCGCAGGCTGGCTGGCCGGCAGTGACACTCCCTCTCCCTGCAGTTACCTCACCGCCGCGTCACCTTCTCCGCCACCAGCCAGGCGCAGGAGCTGCAGGACCCGTCCCAGCACAGTTACTACGACAGTGGCCTGGAGGAGTCTGAGACGCCGTCCAGCAAGTCATCCTCGGGGCCCCGACTCGGTCCCCTGGCTCTGCCTGAGGATCACTATGAGCGCACCACCCCCGATGGCAGCATAGGAGAGATGGAGCACCCCGAGAACGGTGAGGGGACCCCAGGAATGAGGAGAAGCCTGAGAGTGATGACAAGACCTTAGAGATAGCCTCCATCTCTTGAGCTCTCGTGTATTCAGCAGTAAACACTGTGCTGAGTGCCTTCTGGTATATATTCATTTAACCTTCACAACCGCTCTCTGATCTGAGAAGTTTATTGTGCCCCCTTTACGGTGGAGGAAACGGAGGCTCAGAGAGGTTGAGTCACTTACCCAAAGTCATATACAGGAAGTGACGGAGCTGGGAGGGATTCAAACCCAGGCACCTCTGACTCCAAAGACTTTGAAGTCAGTACTACTTTATTCTGCTTCCTGGGAACACAGACCCTGAGAATGCGGGCCAGAGGGCTCAGGTAGTGGTGAGGGAACTTTGAGGGAATCTTGAGATAATGAGAGCTCAGAGGGCCTTGAGAAAAGGGAAGGGACCCTGGATGCTATGAGGAGCCCAGAGAAGGGTGTGATGATCCCCCTGACGGGAGGAGAGGGAGTGGGGAGGCCCAGGGAGGGGAAAGGCTTGTGTGGGAGGGGCTTGGAGGGTGATGGCAGACGGGGGATCTGGGCTGGAGCAGAGGTCAGCATGGGAATGGATGCGGGGGGCGTGTTGTCAGAATGTATGTGTGTAGTGCATGTGTGTGCGTGAAGGCACCTCTGGTGGCCCATGGTGGGGAGACTAAATCAGCTTCCCCTTGGGATAGAAAGACTCTCCAGCTTAGAGCTATCCTCAGGTCTCGTCCCCTCCCTCAGTCGGAACTCCCCCAGCGCGCCCCAAGATGAAAAGTTCCACAGCTCACCCCTCGGGCCCAGGGCTCTTGTCTAACCTCCCAGGCCCCGGGTCTCAGAGTGCCCTCCATCCCCACCCTGCCCATCCATGCGCGATCTCACGCCCGTCTCGTCCTTTTTGTGCCCGCGCAGAGCCGGCTGGCCGGAGCAGGCCCTGAGGTGGACTGCCAGGTATGTGGGAGCTGCTCTGGGGTCTGGGGTCTGTGGGACTCGGCCCAGCACCCAGCCCCGCCCACCCAGTGCCCGCGCTCTGCTCCGTGCCACGTTGGGTCCCTCCACTCTGCCCTGAACTGAAGAGCCCTGGAGGGTTAACGACAGAGCTGTCCCCTCCTCACCTTGCACTGGCAGGAGGCCAAGCCAGGGCGGGTGGTGCCAGGGGAGTCCCCACCCCAGGTGGTGCCGCTCAGTCACATCCCTGGGTGGGGAGGCACCGCCTGGTACTGTCCCCAAGCGAGGGTGGGACAGGGGCAACCGTGATGGGAAGTACTCAAGGCCCAGACGCTCCCATGGAGACCCCCACTGCCCAGCAACCACACTGGCTACTGCTGATGTCAGACGGACAACTTCTGTTCCCATGGGTGTTCTGGGCAGGGAGCCGGGGCAAGGCCAGGGGTGGTGGGTGGTGTAGGGGCCGGAGTGAGGTGGGGAGGGGCTGCATGAGTGTGCTTGTGGATATGTGAGTGTGTGCTTCCACGCAAACTCCTGGCTTTGTGGCAGGGCCTTGCTATGCTGGCGTGGGGTGGGGTCCCAGGGCAACTGGGAGCATGGTGAGGCTGGAGGGGGCTCAGAAGGGAGGCATGTGCCCACCTTTGTCTGAGGATAGAGATGCCTGGTGTAGATTTGTGTGTCCACACCTATCTGAGGGTAGGGGTGTGTGTGTGTGTGTGTGTGTGTGTGTGAGAGAGAGAGAGAGAGAGAGAGCGTGCGAGAGAGAGCGCAGTAGAGAGAGAAAGAGATTGTGTCTTTAATGAGGATGGGGGTTTCCTCACCCCTGAGGGTAAATGTGCATGTTTCAGCCTGTCTGGAGATAGATGACGGAGTGTGTAGATGGGGTGTGTGTTTGTGCACCTGTCTGAGGGCAGATATGGTGGATGTGTGAGAGGAGAGCTGGAGGGTGGGTGAGAATGGAAAGAATGTGTCTATTTAAGGACAGATTGCGTGTGTGTGTGTGAGAGAGCCCGCATGCGGTGGATGGTGGGAGGGTGTGTGTCTATTTGAGGGTGTGTGCGCCTGTGAGCTCAGTGGGCAGGAAGGGGCGTGCACCCCTGTTCCAAGGCGGCATGGAGGCGCTGGTGGGAGGCTGTGGAGCAGAGCTCTGCGAGGCTGCCCTGACTGAGGACCATCCTCCCGGCTCTCCCCTGCAGACCTGCGCCCTTTGCCTGACGTCGCCATGACGGGCACATGTACCCGGGAGTGCAGTGAGTTTGGCCACTCCGACACGTGCTGGATGCCTGGCCAGTCGTCTCCCAGCCGCCGGACCAAGAGCAGCGCCCTCAAACTCTCCACCTTCGTGCCTTACCAGGACCGAGGAGGGCAGGAGCCTGCGGGCGCCGGCAGCCCCAGCCCCCCGGAAGACCGGAACACCAAAACGGCCCCCGTGCGCCTCCTGCCCTCCTACAGTGCCTTCTCCCACAGTAGCCATGATTCCTGCAAGGACTCGGCCACCTTGGAGGAAATCCCCCTGACCCAGACCTCGGACTTCCCACCTGCAGCCACACCGGCATCTGCCCAGACGGCCAAGCGCGAGATCTACCTGTGAGCCCCCTTCTGGCTGGCTGGCCATCCCTTCCCCAGCCACCGGCCAGCTCCCAGGCGGGCCCATGCCAGGGCCCCTGCTCCTGACCCCTCCAGCGTGGACTTCCTGGCCAGGGCCCTGAGTGGGGGGGTTACTGGCCTCATGACCACGCTGGCCCTTCCCCCATGCAGGGTCCAGGTCTTCTTCCCTCACTTCAGCCCCCAAACCCTAGGGAGCCCCCTCTTCCCCTTTATGGGGCTCCCCCCAGCTGATGCCCAAGAGGGCTCCTCTACAATGACTAGGCTCCGGTCCCTCAACTTCCAGGGATCACCCCCTCACTTTGGGCAGATGGTAGAGTCAAGGGTGGGCAGCACACTTTTAACTCATTGTGTCCCGCATGGCCAACCAGGGCGGGCATAGGATGCCCCCATTCCCGCCCTGCAGCAGGGCTGAACTGGGGAGCCCCTCTCCCTGGGAACTCCCAGAGGAAACTCTTGACCGCCAGGGGCTCCCTGAAGGGCTGTTGTTACCAAAGGTGGGGTGGGATGGCGGTGGGAGTGGGGCAGAGGCCTTGTCTTCCTATACTGCTCCTGGGCTGGCCCACCTGCCTGCCGCATGCCCATGCCTGGTCCCATCCGGGCCCCCCGCTTCCCACTGGTCATGCAGTGTCTGTATATAAGGACCTTGGAATGATGTCCCCATTTCTGCCTGATTTGCAACTTTTCTTGTTGATGTTGTGTTGTCTCGGGGGACCCCTCTGGGGGGGGACCTGCCCTGCACCCCCTCCTCCCTGCCGCAGTGCCCCCCACCCCAGGCCTCTATTGTTCCATGTTGTAAATACCCCTGGGGCTGTGGCAGGATGGGGGTGCCGGCCAGGGAAACAAGGGGGGTGGGGGTGGGGATGGGGGAACACTCGCCTATCAGCAGAGCTGGGCTTTTATTTAATTTTTTTTAAGAATACAAATCTCTATTTTTTTGGAACTGTTGCGCTGTGCCCTGGGGTGGGGGGGATCCCCGCTCAGGCTGGCCCCCACATCCAGACGAGCATCACGGAGGGGCCCTGAGGCTGTGGGGGGCAGCTGGCCGGGGGTGGGGAGACTGTGCCTCTGGCCTGGTTGGGTGAGTTGGGAGCAGGAAGGTTTGCTCAGGGGGTGGCTGGTTGCTGCCCCCAACAGGGGGTACCTGCACCCTGCCCCCTCTCTGCACCCCCCCCCCAGCCCCTGCCATGACTGACCCGTCAGCCTGTAAAACCACCATTGCCTTGATCTCAGGGGGTGGGAAGGGCTGCCTCAGGGCACCCTGGGCTCCAGGCCCCCTTCTTCCAGTTGGGCTTCCCTTTGCCAGGGTCAGGGGTCCCATGGCGTGGGGGGATCGGGGGGCAGAGAAGCCCAGTCAGCCATGATGAGGTGGGATTCTTTTCTTCACCTCAGGGGGCCAGGGTGTGAGGGGCATCCTGCAGAGGCCCCATCTCCCACTGTGGCCATCTCAAAGCCTCAGCCCCTCTTCCTTCCACAAACCCCCACTGCCTTGGCCCATACCTCTCCGGCTCCCCAGGGGCCCAGGCTGGGAGGCTGGGGACTCAGGGTATGGCCCTTGCTTGACTTAGTCTAAGCTTGGGGGGGCGGCCCGAGGGTGGGAGGGGTGGGTACAGGCTGCTGGGTCGTCTGGTGCCTTTGGGAGCTGTGCTGCTGGAGTCTTGACTCCTGTAACCCCAGAGACCCCACCTCCACCCCTGAAAGCCAGGGGGCTGAAGAATCACCTTGTTCTCTGCTCCTTGCCCCTAACAGTGCTGGGAAGGAGAGCATTGTTAGGCTCGTGGCCCCAGCATACACAGCCCTTCAGTGGAGGGCGGGGGGGGGGGGTGGTGTAGAGTGGCCTGGGGTGGCAGCAACCAGGTCTAGGGATTGGCCAAAGGCTCCTTTCCCTGGGGGAGGCCCAGGAAGTGGGCTGGGGCTTGTTAAAGAGACAGCCTCTTCCCCCTGCACAAACGGGGCAGGTGCAATAGTGGTGGAGTTGGTAACGTGAGGTGCCCAGCTGGTGGGTCAGTGGCCTCGAGGGCTGTCCTGGGTCCTGGGGGTCAAGATTCTGGCAAGAAGATTGTACGAGGCCCATTTGCTTGGTGGAGAGGGTGGTCCAGACAGGAGGCATTCCTGGCGTCAGTGGACTTCCCCTGGAAGCCCCTGGTGGCCTGGGCACCCTGGCCTGGTCTCGGAGACCCCTGCACACTAGGTGGAAGGGCAGAGGAGCATTTTGCACAATGGAGAAGCCAGAAGGAAGGGGGTGGCCCAGGTGGCTTGGAGGGCTGAGAAGCACAGAGGAGGAGCCCTTCCCACAGGCAAAGGCAGAGCCCGTAGCCCCCTGGTTGGGGTTGGGGCACTGAGTCTGTCACCACCTGGGCACTTGAGAGGTGAAACCAAAGGTGGGCAGGGGATGGTGACAGCACTGGGGACCACCCCTGTTGGTCCTAGTCTGTGAAGCCCTTCCCCAATGCCTTGTGTCACGTACAGTTTTATGTACAAATAGGCGACATTTGGCCAGAGGAGACCCTGCTCAAACCCAGCCTGACCCAGTCAGTGTCTTCCTAGAGGGGACCTAGTCTGTCCCGACCCCCTACTTCAGAGCATGTCTCTTGGTAGGGGGAAGGTATATGGGGACATACTTCTCTCCTAGGGTCCCTGAAGCTTGTCTCACATCCTCGGGGGAGGGTCTCTGGGGCATCCCTCACCTCTGGGGGCTCCCTAGGCCCTATCTCTCCCCTTGGGAGTCTCTTGGGGGGGACATGTATTCCCGCTGGGGACCATGGGAGCATGTCTCCCCCGCTACCCAGGCTCTCTGGGGAGCCTGTTGTCCTCCCAGGGTTTCTGGGAGTACTTAAGGCATGTCAGTCTTGGGCCATCTCTCTTCCCAGGGAAGGGGGCTATCTCTGAAGCATGTCTGGGAAGAGATGTTTCTGGCCCTCCCTGCACCTCTCCCCCAGGGGTGTCTCTGACCTGCAGCACTTCGGATGAGACTGGGCAGCTCTGAGCTGTCTTTTCTCCCAGGGGCTCTGGGATACCTCTCTCTCCTGAGGGCCCGGCCTCTGGAGCCATTTCTTCCCTGTGTGGGGGCCGTCTCCTGGTGTTTGGTTGGCTTGTGTTGGCCAAGAGAAAGCCTCTTAGGGGGCGTCTCCACGCGGGACTTCTCTGGGAGGGGGGACTGTGTCTCGCCCATGGGGTTCCCGGGCGGTGTGTCTGCCCGTGGGGAGGGGGAGACTGTGTCTCCTCGGGTTATCTGAGTGGGGAGGGGGGCCGTGTCTCTCTCGTGTGTTGGGAGGGCGGGGGTCGGGGAGGGGGGTTTTGGGCGCATCGGATGCCCACACTGGGGTCGTGTTTCTCTTGGTTCGTGCCACTTCCCACCGCCTCGCTCCTCCCGGGAAGGGCTCCCGTCCCGCCCCCACTCCACCCCAGTCCCTGGCGCTGCGAGCACAATCCCGTCGATTTGTAATGATTTCCGTCTCTGTCTTTCTCTGACCACCCCCGCCCCCCTACCCCGCCGCGAGCATGCGCAGGCACCTCCCCTACCCCTCCGGTTCGGTTCGTTTCCGGTTTGTTTGCTGAGCTGTCAATGAAAGACCCGTGTAATTATTCCCGAGCTTTACAATAAACGTGTGAAAACCGGACCCCACTTGGCTTCTTCTGGGCCCTCGGGCCGGCGTCCCGGGGAGAGTGGAGGCTAAGTCTGGGGTAGAGACCTTGGAGGGGGGCCGGGGGACGCGGACGGGAGAAGAGGGATGAGACCCGCACTGGGATTAATCGGTCCCACGCAGGGATGGGGGCAAGAGGACGGAGACTGAGGACAGACATCTACTTCATACCCCTCAAAGTGGCCCCCGTGCCATCCGCTGGGCCCGATCCGCTCCCGGCAACCCCATTCCCACCGGAGCTGACATGCAGGCTAGGGGTTAGGTTTGGGGGGAGCGCTGCGCTGCGGAGGGTGAAGCTGTGCTGCCTTCTTCCAGGGGGCATTATCCATTCACGCACCCCTCATTTAGCAACGAGTTTGAATCGTGGAACTGGATAGGAGAAGGGGCGGGAGACATCTGTCTGTCGCTCCCTCTCACGCTCAGGAACGAGGGTTGGAAGTCGATGTACGGGGACCCGAAAAGGTCTCAGCCCCCGTCCACGACTGTGCTCCCCTCCCCCTGCTTCCGGGCCCCAGCGGCCCTGGCCTCCTCAGTCCGGCTCCCGGGTAAACACCGGCTCCGGAGCGGTTGTAGAACAGAGACCGGATCAGCCGGTTTCCCGGCCCCGCCTCCCGGGGCGCCCCTCCCCCCGCGTGCGCTTCCGCTCAGCCCCCGCGCCGTTTACCCCCGCTCGCGCAGCGTGGGCCTGGCTCCCGGACCCCGGGGTTGGTTCAGCTGCTGGGATTAGTCGAGAACAGGGACTAATCCTGGATGAGCCTCCGTGTAAACCCAGATCGACCGCCGGTACGCCGGGGGTCGTGGGGGCCCCTTTATCCATTCCCATACTCTGGGCTTCTTAGGGCCTGGACCCTCCCCAAGCCCCCTCGCTACAGTCGGAGACAAGTTGGTTGGATCTACTGTGCGGAAGAGGTGGGGACCGGCGGGGGGGCAGCGTGAAGACACTGCCAAGATCAGGCCTGGATCAGTCGCGCCCCAGAAAGCCTGGCAGTGGGTTGGGGGGTGGGCACCCCGAAAGGAAGGGCAGAAGCCCCTCTGGCAGCCTCTGAATCCACAAGGGGTGAGGTCAGCTCCCTGGCTCAGTGTGCAACTCCGTGCTCCCCACCGATCCTCCAGTTACAGATTCTCCAGCCCTCCCTCTACTTGTGGCAAGGGTGACCTGCCCCTAACCTTGAGGCCTCACCTCCTCATCACAGGAGGCACTGAGTCAGCAGGAGGGCCCCATGTCATCTCCACCCCTGACTTGGCCAGACAGTGAGGGGTGAGGAGCTCCTCCTGTTGAGGCCAAGCCCTGGCAATGATATCAGGGGTCAAGGGACTAGGGTACTAGAATCCTGTCCCTGGTTGGTTCATTCATACCACAAACATTTCACAGTCTCTATGGGAGAGGCAGACAGGTAAACGATGACCACATCATGTGTTCAGCCCTGCCCTGAGCCGTAAATTCAGGCTAGAGAGCCAAAGGAGGTGTCTCCTCCAGCACCGTCCAGCAGGCTTCCTGGAAGAGGTGGTACCAGAGCTGAGTTCTAAAGGGCAGATGGAGACGAGCCCACTGAGGAAGTGGTCTGCGTCCCAGGCTGATGGAGCAGTGTGTGTAAGGGCCTGGAGGTACAGAAGGAGAAGGTGAGGTAGTTCAGGAGGGCAGGAGAAATTGAAGAGGAAGGCAGGGGCCAGAGCTAGCAGGGCCTGCTGGTCAACCTAAGAAAGGAAAGGGAGCCACTGAGGGATTCTAAGCCTCTAAAAGAAAAGGTCAGATTTATGTTCTTTACAGATTCTAACTGTCCTCTTGCCTTCTCTGCCGAGGTTTCTCTGGGAGCCTGGGTTGGTAGTGGAGGCATATACCCACAGACAGCAAGGAAGAGGAACCAGGGTACAGTGTACATTAGGAAATTCGGTCCCCACATCCTTCCATCACACCTGGAGTTAGAGAGACCTACATTAGAAATCTGTAGCACTTCCTAGTGTTATGAGCTTGGGCAGGTGACTGTGCCTTGGTTTCTTCGTCTGTAAAAAGGAGCTAATAATGCTTACCATCACAGAGGATCATTGTGGGGCTTCAATGAAATCATGTGTCCACTCTTTTTTAACACATATTTAACACCTACTATGGGGCAGGCTCTGCCAGCTGCTGGAGTTACAGCACTGAATTAGACAGGCATGGTCCCTACTGTCTCTTAGAACTTCCATTCCAGTGGAGAAGACAGACAATAAACAAACAAATGAGGTAATTGTAGGTTGTGTTAAAGCGCTGTGAAGGAAACAAACAATGGGACACAAAGGAGGATAACTGGGGGTGGGGGAGAGAAGGGGGCTGCCTTACTCAGTGTGGCCCAGGCAGCTTCTCTAAGGGAACCTGAAGATTTAGAGCTCAGAACAGAGTATTCCAGGTACAGAAAACTGCAGCTGCCAATGCCCTGAGATGGGAGACAATAAGGAAGTTAGCATGATTCCTCTAAGATGCTAGGCTTCCTGAGGGCAGGAAACTAGGTCTCTCACTTCTCACCACCTCCTGGATAAATACTGCGGGAAGTAAATAGAAACGAAGGGGAATTTCCGGCTTGCTGGGTCAACCTCCCCACCCCCATCCCCTGGAGTGTGTTGTGAGGGGGGTGCTTTTGGCCTCTTCTCAGCCTGCCCATCTGCACAGCTTAATCTTCCCTCCAGCTGTTCTATACAGGAAAGGTCTCTGCCCACTTCTGTTTCTTTCCTGGGGTTCCCAATCCTCTCCTTGGACAGGAGGGGCAGCTTGGGCCCCCGCCCAGAATCTGCTGATTAAGAGCCTGGATTGAACATGATTTAGTATCTGACCTGCAGGGGTTGAGGGTTACTGGGGCCCTCTGGAGTCTCCCCCTCGGCTGGGATCCCACTTCAGGGAGACCTTGAGGAAAGCTTCCTTACGCGTGGATACGTTTCACACACAGCAACCCGTGCTGCACGGTGCACACAGCTCCTCTCACCCGCTCACATCCAGCTGCACATTATGTCTCCATGGCAACCAGAAGGCCTGGTCCATGGATGTTAGAAATAAGTGCCAGAGGAAGAGGAAAGAGAGAGAGAGGAGCAGCATCAGAAATAAAGAGACTCAGAAAGATCGCCTCCCAAGGAGGCCCCCTCTCTTTCCTTGCACCTTCTGCCAGGAAGACTTGAATGGACTCAGAGCCTCAAGAATGGAGGACCTCAAGGTGGGCACTAAGCAGGGGGCTGAGGGCTGTCTGGACACAAGTCATAGGGGCCCAGTGGGCAGTGAGGGAGGTGCAGGACCAGGGGAACTTGAGTGAGTCTGGAGTTTCAGACTAAGAATACTTGGTTTGGGTAAAAGGCAGAGGAGGTGTGTGGGTAGGGATGCGAGACTTAGGGGAGCTACTTTCCCTTCTTCCTGGCCTAATTGGCTGTTCAGGCCGTAACCAGCTCTTAGTCACTTAGTCTAATTAGAATTGTTCTGGAGAAGACAGTGGGGGAGGGGAAGGAGAAGCTAGGGTGTGAAGGGGGAAGGGTGGGAGGAAAGGGAGCTGAGTGGGGGTGGGGACTGGGAGTTCCTTCTAACACCTTCCATTCTTTCTGTCACCATCCAGTGGATGGGCTGGGCTATAACTGTCCAGGCTGTGGGTCACTCTAATACCCCCGCCCAGCTGTCACTCGTGTTCTGTCCCACACACCTGCTTTGTGCTCAGTGTCTGTCTCTTCCTTTAGCTCTCTCTTACTCTCTCTCCTGCTCTCCTTCTCTGTCTCCTCATCTTTCTTTTCCCCCTTCTTCAGGGTCTCCCAATCTCTGGCCAACAGTGTTTGCCTCATAAACAGGTGAAGATTTTGGAGTGCTGGCTGGGGCTGATCCACTTTGGAGTGGAGGAGAGGCATGGGGGTGGGATTATATTGAGAGCAGCCTCATCTTTTGGGAGTAAGGGAAGGGGGCAGACACTGCCCAGGCATGACTTCCCCCCAACAGACACACACCCACCTCTGTTCCCACCTCCCTCCCCTAACCAAGTATCATCACCTCTCTGGAGTATGTGGAGCTTGGCCTCTGGAACTGGACTGTCTGGATTGCCTTGGACAAGTAACTTAACCTCTCTGAGCAGCAGTTTCTCTAGCTATGAGATGGGGATAGTAGATCCTAACTTTGTAGTGTGGATTTAAAAGGATGATGCGTGTGAACTGCTTAGCACGGTAAGTTATAAGTGCTCAATGAACGCAGCTTTTATCCTCAGTCCCCAGCTCCTTTCCTTTCCCAGGCCCTTTGGGAACCAGGACGTGTGCATCTTTCCCTTCTCCTTCTTCTGCTTCCCCATTATTGCGGCCCCTAAATTACCTCTCAGTTCCTAGACTCAGCCCCATGGCTTTTCTCTCAAGGCTCCCCTCTATGGGTGGGTGTCCCTGTTGCGGGGGATGAGTATGGAATAGGAGGTTAGGCTTGGATCCTGCCCCTGCCCACGGGGGTAGGGGTTCGGGACATACCCTTCTCCAGTCTGGGGACTGGGTTTTCCCTCCTCTGCTGGCCTGGAAGAAGACGAAAGGGGACAGCCATAAATGATGTAGGGGAAGTGCACTTGCTGAGGGGGACAAGATGGGATGAGCAGAGTCCAGAAGCCTAAATATTTCATGGGGCTGCAGCACCGGGAAGGGCAAAGTCCCCAAGCTGTGTTTGTGAACGTGCTCTGGACTCCACGTGGCTTAGAGCCGTTCCACATGCTCATTCCCCCTGCACCCCCGGAAAACTGCCCGCAGTGACCCCTTTCCTGGCCAGGAGCTTTCCCAAGTTCTCTCAGCACTTGCATATTTAATTTCTTAACTGCTGTGGTAGTTTGTTCAGGTTTGAGGCTGTATTTTGACATGGTCATGTTTTTCTTGCCCGTGTACTCAGTCTCCCGCTTTAGATGCCCCGGGACTGGTACTCTTGGCCCTCATCTCAGTGTTATCAGGAGAGCCATGTAGTTGGCAAGAGCTGATGGGGGGGGGCAGAGGCGGGGCTGGCGGGAAGGAGGTCTCTCTGAGATTTTCTCTGTCCGTCATGGTTGACTGAAGAGCAAGGCATCTATCTGAGCAGGGGGTGAATGGGCAGAGAGCAGCAGGGTCTAGTAGCTTCCGTGTCCACTGCTTACAGATGACCTGGGGGACGGCCTCTGCCAAATCTCTGCCTCCAGGTGGCCCCTGTCGGCTGCTCTCCATGGTCCTTTTCCTGACTCCACATCTAAGTGGGGGATTAGAAAGTGCCCTTGTGATCTCTGTCACAGATTCCCCTTTATCCTTTTCCTTGACCTTGGCCAATCTATCATTATTTCATTTATTTGTTTACTTGTTCAATTTCTGTCTCTTCCCACTAGAATAAAAGCTTGCAGGAGGCAAGAAGCTTGTTTAACTTATTTACCATCCCTGAATGAATGAATGAATGAATGGGAGGAAATCTGCTTGGGGAGTCTGCAGCCAGAGCAAGAAAAGGGAGGCAGAGGGAGGGCAGCCACAGGTGAGTAGGGATACAGGTGGGAAGGGTTGTGGTGGAGAGGGGGAAGGAGGTGTGGAAAGTGAGGGGCGTGGGTGGGATGGGGATGAGAGGGAGACTGGGGAAGAGGGGGGTGTGAGGAGGGAGCTGAGATGGAGGTAGATGGAGCTGGAGCCATGAGGCATGGGCTTTGGGGGAAAGGATCCAGGCCCCCAGAGGGGCTAGAGGCAGGTGCCTTTGAGCAGAAGGAGATCAAGCCTGGAATAGAAAGCCAAGGACAGGCTCTACCCTCAGCAAGTCTACGCTTGGAATTTGGGTTTGGGGCCAGAGTGGGTGGAATGCAGAAACCCACCAGGAATAGCTGAGCCATGGGAATTTCCCAGAGCCTGCTGGTACCATCAGTGTCCCTCCAACTCACCCTCACCCCCAAATCTGGGCCAGATGCCCAGACTGAGGTCCCCTCCACTTGCCCTTCTAAGCCCATAAACAGGAAATGCCCCAGGCTGCACTGACCAGTGCCGCCCTCAGAGAAAGTGCCAGGGATCTTCCCAGGGCGGGAGGGAGGTACACAAAGCCAGTAGAGGGTCCTGACTCTTTGATTACCCAAGCTTCAGAAGCTTCCATCTGCCCAAATCAAAGGTGACGGCAATATCAACTCATTAGCACTAAGCCCCTAGAGGAACCTGGGCTTGAAAGAGGAATCCTTTCCCAGGGCCCTTCCTTGTCCCTGGCCCCCTCCTGAGCCCTGGGGCTTCCTGAGAAGTCAGGCAAGGGACAGGCGTGGTAGCCTGGGGTGCGGCTGGGGAGACTCCCATCAGAGAGATGGTGTCTCCCCCAGAATTGGTCAGAGTGGCTGTGGAGGGGGAAGCAGAAAAGATTGGAGGTGCTGTGCACCTGCAGTGGTTGTCATGGCAACCTGACTTGCATCCCAAGAGGGTGGCCTCTCCCTCAAAGCCCTATGAAGCCTGGAACACAAGCGTGGACACACACACACACACACACACACACACACACACACACACACGCAGCTTTGCAGAACTCTACCCCTGAGAGAGCCCTATCAGCTTCCTCCCTCTTCCGCTCTCTACTTCCCTGGGTGAGGCTGAGACCAGGGACAGGGCCATGAGAAGAGGCTGTATGTGTGTGTGTTGGGGGGGGGGCTAAGGATGGGGAGGCCCTCCACAAGGCAGGGTGTTGGTGTGGGGTGTGTGCAGTGTGCCTGGGGTGGTGTCCCCAGTATGCGTAGAGAAAAAGTGCCTACTCAGCTCACCCACTGCCAGGCCTGCAGTCAGACCACACAGGAGAGGGATTTGGGAGGGAGATGATTAACAAAGACAACAACAATCACAGTTAACCTTAATTGAGAGCTTATTAAATCCCAGCTATGTGATTGTGGCGAGCATTTTACAGGCAGTGTCTCATTTGATCCTCACGACAACTGTACAAGGTAGGAATTATTAGCCCCATTTACAGATATGAAAACTGAGATGCTAAGAGGTAAAGTAACTTGCTCCAGGTCCAGGAACTGGAAAGAGACAGGGCAAGACTCTGCAGGAGGAGGCAGAGGACAGCGGTGCCAACGTCTAAGGCCACTTATCCTGTCGCCAGGCCCACAGGATACTCCCTCCCGCCCCGTGTGCCCCATGCACCTCAACAGGGCTGGTCTGGTGCTGCGCCAAGAGGCAGGGGCCCGGGAAGTCTCAGTGCCTGCCTCGGCTGAACTGGGCCAGCTGAGGGCACCTGTGAGGGTGTAGGGACACAGCAGCAGGCATCGTGATTGGCACGAGCCAGGGGAGCGGCTGGCAGCCTCGCTCCCGGTAAACATGAGGAGAGGTTACTTCACAAGGAAACAGTAATTAACTTTAATTAGCACCTTGCATCTCGGAATATTATTAACATCTCAATTTCTCTAATCAAGGCAGCAAGAGAGGGGCGGCATCTGCCTTGCTGACTCCTTCCTGGCCGTGCTCCCTGGCTTGGCATAGTTCCTGCCCAGCCCCCACTGCCTGGATGGCACCCAGGAGCACTTCCTCAGAGCCAGGTTGCCAAGGGGAGCCGGGGAGTGAGGGGAGCCTGGACTGCCAGGTCACAGATGCAGGAGCCGGCCACAGGGCAGAAGGACAGGGGCAGGGCTCTTTGTGTGGCCACCTTATGTTTCCAAGCAGACTATAAGCACCAAAGGAGGACTAGGCTGTGTTCCCCATCAGAGAACAACATGGCTGCCTCACTGTCCCCTCTTCCTTCTTCCCTGTCTTCCTTCCTTCTCCCCTCTCCTCTCGCTCTCCCTTCTCCTTCTCTGAGGCCTTTCTCGCCCTTCTCTCCAACTCCCCTTCTCCTTCTCACCCTAATTTTCCATTTCAACATGAATTTATTAAGCATCCTTTACAGGCCAGGGGCTGGCTTCCACCACTGGGGATGCAGCCATGGACACCACCAGATAAATCCTGCCCTGGGGTGTTTAGAATCCCACGGAGGCAGGCGATAGGCTTGGGCATAAAGAACTGTAATTGGGCTCCATCCTAACAGGCATCATAATGGAGGTGCAGATAGAAGGCTGGGGGTGGGGTGGGTTCTAGGAGGGACGAGGGGAATGGGAGAAGCAGGGGCCCTAATGGTGGGGCACCCAGAAGAAGGCAGAGGGATCCTGAGGCAGCGAGGGCACTTGGTGCTGTTCAGCCCTCTCCAGGAGGCCATCAGGAAGGGGAGGCCCTGAGGGCACAGGAGTTGCCTCTCTCATCATTACAGCCACCCTCAATGGCTGCTCACCCCACCAGGCATCTGAGATTCATAACTGACTGTTCTCCTTGGTCTAATTAAGCGGCCTGCTGCTTGCACAATTGGTTCTCTATTTGGCGGTGTCCTCGTGGCTGTCTCCCCATTCCATTCAATTTGTATTTACTGAGCACCTACTACCTCCCTGGAGTAGGCTCCAAGGGCTGTGGCTCCTCTCACAGGGTGTGGAGGGGTCGCAGTCCCTGGAGCTGCCTAGAGGCCTGACATCTCAGCAAAACAAAGGTGGTATGTTCAGGGTGTTCCCCCCCCCACAGGGAACAGGCTGGTTCCACATTGGCCTTGTCAGCACTCCTCACCTCATCTGTACTTGTGCCTACACAAGTACACTTCCCCTCCCACCTCTGTTCTAACAGAGGACAGTGCCGGAAGGCTAAGGTTCAACTGCAAATCTTGTCCAACATTAACCCAGAGGGGAGGTTAGATGTTCAGTGGAGACCCCGTGTCATGCTGCCAGGTGCAAAATGGCACCAGTTTTGTCTGACCGCCCTACTGTGGGCCATGGAGCCGGAATGGGCATTTGTTTTTCTTTTGCTCTCACTCTGCTGGCCGGTTATGATCATCTTTGGGTGAGGCCTACAGCATCTCACTGAATTCTCGCAGGAAAGAAGCAGAGATTCTCGTGCCCATTTAACAGCTGACAAAACATGACAGAGGTGACTGGTCACACAGGTGGTCAGAAAGTGAAAGCAGAGCAGGACAAGCCCCACTGTGGCCGACTCAGGATCACTTTCCTCATCTTGGTCTCCCCACTTGATTGTGAGCCCGGCCTCGGCCAGGAGCTGGGACGCTGGGAGGGGCCTGAGCAAGGCCCCTGCCCTCAAGGACAATGAGAGAGCAGCCCCTTGCCTTCTAGCAAACCCTAGCCCTCTCCCCTCCTTCCCTCCCTTCCCCCGACTCCTCCCCACCCCCCGCCAGCTCCCCAGGGCCAGGGGCTGCGCCTCTGTAATTGTAGAGTAGCCTGCACAGGGCGGGGAAGAATCTGACGTTTCCAAAGGCCTTTTTGATGTCGGTGATTATGGCGATGATGAGGCTGTCCATCTCCTACCAAGACTGGGGCCTTTCTTTGTTTCTCTCTCAACCGGGGTCTCTCTTGCTCTCTCTGCCCTGAGGACTGGTGTTGTCAGGGGACCGGCACTTACTTCTCTTTGTGGGAGGAAGGGGATGGACCGGGCCAAAGTGAAACCTGGGGAATCAGCCCACCCCTCACCTTCCCGGAGCTCTGGAGTGTGCTGACGTGATCATTAGCATAATATTTGCATAAGGAACAATTGAAGAGATTGGAGTCTTGCCCCAGAGGAAACACCTGCAAGGAACTGTGAATGAAAGCCTCTCCCGCCCCCCACTCTGAGATCCCTCCCACCCCCAACCACAGGATGGGGGGAAGTGGCAGGAACCCAGCATGCCTAATGACGATGACGACGACGACGACGATGACGAAGTGATCCCAGATCACAGTTATCACTCCCAGAGTGCCTACTAAGTGCCCGGCACTGGACTGCGTCTTCCATCTACACAGCCACCCGAGGTGACACATTTATTATTCCATAATACAATTTACAACGGAGGAAGCTGAAGCTCAGCCGCCCCGAAGTCAACTAGATGCTGTTGGTGGCAGAGCTGAGTTTTGGAATGGGGGTGTGCCCTCATGCCCTCAACCACTCACGGCGGATTGGGGTGCTCTGGGCTCAACTCAGGCGCCAAGATCCAGTCTCCGTGGGCCCAGGGGATCCCAGGAGGATTGAACAAGGGCTCGAGACAGGCTCCTCCACACGGACACACATGCTCACACACATGCACAGCCGCTCTGCCCTGCCCCCACCCGTGCTTCTGGAGGCAGAGGAGCTAGGCTGACTTGGCCCATAACCAGGTTAGCCAAGATCCAATTAGCTAGTTAGCACAGGCAGAGCTGGGGGCAGGCAGAGCACACAGGAGAGCGGGGACGGATGGGTCGAGTAATGTGCAGAGACAGCGGCTCCACGCTAACCTGATAAGCAGCTCCCAGCATCGATGAGGCCCAGCCTGGCAGGCGGAGTGGCCTCAATCCCGGGCGGCTGGTTGGGGTGCGGGGACAGCCTCTGATCCCCATCCCCCTGGCTGCCACACAGCCCTCCTCCTCCGGTCTCCCCTCAGTGGCACTCACTCCCGCCCTGCCTCCTCTGAGGGCTGCGGGGAAGGCAGCTTCCTCGGGATACATTTTCATCCAAATGAGGCTGGGATGTCTGCCTCCGGGAAGGAAGGTGGGGGTGAGGTGAGACCACCACCTCCTCCAGATGGGAGGGCGGGGGTGAAGCAGCTGGAAGAATTACTGGGGAGGGGTGTTAAAATAATAACGGTCGCTATTTGTGGAGTTTGCTATGCTCCAGGCACTGTGCAGACCATTTATGTGTACTCTCTCTTTTACGCCCACAGCAACCCTTTGCTGTAGGTACTATTAGAATCCCCATTTTGCAGATGAGAAAACTAAGGCTCAGAGAGGTTAAGAAACTTGCCCCAAGTCACGTGACTATCAAGACTCCTCAGGCTAAAACCACCACACGATACCACCCCTGAACCCGGTCTAGGATTAATAATAATGTAACTGATAGTCATACTTCTTGGCTTTTCTGTATATAATACTTTTGCTTTAGAATTTACAAAGGCTCTTTGGATTTATCCTGACAAGCCCATAAGGCAGATGTTTTATTTCTAATCCCTACTTTGCAGAGAAAAGAAATTGAGGTTTGGAGGGGCAATGTGACTTGCCTGAAGCCTCAGCTTGTGAGTAACAGTCAGAACTTGAACCCAGGCCAGGACCTTCTGCCCCTAGTCTTGTGCTCTTGAGGAGACAATGGAAAGAGAAAAAGACATCCCATCCTTAAGTGAAGGGTGGGTGGTTCATCTATTTACTTATGGGTCTCAAGCTTGCTGGAAGGATTGCGAAAGGCACCGTGCTGGGCACACTTATTGGGGGCAGGGGGAGAAAGTGAATGTTTTCCTGCCTCTATGGAGCAGGTGAAGAGGAAAGCCCTGAAGTTCAGTGTCCGGGGACATGGGGCTGCGTTGGCCAGGGGACTCCAAGGAATGAAGCGCCAAAAGAAGGGTCTGCCCCTTACGGCGCCAGATCATCTCTGATCTGATATCCTCATGTTTTTCAGAGGCTGCTTCTGAAGCCCAGGGAGTTAAGTAACTCCCCAAGTCACACAGATATGGGCATGCACACCAGGGCTCCTGACTCTAAGGTGTGTTTCCCCTCAGCCTGGGGCCTCCCATTCGTAGCAGGATGGGGACTTCCTAACCTTCTGAGCTCTAAGTCCTGTCTGACATCCCCTCACACTCACCAGGGAAGGAACAATTGCTGTGCCAACCATCCCTGGGAGGGAAGTGCCCCCATTTCCCTCTCTCTGTGTCCTGGGAGGAGGGAATCAGCTGAATTCTTGCCGCTTCAGGCCATCTGGGGCTGTGGGGTTGGGACCCGGGGATGTGTATTAAGGACAGCATGAGAAGGCACACACCAGTGCAGGGCACAGCCTTTGAGCCACGCCCAGGAGAACATGGGTGCACGTCTGTGCTACTCTCTGCCTTCCCTGATACCGGCACCAGAAGGGTTAAGATGTCCCCAGCCCCAGGGGACTGAGGGGCTGTCTGTGCAGGAAGCTGCTCTCCCAGTCCCCAAGGCCTCAGGGAGTGGGGAGGGGAGCAGCTTGTTCAGCCTCTTTCCCAGGCTCCTCAGCCTCCCTGGGGATCCAGCTACATGCCAGAGAGGTGACCCTTGACCCTTCCCCCTCCACCCTCCCGCGCTCCCCAGCCTAACTGGGTAAAGACTCTGATCCCTGCTCAGGGTGCTGGGAGAGTGGGATCCCCCCTACTTCCTCACCTCGCTTTTCCCACCATCTCACTTATTCCCCTTCGTGCCTCCCTCCACTCCCGTTCCACAGTCACCATATTCAGACCCCTGAGTTTCTCCCCCACCCCAGCTCTGGGCCCCCGGGCCTTTCTTCCCAGCCCCCTGCATTTGTAATCTTCTAAAAATAAAAGCCTGTGTTTCAAGTAGGCAACTCCGGAAATACACAATCCAGCCCAGGCATCCGCCGGGTGGGGACAAGAAAGGACCGTGTCCAGAGAAATACCTAGACACAGCGGCCTCCACCCTCCCAGGTAAACACAGGAACGCAGCCTGTTCCTGATGAGAAAAAAGGCAGGAGTGGAGGATGGGCGCAGGAAGCGGGAGAACGCTCTCCTGGGCGGGGCTCTTGAGCTAAGGTCCCTAACAGAGAGGGTCTGGGTCTCCCTGTAGCCTCCCCTGTCTGTCATCATGAACAGTTGCTCCTCTCCTACTTCCTCAGCAATCGCTGGGCGAGGTGGGGGGCTCCTTTCCCCCATGGCCAGCCCCATACATCCAGAGTCAGGACTGAAATCCAGGGAAATCCCAGCAGGTTCGGGCCCTATCCCCTGCTCTGCTTCCCAGAAATGGGCAGGATGGCCACTTTGGGCAGCGCTGTTCAGAGACATCTGTTCCCCATCCCTCTGCCTCCGCCTGGACCCTGGCCATGACAGAGGCCAAAGAAGTTCAGGAGTGGCACCATCTAAGATTCCCTTGTCTTTCCCAGCTGTGTGATCAGATGGCCATGGGAAAGGGGGCTCCTCACTGGCCAGAAGGGACACTCCAGATCCTCTGTGGCTGACCCAGGCTACTTCCCCAGGGTGGCAGAAGGACTGGGACCAAATCGTGCTGGACTTTGATAAGATTCACTCCCGCACTGGGCCTGATGGACTTTCTGGCTGGAATTTGTGTAACTGCCCAATCCTGGTACGTTTGGGGACCTCACGAACGATAGTAATAATTGGAAGAGTGATAGCTAACAT
This sequence comes from Mesoplodon densirostris, assembly GCF_025265405.1. Classification (NCBI taxonomy): domain Eukaryota; kingdom Metazoa; phylum Chordata; class Mammalia; order Artiodactyla; family Ziphiidae; genus Mesoplodon; species Mesoplodon densirostris. The sequence continues at coordinate 121,276,477 of NC_082663.1, read as the reverse complement.
TTTTTTAAGCACTTACTGTGTATCGGACTTGGGCTAAATACTACACGTGCTTCATTCTCAGTCCCCTCAGGAGCCCAATTTTATCATCCCTAAGTTACTTATTTTTTATTTTTTTGTAACTTTAATTTTTTTTAATTTTAATAAATTTTCAGCCTCACCACGTGGCACGTGGGATCTTAGACCAAGGATCGAACCCATGTCCACTGCAGTGGAAGTGCGGATTCTTAACCACTGGACCACAAGGGAACTCCCCACCCCTAACTTATTGGCGAGGAAACTGAGGCACGGACTGCTCACAGAGCTGACCCTAGCCCCAGGTCACACTAGTAAATGGCATCCCGACAGCCGACTGACCCTCGCTAACCCCAGCCTGGCAGACTGCTGCAGCAGCTTCACAAGCCCCGCTGGCCTTACCATCTCCTTCAGCGGGAGGCTGGGCGGGGCTGGCAGCTTCAGCAGGGCCCGCCCACAGCGCAACAGTGAAAGAGACAAAGACTGACTAGAGAAGCTGCCCTCTCTGGTCAGCATCTTGGGGCCCTTTCCCAGCCTGTTGCCTGGCCTTGGTGCTCTTCCTCACATCTGGCTTTTGCATCCTAAAGAGAATCAGCCCCTCCTCTCAGGCCCAAAGGGAGCTGTCCAGCTCTGCCTATACAGCACACGATCCCCACCTGAGAGCAGGCATTTTGAATTGCAGCTTTTAGGGTTTAGACAAAATATATCTGTCACATGGAAATTCGATGGTGTGCCTGTGCCTGGGAGAATTCCACCATTAAAGTTGGTAACACAGGGGCTTCCCTGGTGGCGCAGTAGTTGAGAGTCTGCCTGTTGATGCAGGGGACACGGGTTCCTGCCCCGGTCCGGGAAGATCCCACATGCCGCGGAGCGGCTGGGCCCGTGAGCCATGGCCGCTGAGCCTGCGCATCCGGAGCCTGTGCTCCGCAATGGGAGAGGCCACAACAGTGAGAGGCCCGCGTACCGCAAAAAAAAAAAAAAAAAAAAGTTGGTAACACAAGTAAACACTTAGGCCAGCACCCAGCATACGTACAGTGAGTAGATTAGGGGGTCACTCATGGGACCCCTGAGATGCATCACCCGTGGTAATAATAATGCTAGCATTACCAGCTACCAGTTATTAATCAGTCACAAGCCTGACCCTGTGCTGAGCACCTCACAGACATTTAATATTTGCAACGACCTATAAGTTACATGCTACTCCTCCTCATCTTACAGATGAGAAAACTGAGGCGAAAGTCTCATAGTTAGTAAGTGCTTGAGGTGGGATTTGAACCCAGGCCTACAGATAAGTGGCTTTCTTGTAGTCACTCTGCTCCTGGCTGATTGGCCCTTGTGTATGTCCCACAAGTACACAGGCCCCTTGGGTAAAGTTGGCAGCATTTTCTGAAATTCCAAAAATGCTCCAAGCAGTTCTAATGGGCATGTCCTGCAACTTGGGCCAGGCTTTGCTTTAACCCTCTAGTTGGCTGCTGGCCAGCACTCGCCTTCCTGTGTCAAACTCTTCTGATCAATAACTAGGGGATGCTTTTATGCTCATAAAGCACCCACTAAAATACCACCTCATTATTGTAATTCTTGATAGCTCCTCCCCACCAAAGAATCCCCTTTCCCTTCTCCTGTTTGTCAGCTGAGCTACTAATTTATATGTTCTGTTTGTCCTTTGCTTTTAGGTCCTACCTGATCCTCCCTCCTACTGTGACCTTGGGGGTCCAGGATACATTCCATGCAAACTCCCCCTCCCCACTCCTACCACCGGTATGGCCTTGAGACATGCATTTAACTCTAGCCCCTCTGTTTGCCCACCCTGTTATCTCTTTCTTAATACTTTTCTGGTCACATCATTCCTGCTCCTCCTCTGATTGTCTATGGTGTCCCTATCATTGCCTCCCTCCCCCGAGCCAATGGCACTGAACTGCCCAACATGTGTAAGTGTGACTGCCTGGAAAATGTAACTTTCAAAGAGCCTGAAGTTGAATGACAGTAAACAGAACCTTGGAGACCCAGACATCATCTAGGGTATACATGGACTCAGCAGCAGGAACTTAGGCATAAGGCAAGATGGGAGAGAGAGGGATGGGATGATCAAAAGAATGAGCTGGAGGGAGAAATGGGAAATGAGGGCAGTGATATTGATTCAACCAGGTCGAAAGAATCCTTGACTGTCAGTGTTGGAAAGGCCCTTAGAGATCAACCAGTCCAGGAGTGGCAAAGGAGTTTCAAGTCATGAGCTAATGCTGAGTGATGAATAGCAGCTGCCTGGAGTGTGTCCTGAGAAGAAAGTGTCGTTATTGATTAGCAATGTCTGCCATGGGCACTGGATTAGAAATGGTAGCATGCGTGCCAGAATTTACATCCCTGATCTAGTTTCAACCTCTTCGTTCTGGAGCAACTGAGAAGCCCAGAGGGGAAGAGACTTGTCCAAGGTTTATACATTGGAGCAAATCTCAGGGCCCTTGCAGTCTCCTAAAACCCAAGTGAAGGTTGCACACACATCCTAGCCAAAGACAAGGGACCCAGGGAAAGAGGGTCCTCAGTATGGAATAACTAGTAAAGGAGCAGGCAACTTGAAGCTGTGAAGAAGACTGTGGATGCATCGTAGACCAGACACTGGGTGAGTGCTCAGTTCTCACTAGGTGATCAGTTGACCGGATATGCCCAGTACCCTGGTTGTACCTCCTCTGACCTCTGGCCTCCCACCCAGGGAGGACAAGGAGGCTCCCTGGAGCAGAGGCCTTGGCTCTCTCTAGACAAAGAGTAGAGAACGCAGTCAGAGGGAGGCAAAAGGAGGGGGAAATGGTCTTGAGGCAGGGACGGCTCCCATAGGAGCAAAGGCACTGACTATGCCACAGCGGAGAGGACCTTGGAGAAGATGGCAATTAGGAGGCAAGCACACAGACACCTGTGCAGGTTTGGTATGTGAGCCAGAGGAGAAGAAAGAATCTCCAGGTGACAAGAGCTGCAGAATGGAGATAATGATATCCTGACAAAGCAGTGGGGGCTTAGACCCTAACCCGGCCAAGGTGCTGGCACAGTTAAGCCATGACGTACCACTTCCAGGCTGGGGAATGTGGGCCGTGGAGGGGCAGGGAGGGGGGCTGAGGTGCCCAGCAATAGCACAGCCTCAGAGGTTTGCTATTGAACTTCTTCCCTCCCTCCCTTGTCTCTGTTGCTTTTCCCTTCTCTTCCTTTCCCAGCCTATCTTTTCCTTTCTCTTTTTTTCTTCCCTGTGCTGCTCTGCACAACAGAGTCTCCACCAGGAGCAGAAATGGGGAAGGGAGTGGTGAGAATAGTGGTGACACTGAAATATCTGGGAGCTGCTTTCATGCAGATCACCTCCCAAGGCTCTGAAAACAACCCAGGCTATGAAGGAGTCCAAGAGCAGAGAATCAGATCATACCCAGTTTTTCACAAAAGGAAACTAACACCCAGAGAAGTGAAGACCTCCCCCAAGTCAGTGTCACGCTGATTTGCATCCCACTTTCCATCTCCCTTCTGCTGCTAGCACGCCCATATATTCCCTAGGGAACCACCCCTTCCCTACCTCTGTCCATATGGTTTAGAAAGTGCTGAATAAACCTGACCGTACCCAAGATCTCAGGGTGGCATATGACTGGAGCTGGCCCATCTGTGCCTTCCAACCCTGGACCACAAGTCTCAATAACTGTTGATCCCATAAGGTCAGCACTGGATCTTTTGTGGAACAACTGGAAAAGGAGTGCTTTTTTTCCATTGGGTTTGTCACGTTGGTAGGTTTAAGCCTGGAATTGCTTAAAACACATATGGAGTGGCTACCAGAGAGTAAAGCCAACACAAAGGAAAGGAGAGACAGATGCCAGATGACATCGTCTGAGTGCCTGGATCCAGCTATACCTGAAGACTAACCTTAGACTTTTCAGTTATGTGAGCAAAAAAAACTTAAGCCAGTTTGCGTTGGATTTGCATCCAAGAGACTCTAAAGCAGCTTAGAGAAACAGAAGAAGAGAAAGACCACCCAGAGACAGAGACAATTGCAGGGATGAGGACCAGGTCTGATAGGAAAGTGGGGGAGTGGGAGGGCTGGTCCATTAGGGTCACTGAACTGACATTCAACAGTGAAACAAGAATACCAGAATTTACTGGCGGGAACACACAGCCAAAGATGATTCTGCAGGTGGATTAATCTGAGGTGGGGTGAAAGTTTTTTTCCTGCTACATAAGCTGTCTATCTGTGTACTGACCGAAGTCCACCTGAGCCCCCAGCCTGCACAAGGTGTGGGTCGACAGAGGGTGGGGAGGAAGGCACGGTCAGTTGGAGTTTATCTTGACAGTCAACAGCCAGTTGCAACGGACGTCCCTACTAATAGCTCTTTTGACACAAGCCTCATTCCAAGACAGATCTTTAAAGACAAATGAAAACATTCAACCAATCCCTGCTTATCACGTGAGCTCAGCATTGCCCCCCCACCCCCCACCCCAATCCATTCCTTATCAGACGTCCCCAGATTTTATCTGATTTACAGGATACTAAATTTAGTGATAAAACAAGAGAGACTGAAGGAAGAGCTAAGTCACAAGCTTGACTCATCCACAGTCCAGGTTGCTCAGTTCTGACACATACGTCACACATGCAGCAACCTGGGGAAGGTGACCACAACTTTCCTTGCTGTAGCGGCACGATGTGCTGGAACCCCATTGATTATAACCTAATGAGATGACCTCCTGGGGACCACCAACCTCGGGCCTCCTCTGTGCTGCTTGCAGGAGGTGCCAGGTGGGGATGGGCATGGTGGGAGGAAGTCATGCACTGCGCTGATAAGAAACTCCCTTCCCTTGTCCCAGACACACCGATGTCTGCCTCTCAGGGGTGAGAGGGAGGACACGGCCCTAAAGAAAGACAGAGAGGGTGGAGGGTCTGGTGCCTGGTGCCTGGGAGTTATTTCTCTCTTTACTCTTCCCCACCTCTCCCACTTCCTGTCACTGGGAAACAATCAATGCTTTAAAAAAAAATGACATAAACAAAATACATATATGTAGTAGATGTGTACCTATAAAATTCAATATATAAAAATACATACAATATTCAAGAAGTTGTCATTCCCCCTGTTAACTCTGTGTTTTAGAGAACTTTCCATGCTTTGCAGTTAAGGTCCGCCCCATCATTTCTTACAGCAGCATGGTAATTCTGTTTATTTATCCACCCCCTTATTGACAGACATTGAGGTTGTATCTGATTTTTTTTTTTTTTACTGTTGCAAACAAGAACATCTAATACATTTTGTGCAGTGAACACCTAATAAACTTTGTGCACACGTATGAGTGTTTCTTGAGGATTCATTCCTAGAAGAGAGATTGCTGGCTCAAAGTGTGTATGAATTTTTCATTCTGAAAGATACTGCCAAGTTGGAGCAGAGAACTTTTTCCTGTGAAGCAGACATCCCTGGGGCTGAACCAGAGATGAAAGCCACCTGGGGTGGAAAGAGCATGAGCTTTCAAGTCAGATGTGTTCAGGTTCAAATCCTGGCTCTCCCATCTTCTTCCTGTGTGACCCTGGATAAGTCACTTAACCTATCTGAGCTTCTGCTTCCTTAACTGCAAAGTGGGGGACCATAAGCGCTGCCTCATAGGCTGTTGCAAGGATCAGCTGGCTTCCTATAGGCCAAGCCTCTAGCATGAGGCTGGCACAGAGTAGGCTCTTGGCTGAGGTTAGTACCTTTCTCCTGCCTGGACCCCCTTCTGCATTCATCATGGGAGGCCACCTCTGGGGAGAGGCTGGGGAAGGTAATTTATTAGGAGTGTCAGGACAGAGTGAGGACCCCACAGTGGCTCCTTCTAAAGATCACCCAGGCAATTCTGGGAGCTAGGGACGATTTCAAGTAAAGCGTAAGGATTTGCTTTGGAGAACACAGCCTGGGAGCCATCCCCTGGAGAACCTTTCGCTAAATGATCCCTTCACCCCACCCATTGCCCTCCATGTTCTCATGGAAGAAAAACAGTGGGACGGGAGCTTCCCTGGTGGCGCAGTGGTTGAGAGTCCGCCTGCCGATGCAGGGGACACGGGTTCGTGCCCCGGTCCGGGAGGATCCCACATGCCGCGGAGCGGCTGGGCCCGTGAGCCATGGCCGCTCAGCCTGCACGTCCGGAGCCTGTGCTCCGCAGTGGGAGAGGCCACAACAGTAAGAGGCCCGCGTACCGCAAAAAAAAAAAAAAAAAAAAGAGTGGGATGGCTGGATTTTATCATAGGGAGTGGCTGGATTGCTCTCGGTACAGAGAATGAAACAAGAACATGCGCAGCAGACAGGACTAAGGTTGGGTAGCAGGGTGAGATCTCTGTCTTGGAGAGCCGATGTGTGGTGGGTGAGGAAAGCGGCAGGGCTGCCCTGCTGGAGACCCCGGCCCAGGAGCTGGCCCATCCGCCACGGTTCAGGGGCAGGGTGGTCCTGTGAAGGGGTCCGGAAAGCTGGCAGGTGTGGCCATTCTTTGAGGGTAATGGCCAGATTGTGTCCGTAGGCCCAGTCGGATCCCTGGCAATGCTCAGGGCCCCTCAGCTACAGGTTGCTGTGCACCCTCCCCTGACCTTCAGGGCTATGGTTTCTTCCTCCTGGAGACCACATGGGACATGAGAATCCAAGACTGGGCTGCCCTTCCTGGAAGGGGATGAGTGTGTGAGCCCAGAGGCTGCTGGGGCGGGGACCACGGTGGCGACTGAGCCAGAAGAGGCAGAGCTGCGCAGTGTGGTGGCGGCCATAGTGATGACGGCTCTATAGCTGTAGCCAGAATGAGTGGTGGCTTGGTCCGGGAGGCTGTGGGGACCTGGTGAGGAAGTGCTCTGTAACTGGCGTCTGAGCACTTGGTTTCCAGTCCCAGATCCATCTATTGCAAGCTGTGTGGTCTGGGGGAAATAGCTTACCCTTTCTGACCTCAATTTCTTCATCCGCAAAATGGAGACGCTAATACCATCAGTCCTATCTCCCTCGGTGTCTCCGACCAGCAGGTGTCTTTAGGTCAAAGGGTGAGAGCAAATTCAAGTGGAGCTACTTTGCTAAAAAAGCCTGGAAGGGGAGGAGATGACTGAGCAGAACTGGTCACATTCTCCCCAGAATGATTTCTTGTGTCCCCTGGAGACTCCTGTGACCGTGAGTCTATTTCCTGGTTCCCAATTCCTGGATTCCCGGGTAGCTGAGGTCTCTGGCTCTCACCTCACTTAGCATCTCCCAGTGATGATGTGGCTTTCTGCCCAGGCCCCACTCACCAGTGCTGGTGCTGACCCTGCAGGTCCCTGGCTCCCTCCGCCTGGCCCAGAGACAGGGCCCAAGCTTGTTGGAAGGAACTAACAGGAGGCTTGCATGAGAGCCAAATGCTGTGCATAACAGGAACTGATTATGGTCGCTGAGGGCTGCGCCTCAGCAGTCTCACCCAAGGGACACGTCTCAGGGGCTGGGAGGGTTTTGGCTCTAAGCATGATTCTGGGCTGAATTGGGGCAGGTGGAAAGGCGGGGTCCGGGGTGAGGGTAGGCAGGGAAATGTGTCCTCCAGATGATCCCTTAGTGCAGTGAGGAAGTGGATGCTAGAGTGAGTAGCTTTCCTCAGTGCCCACACCCTATTTGTGCTCTAGAGAGATGGGAAAAGGACAAAGTATGAGACTCCACCCAGGAAAACCAACTCTCCTCATTGAGATGGGAGATGAAGCCCACTCAGTCCCCACCACTGCAAGAAGAGTAAAAGAGAGGAGTAGAGTTGACCACACTGCTTGTCAAATAAATGGGAGGGGCCAGTGCTTGTCAAATAAATGGGAGGGGCCAGTGCTTCTCAAATAAATGGGAGGGACCAGTGCTTGTCAAATAAATGGGAGGGGCCAGTGCTTGTCAAATAAATGGGAGGGGCCAGAGCTGGGGTGAGGACCCCCAGTGCGGGAGGGATGGGAAGGGAACTATCCTTCATTGGGCACCTAGGAGATGCTGGATACTGCACCTGCAAAATTTTATTCATCCTCATGACCACCTTGAGAGGTAGGTGCTACCTCTGCGGCCCCATTTAGCAGAGGAGGAAACTGAGGGTCTGAAGGTTAAGTCATGCTGCAGGGAAGAGGCTGACAAGGGATCTAAACCCAGGACTGCCTTTCTGACTGCTAAATTGGTGCTCTGTGTTCCTCACCTACTTCCCAGGGCTCAGGGCCCTCCTTGCATACCCACCTGTCCCAGGCCTGGCCTCCCTGCCCCCAACCTCCTCCAACTACTGCATCTCCTGAGAGCTCCTTGAATCTCTTCATTCACTCCTCACTCTGCTTCCTCTTTGGAAACCAGCCATAGGCTTTTTTTCCTTCCATCTGAGGGAGAGAAAATCGTTTCATTCCCCACCCCCAGGTCTTTCCATCCTCTCATCCAACCAAACCTAAGCATCTCTCTCTCCTCCCCATCCCCCCTCCCTTTTTTTTTTCTTTCTGTTTATCCATCACTAGAATCCAACCCCCCTTCCCTCTCGCCTGTAGGTTCTGTGGCTATAATCAAATCTTAACTTTTATTAAATTTAAGATTACTTTTTAATGGAATCAATTTCTTGTGTGGTGCTTCTCTGCCTGCCCGCGGGCTCCGCCGGTCTGCGCTCAGCATTCCTACCCGCACAATTGTCTCTGCCGCGGGCGTTTCTGGCTAAGCTGCCTGAGAAGGAGGGGCAGGTCTGCCATCCCTAAACACACACACAGAAACACACATGCAGGAACACACACACCCACACCAAGATGTACCTTCCTGCAAGTCCCCAGTTGCATAACCCCCAAGCCCCAGGCACCCATGCTGAGTGGTGGGAGTGGGGGAGCCAGATCTAGGTGGCAGGGACAGGAGGATGGAGCTGCAGAAAGACTGAGGGTGCAAAACAAATGCGAGCCCAGCAGACATTTCTCAGCCTGTTAATTTCCTACAGTTCTGTTTTCCAGCCTCAGAACCAAGCTGGTTTCTGCCAGTGCACCCCCTTCCCCTGCCTGCATTGTGTAGCTGGTGAGCGGGGAGAAGTTGCAGGGAGGAGCCGGGGGGTGGGGGGAGCAACGAGGGGACGCGGGTCCTCGTGTGATTTATAGAAGGACAGGCAAGATGCAGAGATGCCTCAGAAGCTGCGACCCCCGGAGAGAAGCCCAACAGATTTGCAGGCTGAACTGGTCTAACCAGACACGGCCGTGGCTACAGGAGGAGGAGAGCCTAGGGGTGCTGCAGGGAACATTCTGGAGATAGGAGGAGGAACAGGGACAAGACAGGTCAGAGGGCCACCTTGATAGACAGGGGTTGGGGAGAGGTATTGGGGGAGTTCTCACGGTGAGGGTCTACTGGGGAGGGTTTGCTGATTCAGCAGAGACTTGGTGGCCTCCTTGAGCTGTCTGGGCAGCCCTGGGCTCTGCTCCAGCTTTCCTGGAAGGCTCCCTGGACAGTCTCAGGTGCACATGATCATGAGTGGACAGGTGGATCTGAGGCCAAAGAGTGGCCATGCTCTTCACGCTGTCCTCAGTTCACTCTGCTTACTCGGTGTCAGGAGGGGAACCTCATGTCCGTGCAGGCAGGTGATGCATAGCTTAGTGGTAGGAGCACACTTTGGCATCAGGAGGTCTGTGAATCTAGACTCTGATGCTTTCTGTGTGACCTTGAGCAAGTGACCTAACCTCTCTGAGTCTGCTTTCTCATCTGTAAATGAGGCGTGAGATGATGCATGAGGAACATCTAGTGTAAAGCCGGAGCTCAATAGGTGGATTAGTATTAGTATTTGTACTTTGTCTTCTAAGCACCAACCAAATGCAGACACACACACCTCCCGAAGGCCACTGAGCCAAGGGGTAGGCTGGAGGGCAGTCCCCACCATGCAGGCCTGGCTCCTGGATGCAACTCATGCCAGGACCATAGACCATGATATGAGTGACGGTGCCAGGACTGGAACTTGGGACATGGCAGAGCTCTTCTCCCTCCTGCAGGAGGGTGAGTGGCTGATGGTGGGGAGAGGAAGGGACTGGCGAAGCCTCCTGGACATGGAAGGTCAAGCCCACTCCCCTAGACCTGACTGTCAGGGACCCATGAGCCGGAAGTAGGGGCTCCCTCTGGGGCAGGAATGAGGGAGAACTTCCTGTGGCTGATTCTCCCCTGTAGTCTCTGAGCCACCTGTTGGTTCTGGAAATGTTAGAGGGCTCTGACCTTCTGAGGGCGGGCCCAACAAGAGGAGTCTGTAAAGATTTCATTAGGTGCTGTGCATGAGTGACCTTTGCTTCCCATTTCTGTCCTCCAGCCCTAGGGGGAAGGAAGAGACTGGTGGAGAATATGAACACGGGGCAGAACTGGGAAAGGCTGCTTCTCTTAGGGAAACCTCACGTCCATCACAGGATAACTGAAATCTGCAGCACCGCCCCATCAGAGCTGCACTTTGGAGCCTCGAAGCTGCCTTGGAGCGAGGGGCAGCTGGAGCCAACCCCTCCACAAGGCAGGACCTGACCTCTCACCTTTCACTTCCCCCTGAAAGGAGGCTGGTCCAACCTGCCCCAGCATCTGCCTGTGTTTGACCTCAGGGATAGGCATGCCTGCTGAGTCTACACCTGGACCTGCAAGCCTGTAGGGTCTTGTCTGGGCCTGGATGTTCCCATGTGTGGGTCACACACGGAAAGCCTTACTGCTCCAGGGGACTTTTGAGGTCTGAATATTATTCACTGCAATTCTCCTTTCACTCACAAGGCAACCAAGGCCTAGACAGGGAGAGTCACATGGACTAAGTGGTAGAGCCTGACCAAGGTCTCTGGAACTTTCCCAGGCTGCCTGATGTGCTCTGTGCCGCTGACTGTGGGCGTAGCTGTAACCCCTCTCTACCCTTACATCGCACACCCTTACGCTGTTTTTACGGCAAGCTGACACTTTACATGTAGTACCAGCAACCCTCCAAGACAGGTACTATTAACGATTCCCGTTTGACAGATGAGGAAGCTGAGACTCAATGAGGTTGAATAACTAACCTAAGCTATAAGTGTTAGTTATAGTGTTATAAGTGTTAGCTGGAATTTAAAACCGGAATGTCTGGCCCTGGGATCTGGGCTCCTCACCCCTTCCCTGTGCTGCCTTTCCTCACCTGGAGCTTCCTGTCAATACATGTGCCCTCACTTTCCCTTTCTCCTGTTCCCTACTTTCACCGTCATTGTTGCTATTACTGCCACCTTCCCAGTTCTCATTTTCTCATTTCTCATTTCAGTCTAAGCCAGATAATCGCCGTAGACACAGGGCAGGTTCCACATCGCGATTGCACTCCCCTTTCTCTCGATCTTCCCTGTCGTCTTTGCCAACATCATCTTCAACATTATCACATTAGCATCAGCCTCAGCATCACCTTCGCCATGTAAAAATCCATAACTGCAAAGGACTGTGTCCTTATAGACCAACGTGAATCTAACTCCTGCCTTGAGATGAGATGGGACAAGAGGAGAGAGCTTACAGTCTCCTCCAGCCAAATATACTCCTTCAACTAAAGATACAAAGCCAAAATGTGGAAAGGCAGTTTCCCTCTTAGAGACTTTTCTGGAAATAAGAGGTGGGGGAGAGAAGTTGCAAACAGCTAGGGTTTCTGTTGAGGGAAATTAATCAATGGCCAAGGAGATTGCTTGTCATCTTTCAATATCTATAGAAATAACAAGCCTCCAGGGAGCGGGGTGTCAGAGCTCCAAGGGAACAGAAGATCAGAAAATAGTCTGCCCAACCCGTGCCTCTAATGAGCTACAAGGGAAAGATGGAAGCATAGGCAGCAGTTTCCACCCACTTTGGGCATTGGCCAATATCCCATCTTCCCAGCCACAGTAGCTCTTACAGCCCCTGGATGCCAGCAGCAAGCAACACTGCCCAGGAGTTTTAAAAATTGATTATTCCTTTGGGTCCAAATTCCACCCACTTCCCAGCCCAAAGAGCCTGCTGGTTGGCTCTCCATGAGTGTTAGCTGCCAGGGATGCCATAGTCCTACCCAGCATCAAGGGAAGGGAGGGCAATGACTTCCCGGACCAGAGTCTCCATCCAGAATTCCAGCCAAAGCCCCAGAGCTCCCAGGACCTAGAGGAGTTTTTCCCCCTGGTTGTGTTTGGAATTGGCTGGTTTTCTGGGCACCAGGCCCAGCTCAGTTTAATTTTTGTTTATTTTTATGTACAGATTCTCTTCTGTTTGGGGAAGAGCTTTGTGTAAATTATTATTATTTATATGATAAAGAATAAATCACACAAAATAAAAAACCCCACAATCTCTTTTTCTCAATAGAATTACTAAATTAGGGGCTGAAAGGAACAGCCGATATGCTGGGGTTTGGTTTCAGGAAGGCTTTGGACATGGATTCTCACAAAATCTCTTAGTAAATGGGCTCTGTTATCCTGGATTCGATGCTACTCACAGCCAGCAGAGGCATATGGGGCCTCCCAGGAGGACCACGGTGGTTTGGGCCTAAGGGTGCTGGCTTCCTGGTCCTCTACACATCCCATCCCTTGGGAGATGAGTCGGGCATTTTAAAGTGACTTGCTAACTCAGAGTGGGAAAAGGGGAAATAGAGGAGTTGGGGATTCTTGCCAGAAACATGATCAAATGCCCTGAATTGAGGTGGGGGTAGGGTACATAGGAGTTACTTGAATAGTGGCATTATTGCATCAGGGGAAAATGAGCCAATCACTTATTTGCCTATTCATTAAATTTGCATGCTACAAATCTATTGGTTGGAATGAAATGAGTCAGGAGGCAGGGATGCAGATGGGCAGAGGACCAGCCTGGCCCAGAGAGTGTCCCCAAGTGGCCCCCATCCCCAGTCAGGATAGGAGAACATCAATTCATCAGTAGCACCATCCCCCCCAACCTCTGTGTCCACTCTAGCACAAAATTGTTTGGGGACTAGAAAAAAGCACACCTTATGATAGGAATCCATTCCGGGGCTAATATGCTAAAGGCCAGAAAGAGGAACAAGTCAGAACAGCTAATTTTTTTTTCAATCTCCTGGGATCTCAGGCCAGTGATTTTAAAAAACAGACATACCTGGCAGCATTGCCTACCAGCTTTTGCTCAAGCTGTGTCCCCTTCCTAGAATGGACTTCTCCTATCTGCCCACCCATGTTCTACCTTTGCTTCAGGCATAGCTAAGACCACCATTATGGTTCAGAGCAGGAGCTCTAGACCCTCCTCTTGAGCTGGAAAATCCACTCTGCCACTTTATAGCTGTTAAAAAGTCAGACAAGTTGCTTAAACCCCTGAGCCTTAGTCTCTCCATCTGTAATTGGGATAATAATAGCAATTGCGTACACGTGCGCACACACACAGAGACACGGGCTTACAGTGAGAATTAAGTGAGAAAATCCATGTAAAGAGCCTAATATGTGGTAAGTGCTCAATCAACGTGGTCATTATTTTAAATAATACTCCAATAAGCTATCCCAGAGCTCCCCAACCAGGAATTAACTGTGCCTGCCCCTCTAGCCCCACCCCCAGCCCATGTGTACTCTGAGAGCCCAAAGCTGCAAATTCTAAGATTTCCACCTAAATAATTTTTCACAATCTGCCCTGTATCAGCTTTACATATGATTGTGGCAGTCCCTAGTCATGCTTGGCCCTTAGTGGGTACTCAGTAAGTCAATAAATGCTTGTTTAAAAAGTTGCCCAATGAGTCCTACATCCTATAAATCCCACTAAATTCTAACTCCTCTGTTCTAGCACGTATGCAATGCTTGGTTCAGTCCCTCCCGGTAGAATAGGGCATGGGGAGCAATGGGAAGTGGGGGTGGGAAGAGATGGAGCCGGTGAGGAGCTTTACTGCAACCAGGCCAAATGGATCCATCTCTTTCCAGACCCTTCCACAGGGCACTTAAAATTCCACCCTCATCTTTGATTACCTAACAGCTGACCTGAGGCACGTGTGCTTGTACACGTCCTTGTCCAGCCAGAGGGGATGGGTGTTGATCAGCTGAACCAGGGCAATGAACTGTTCAGGCCGTGACTCTGGACTAAGAGTCCCCTTGAGAGGTGGTCCAGGCAGGCCCATATGCATTTGCCCATAAATACCTATACATTTATATATGTGTATCTGTGGGTAAACACTGGTCCTTTTATCTTGGAATACATTCAGTAATTCATTTATTTGTTCACTTATTATCTCTTGAGGGCCTACTATGTGCTAGCACTGTCAGATGTTATAATGTGGTGGTGACAAGACAGGCAAAATTCCTGACCCTACAGTGCTTACTTTCTGGTGAGAGGAGAGAGCAAGAGTAACCATGAAAGGAAATAATTCAATTTCAGATTGTGAAAGTGCTATAAAAAATATGACAAAGGGATAGAGCGTGACTGGTCATATGAAGGGAGCTCCTTTAGGCTGGGTGGGCTGGGCAAGTTCTGAAACCTCAGAAAAATCTGGGAACAGAGCATCCCGAGCAGAGGGAACAGTAAGTGCAAAAGCTCAGAAGCACTGCTTTGGGACCAGCCCTTCTAAGTATTTGTCTTTCTGAGGCAAATTTCAGTCAGCCCTCGTTGCACGTACACATTTGTGTCTCTCCACTGCTCTTAGAATCAAGTCCAACTCCTCACTGAGGCCTACAACCACCACCACCCCGCCCCCACCCCCAGCCTCCAATCCCAGTAGCTTCTTCAGTTCCTTGATTAAGAGAAGCTCCCTCTTGCCACAGGACCTTTGCACAATCTTCCCACCACTTCGAACACTCTTCCCTACCTCTTTCTCTAGTTAAAGCCTATTTTCTTTGGATGTCAGGAAGCCTAGGGTGGTCCACTCTTTTTCCTTCCACAATTAATCAGGTTCCTTTGTTAGATGCTTTCATATTATCAAGTTCCTTTAGTCAGATCCCTTATCTCACTTAGTAATTATGCATTAATTCTTGTGCTTATCTGATATTAGTATCTGAGTTCCCCACCAGAATTAAAAACCTCAGGAGAGCTGGGATCTTATCTGTCTTCCCAGCTGTTAGCACAGTGCCTGGTACCTGGAGGGCACTTAATAAATACTTGTTGAATAAATACTTATGGATGCTGGGGTCAGCTCTGGGCCCCACCACCAGGAGTCCTCAATGACACACTGGGCAGCACAGATGGGAATAGGTTGGGGGAGAGACTCAAAACCATGTACTAATGGGGCCTGGGGGAAAAGTGGGGTTGTTCAGCCCAGGAGAAGGAAAACCTCAGGGAGCTGCAATGGCAGCCTTCAAATTCCAGGAGTCCTGTCACACACCAGAGGAAGGCCACATTAACATGGGAGCCAGAAGGTGGAGGACTGGGCTGCAACCAGGAGGTAAGTGAGGCTCCTTCTAAGGAAGATCTCATACTGAGAAATTTCAGGAGTGGAACAGGTGCCTTATAAGCTAGTGAGTTCCCTGTCCTTGGAGGTTTATTGTAAGCAGATAAGAGAAGAGAGAGAGGGGGTCCTGAAGTCTCCCTTGAAGCCAAGGTACTGTGATTGGGGTCTACCAGCGGGTTAGGTCCCTCAACGCCGCTGCTAGTCAGTCCTTTCAGCTGTAAAATGGGGGCCCCAGGCGCCCAGGGGTACTGTGGGGAAGCAGGGTCATTTCCAGCTCCCTTATTGGTGGCTGCTCTTCCCCTCCTCCCTGCCTTGCTCTGAAAGGAGGGGAAGGGGGTGGGGCTGGGGCTGGGGGAGGCTCTTCCGAACGTCTTAAGTGGCTCCCCAGCTGGAGCAATGGTGCATATTTTAAGTGGAGTTTACAGACAATGGATCTCTCTGGGGCTTGGAAGGGAAGGAAGCTGAAACTCAGGACCATTCTGTGAATTCCCAAGTTCTTTGTATCCATTGTATGGAGAACAATGCTGTTTGTTCAGCACATTCACTCAAGGTGGGGCGCTGGGGGGGATGGTTAAGCCCTGGCCTTCGGAGGTTCTTAGCTGGGCGGCTGCTCAGGAATGGGGGACCCTTTCAGGGGAGGATGGAAGCTGGAGTAGCTAGAGGTGGGCGGGATGTGGGGAAGCTGCAAGTCTGGCTGGGTGGGTTTGAGTTACCGGGCAGTTCCCCAAGGAGAACAAATTGTTCCCTTCCAACTCCTCCCCACCCTTCCCAAGGGATTCTAAGCCTCCAAGGCTTCTAACCTTGACCTTAATATGTTAACCAAAGGCGACAAAGGATCAAGGTTGGGTGGTAGAGCGGTTCATTTACTACGTGACCTTGGACAAGTCACTTCCTCCTGGAGACTTCACATGCTTGCTCTGTTTCCACAGTTGAGGGGTTGGCCTAGAGATGGTCTCACAACTCTGCCAGTTCAGATGTTCCTTGGACCAAAGCTAGTCTCCCCTCCTATACCCATCACATCCCCAGCCTCATAAAGCTTAGGCCCCTCCCTGATCCCCAGAGTCTCGCCCAGCAGTGCACAGTCTTGTTTGCTGGAGGAGGCTGTGCATCCTCAGAGTGAAGGAAGGAAGAGACGCAGCCCCAGTTTCAGTCACAGACCCTCACTAATCAGACTATCCCTTTTACTGCATACATTATCTCACGCTGCCTGGGTGAACAGCTCTGCTCTCTCACTAGCTGATTCACCTTCACCTCTCTGAGTCTCGGTTTCCCCTCTGTTTAAGACACATGACAATAACGATATTTACATCACTGGGCTTTTATGAGAATTAAATGAGACAACGCACCTAAAGCAACCCTGTCGGAAAGGGAGGTAGGGCTCATAGATGTTAACCATGAACAGACAGCTCTCCCTACCATGAGTTTCACATCAGTGGATAGTAAAACCCATGGAGAGCCAAATGTATTCATTGTACTGTGCCATTTTATACAAGGAACTTGAGCATCCTCAGATTTTGGTATCCACAGGGGTTTCGGGAAACAATCCCCTATGGATACTGAGGGATGACTATACCTGTATATAATTACTCTCTCTTTTTTAGATAAGGAAATCAAGGCTCAGAGAGGCAAGTATCACACAGTGAATAAATGAGGGCATTATAATTCAAACCCAGGCTGGTTGATTCTGAAGCTGAGTTGCTGACCATGCTCAGGGCCTCCTCCAGTGGTGGGACTGCTGCCTGCTCTGAGCAGGCCTTGCCTGACTTTCCAGTAGCACCTGCCAAAGCTCAAAAGCCAAAGAGTCGTGTTGTTTAACCAGGGCTGGGGTCTGAGGCTCCCCTCTAGCCCTTCCTATAATCCCACTGTAAACTGGAACCTCTCCACCCCCCAACAGCCTCTGCAAGGCAATGTCTTACACAGGAGGAGGCGCCAGGGCCGCGGTCAGGAGCAGCCTTGGTGCTCCTGGGCTGAGTTCCAGGGCTGAGCCATTGCATCTGGCCTCTGAGCGACAGTTTGGCTGGTCCTGGAGAGAAAACTTGAACTTGGAGGCTGAGAACTGGCCCTGTGTTGCTCTGGGGCCATCAGGGAGCCTTTCTGGGCCCTGGATCTTCACAGAACCGGAGCTGAGACAGACGCAGGTCCATGAACTGAGACAGAGCTGGAAACAGGAGGAACACAGGCCCAAGCCTTGGGGGTCCACAGGTTGTGGGGCACTGAGCCATGGCTCCTTCCCATTCCTATCCTACCCCTCCACCCACAGGAGTCCAGCCTCACTCCCACCCTCACCTCATTCAGCCATTTAGCTCCCTGGTTCATGGATCTCGGTTGAGTGAGAGGAGAAAGAGAGGAGTGGGGGAGACAGAACAGTGTCCACTCTGCCGGTGGGAAGCAGTTCTCATTCTGTGAATGAAGGTGATGTGGGTTCAGGGTGGAGGGAGGCGGGTGGAGGGAAGCACTGGGTAGGGCAGCCTGAGATGGGGTTGCCATGGGAACAGCAGCCTGTCAGGAGCCGTGGCTTCAAAGCTGAGGTGGAGTGTTGCAGGTTCCTGGGGGAGGCGGATGGCGGATGCAAGTCTGGGGGGGGGGTAGTTCTGATGTGAGTCCCCTGGGACTCCAGCTCCTGGATCCCAGATCAAAACCCTAACCTGGGGGTGAAGCAGCATCACGCCATGCTTCCCGGCAGACACCTCTCAGCCTCAAACCCTCCCTTGCTGAGTGTAAGGCAGGCACGGGGGTGGAATCTGCACTGTGGGGGAGGTTCTGATGGAAGTCCTCTGCCAACACTATCCTCTTCGCTTCAAACGGGCCAGGAGGGAGAGGGGCTCTTCCTCCCCGGGGGAGGGGGAGGGGAATGGGGATTTGCTTTGTCCCCCAGGCTGGAGTCAGGGGTCAGGTTCCACAACGACATGGTCATCTGAGGCCTCTGGCTCCAATTTCCCGAGGGAGTGGCCTTGGTGGCTGGGAATGGGGCTCAGAGAGAAGCCTGGGCTGGGTGTGAGCCCTCCAACTGCACGCTCAGTCTCATCACCTGTCACCATGACCCTCTGGCCGCTAGGGGGGGCCATGGTGCAGCATCCCCCGGAACTGCAGGACAGGTCAGTTCTGAGACGTCAGGTGGCCCAGTGAGGCAGCGTGGCTGGGATGTGGCCTCAGGGCATTTGCCTTTCAAGGGGATGACCCAGCAAACTCAGGCCACGGCGAGACCTGCGGGCCTTTAGGAGGCACCCAGCACCCTGTCGCTGCCAGTTCTGTCCCAGCCTCCTCAGGCTTGATGCCCAGCTGCCTACTCAGACCTTTCCAGAGACCACCAACCAATCTAAACAGCTCTCAAGCACCTACCACTCGCCAGCCCTGTGCTGGGCACCGCAAGCGGGTCCGAATGTAACAGGAGGGACGGACGCTTGCACAGCATCCAGCAGCCGGAACTGCCGGCACTGGAGTCATGGAAACCTGGGTTTCAGTCTTCACTGTGCTTCTACTAATTGGGTGACCTTAGGCAAGTTACTTCACCACTTGAGCCTCAGTTTCTGCGTCTGTAAAGTGGTGATGATAACAGTACCCCCCCCCACCGTGGAGCTGTGGGCAGAAAACGTGCTTAAGCCTTTAGCACAGCGTCTGGCACACAGGAAACCCTCAATAAAGGTAACTCTTGTTATTAGGGTGAACCATGCGGAACGGTAACACGGAGGTAGAAGCAAAGTGGCAAGGAGTCTTGGAGAAAAGAAAAATCAATCTGCTGAGAGCCCTCCTCAGGGAGGGCTTCCTGGATGTAGGACCTAATATGAGCCTGAAGGAAGGATAGGATTTCTGGCTGGGGAAGGACAGAGAGGGTGTACCAGCAGAAGGAACTTCAATGAGGAAAGGCATTTAGAGCTCTTACTTTATTTAATCCCTGTAATGTAAATGGGCAGCCTGAGGCGAGGCATCTCTCTCTCCTACATCCCTATTTCCTGGAGGCTCTCCCACCCACTAGGAACCCTGCCCCTCCTCCTCCTCCTTTCACTCTCATTCCCACTCTTTCCCTCTTCCTCCTCCTTCCTTCTTCCCCTCTGGAAAGTCAGCTCAGAGAGAGAAAGTTGCACAAATGGTGACCACTGCCCTGTGAAGGCTTAGGCCAGTGGTTCTCAACCAAGGGTGGCCATACCCAGCCCACCTCCCGCCCCTGGGACATTTGGTAGTGTCTGGAGGCATGTTTGGTTGTCAGGACTGGGTGGTGAGGGGATGCTACTAACTTCTGGTGGGTAGAGGCCAGGGATTCTGCTAAATACCCTAGAATGCACAGGACAGTGCCCACGACAAAGAGGTACCTGGTCCCAAATGTCAATAGTCCTGAGGCCGAGAACCTGGGTTTAGACCAAGAACTGCAGTTGGGGAGAAACTCAGCCTCTGCCCCAGGCTTCTGATGTCCCATCTCCAAATCCCGACCCAGGAGGCTCTGATCCCCTCGCCCCATCTCTCTTCTTCTTATCCCCTCAGCATCCTCTGGCTTCACACTCCCACCACTCCCTGGCCTATGCCCCTTCCCCCAGGGTCGTGCCCCCCTTTTTTCCTCCTCTCCCTCAGCCGGTGCTACAAGGGCCTGTCAGGCAGGAGTCAGCCTGCAGGCTGCATGAGGCATCGGAAACCGAGCTGCCTGCTGCACTTGGTGCTGCTGGCCCACTGATTGGCCGAGGCTGCTGTTTCCATGGTGATCCCCAGCAAAGCCCAAGGCCCCCCTTGCCAGCCCCCTCCACAGGCCCTATTCAGTGGCAAGAGCAGCGGCAGGCAGGTTAATAAAATAGGAGCCATGTGAGGAGCCGGGCTGTGGGCCGAGGTCCCTGCGTGGTGGCCCGCCCAGAGGAGGGAGGGAAGGATGGGGGTGGGGAGTGAGGAACTGGCTTGCTGCCCAGTCAGCACCCTTCCCACTCCAGCCAATTGAGGGGACTCTACCCACAGCATGTTCTGGGGCTGTCCTAGCCCTGGGGCCTTGGGGGTTCAGCCCCTGGAGTGCACCTTTCTGCAGTGGCCTCTGGAGGCATATCCTCTCCGCCCTCAGGACCACCGGACCCTGAAACTCGAATGGGAGGAGTCCTGGGGCTGGGGATGGGAAAGGAGAGAGGTGGAGATGGTGTAAAGGAGAGAAATGGCAGTGAAAGATTGGAATGGGAATCAGGAAGGAGATTTGGGGTGAGATGAGGATGAGGTGGGAGGGGAGTCGAGGTTGGGGATGGAGAAAAACATGAAGACAGTGAGGAAGGAGCTGGGGGTGAGGCTAAGGGGAAGAAGGAATGAATTGGAAGAAAGGGAGGGTGGACCATGGTAGATACTGGGGAAAGAGGTGAGGCCAGGATGGGGATAGAGGGGGAGCTGATGGAGGGTGCCAGGTGGAGATGGGATGGGGTTGAAGGTAGCAGGTGGAGATGAGAGACTGGGATGGGAGCTGAGACTGAGCGAGATGGAAAAGGATGGAGGGGGAGGAGATGGAGCGGAGTGTGAAGGGTGAGATGGGGAGCATCGTCTGGGGATCGGCATGGCCTCCAACTTATTCACCGCTTATCCCGGGCACACAGCCTGGCAAGAGTAGGTGCTCAGTAAGTATATGCTTGTCACATAGTTGGTGCTCAACACGTTTGTGGAATGAATGAATGCAGTGGAAACTGGTGGGCTGTGTATGCTGGGAGCATGCTTGTGCTGGAATCAATGACAGTGACACCAATGCCTCTCTTACCACCCAGTATCAACACTGAGTGCTTCTCATTTAGTACTTTCAATAATCCTTTGAGGCAGGCGCTATTACCATTTGACAGAAGTTCAGAGAGGTTGAGTAACTTGCCCAAGGTCACAAAGCTCTAATCCCAGCCTCGGATGTGGCGGACACATGGTCAGCTTCTGTGTCTGGACATGGGTACTTCTGGCTAGAGACCCAATCCACACAGATTGGTAGCAGGGAAAGACAGGGAGTCTGTGTCACAGGGGCTCAAGGATGGTGTCTGGCTGCGATGCTGAGCTGGGTGTCAGACTCCTGGGTTGCCGTCCCTGACTCAGCCACTCACTGGCTCCATAAGTCACTTTTCCCATGGGCTTTGCTGTGGCTTGGGGCAGCACTGTAGTCACAGCTCCCTCCCTGTGAAGGACCCTAGAGCAGTTCTTGCAGTGTGGCCCCTGAGGTCGCCCATTTTCAGATGAGAGGGGAGGCCAGTACTGATGGCCCAGCTCTGGAGTAGAAATGGCTTTGGAATAAAATAGAATATGTGGTGTGGCCTTGGACATATGACTTCACTTCCCCAAGCCTCATTTTTCCCATCTATAAACAGGAGAAATGATACCTCCTAGGGTGGTGATGTAGATACAAGGAGATGACGTCTGGGAAGTGACTGGCACAGAGGGAGCTCTCAATAAATGCTGTTCCCTGCTCCCGGGGCCAGGTTGTCTCCTCAGGTTTTTCCTGGGAAATGTGTGATCCGTTCCTCCAGGTCCCCGAGGAGAGAAAGGGGGAAGGGACCTCCTGCATCCCAGTGTCTCTATCATCACCACTCTCAGAGGATTCAGTGTGAGAGGTGGAAATTGAATTTCTTAGGCCTAGAAAAAGAGGATGGACCGGGGTGGGGTGGGGGGAGCGGTAAGCCCCAGTAATGATGCGTTTTTGTCTCCCCAGAAGAGGTAAGTGGATCCAGGATGAAGGCATGAGGGGGCTTCCTCCCCATCACACCTCCCCTGACTCTAAAGCCCTGCTCCCACCCTCAGCATCGCTGGGAAGGCCACAGAGAAGCCTGGGCGCCACAGCACAGAGCCTTCCAGGCCCACACGGATGCGCTGCTGCCCCTCCAGCCTGCCTGTGGCTAGTCGAGCTCTGGGAGGCACGGTTGGGTGGCCAGGCCAGCAGCTAGGAGCCCAGGCCTGGGAGGGCAGTGGAGGCCGCAGCAACCTGAGCACTCGATAAACCATTAATTCTTAATAAACGACAGGCTGTGCATTATTTAACAATAATGATACTTTCTGTTCCATTATAGATTAAAACACCCGCCTCTTCTTATTAATCCTGCATTTCAAAAGCTTGTAAATCCTGCACAGCCGGAGGAGATAAAAGCTGGCTCATCCCCATCCCGGGGCTGACACACTTGCCCTGACACGGTGGCTCTGTGGCCGGGCCTGCATGTGCACACGCGTGTGCCCCGGGCCCCCCCACCCCCACTCTCCGGCTGGTCTCTGGCTCTCAATCTCCTGTCTCTCGCTTTGTTCCTCCCTCTCAGCACTTTTCTCTTTTTCTGTGTATTGTTCTTTCCTATCTTGTTTCTCCCTCTCCTTGTATATTTCTCTCTCCTTGTTTTCTCTGTCTCTGCTTCTTCCTCTGTCTTCTCCCATCCCTCCTTCTCCCTCTCTCCCATTCTCTCTCCCTCTCTCATACACACACACACACACACACACACATATCTCACCTGTTTCTCCCTCATTTACCTTCACACCATTTAACCAAACAGCCCTACAATATGCACAGACTCTATTCCCATATGGTATTTGCTTTTCTCAGGGGTTCTCTGCGGGGTGGGATGGGAGAAGGGAAGAGAACTCCTTAGAGAAGGAAAAGGAGGAGCACAGAAAAGCCTGAGACCCCACCCGCAGGTTGGGTGGGTTCTGACCTTGAACCTGCACAGGGACTGTCCAGTGCTGCCCTGGGGGATGCTCAGTGCCCTTCTGTGTTACCCCCAGGCTCTGTGCACATCCCCACTCAGGGACCGGGAAATCACTACTGCTGCAAAACTCCTATTATTCAAGAGCAAGTAGGAGCCCATATTCACTTTCAGACCCCGCTCTGGCAAGTGACAGGCCTTCGGGAATCTGAAGGCCGCCATTCCAGCCCCCTGATGCTTCTAGTCTCACCAGCCGAACATTCCTCCAGGCCTCTTGTGTCAGTGGGTTGAGTTCCCTCTTCGTCCTGATTCCCCTGCTCTGTCCCACCAGGGTGGGTCAGAGAACTATTAACAGCGGCCCTAAAGCTGACCACAGCCCTTCCTATGGTGCAGCCAGAACAGGTCAGCTAGACCCTCTTCCCGTCTGGGGATCAGAGACTGTAACTGAGAGCTTGGGAAGAAAATTCACTCTGACCTTGAACGTCTCTCCCAAGGTCATTATGAAAAATAATCTCTGTCATCGTTTATTGAACTTTTACTACATACTAAGCATGCCCTCCATATCCTTTATCTCATTCAATCTTATGAGATCCATTCTGAAATTATTTCCATTTTGCAGATAAAAGACAGACTTGGAGGGATTGGGTTAACCTGGCCATGGTCACACAGCTAAGCAAGTGGTGAAGTCAGATTTTGAACCCGGTACTGTCTGACTCTGAAGCATTTAAATTCAGCAGGAGACTGCAGCCCTAGAAGGCTAACCTCAGATCTTCTCCCCAGATATTTGGAACTAAAAGTGTCTTCTTGGTCCCCTGGGCCCCCAAAGACAGAGGGACTGGTGTCCCTGAAGCTAAACTGTCTCTCCAGCATTGGACTAACCGTGTCTGGCGTGGGCTAGCCAGCTGGAGGTGTAGATCAGGTGGGGGGCTCTGGTGGCTCTGTCTGCACTTCTTGGACATTTCATCAGGTCGAGGAGGAAGAGATGGTCCCTTGCACTTACTGACTGCCCCTATATTCTGGGCTCTATCATCTCCTTTATTCCCCACTACAACTCTGTGCAGGGAGTGTTAGGCCCATTTTAAAGAGTGGCAAACTGAGGCTCAGAGAGGTTAAGTCTAAAGGGAACCATGCTTACCCCTCGTTCAGGAGTCTTGGAGCTTGAGTGTGATGCTTTTTGAGAGTGTGAGTGTGTGCAAAGGGTAAATGGGAGGGGAACAGGGGGTCGGCTTCAAGAAACACAGAGTTGGAGAGGGGAGGTGAGCAGCTAGCTTTCTTCTTTTTTCTAAATGCATGAATTGGAAATTTAACTTGATCCCTTGTGGCTTCTGGGCCAACCCCTGAGTGAAGTCAGATGGCTTTTGCAAAGGAAAATTTTATCCATTTTCTGGTTTTTATGGGGCTTCCTCAATGAGCAAAACCTCTCCTGTTGGTGCTTAGAGAGGATTTCTCCGCGTGGCCCACAGTGATGCCGTGTAATCTCCCCCAAAAATATGGCACTAATATTCGCAGGGTTAGGGTTAGTTATTTTTATGTCTTTGTCATTTTGTTTCTCGGCAGCTCTTTCTGCTGCCTGGAAAGGACGCGGCGGACACTTTATTTCCAGAGTCATATTTTTTAATTTGATCAAAGCAAATTTCACTTGTCCTCTGTGTAAATTATTTAACTCATTTCTTTTAGGTTAAATGTCTCAATAGGAAGATAGAAAGCCTTTCCATCACATTTTCTTCTAGGATTTTAATCAGCTCCTCTAGATGGTATGAAGTTCTTGCTCAGTCCCCCATCCTTCTCTGTCTTTACGTCTCCCTCTCTCCCTCCCCCTCTCCCTCCTTATCTGCTCTTCGTCCTCTGCCCCTAACTCCTCCTGGGTCCCTCAGGCTGGTCCCAGCTTCAGTCCCCGATGACTCGGACTAGGAAGAATGGGGGGAGCCGGAACACGCAGGGCCCCACTGTCGATGAATTACCAAAAGGCACCCTTCCTCTGAGCTAACGTGGCCCTACCAGGTCCCTGGCTTGGCCAGCAGAGTGAGGATCGAGTGTCAGGCCCTGCTCACCCCCTCAGCCAGGCCTCTGCGAGCAATCCTGCCTCTCCCTAGACCTGTGCTGCCCGCACCTGCATTCTCCCTCTAGGGATGTAGCCTCCTTCTAAATTCAAACGCGAGAGCCTCTCCCTAAATTCTGTTTCCTAATGAAAAACTCCATCCTACTCAATCAATTGCCCCTGTCACCGGTGGTTTCCTCAGTGTCTTATTTCACTCTGGTCTGGTTCCCTCAGCCCCAGGGCCCTCTGTGCAGTACCCACTGCCCGCCCTCCCCTCCTCGGGCCTGGCGCCTCACTCTGCTGAGGGGAAGGAGGCTCAGGCAGAGGTTTGGGGGCTGAGAAGTAGTGCCGCAGAGGAGGGAGGGCCTTGCCTCAGCCAGGCAGCCCCATCTCTGGCCCCGGGCCCTGTCAGGAGGAGCAGAAAGCGGCAGAGCAAGCTCATTACCCCACACACATGCTCCCTACCCTCACATCACAGCGTTGCAGCCAAGAACAAGTCTCCAGTGGGAATTCCCTTTCCTCTTACTTTTAAAATATACAGTAATTAACAAACTAATGCTATTAACTGCGACAACGAGGAAATTACAATAAAATCACTGCAGAGTCCACAAGCCCTCGGCCTGGTGGTGGGTGGGTCTCAGCTCAGGCTGGAGAGGAGAGACCCAGGCTGGGCCCAGGTGTCATCATCTCAGCCACAGCGGGGTCCCCTCAGGCTGGGAAACTTCTGCAGGGGCTTTGAGTCCTCAGCAGGCTGAGCCAGGGCTCAGGCACAGCTGCCGCATTTCCTGTGCAGGAAGAGTCAGGATCCCGGCCATTCTTCCAGGCCCGGAGGTTCACTCTTTTATGAAACCCTTAAATAATAGAGTTGTGGCCTGGTGCTGACCTGGGCATGTCTGTGAAGACATGGCCCCTGCCCTGGAGCAGGCCCAGCGACTTCCCTTCAAGGTCACGGGAGGTTCCCACACGACAGCCCTCCAGAGGATTCGGCTCAAAGAGAGCCTGGGGGAGGGCCTGCTGGACCACCGTGACCTCCTTCTCTGGCTCTGCAGGAGCATCTTCAGGGTCACCCTGTCCATCCTTCTGCTTTCCTTCCAGCACCGTCAGGCTGGGCCTTTCCTCTTGGGGGAGGTTTTCCTCAGGCATAGCCAAAGACCCCAGGGAGGAATAGGCTTGTTGTTGCCCGACTGTCTGGAAGTCTGTTTACAGTCTGGCTTCAGTCCTTCATATTGCAGCCCTGTGTAATTTCCTCTGGTGAGTTCCCAGCAAGCCTGGCCCATGAATTCCAGGGGCCCTTCCTACATGTGCCTCCCCACTCCAGGTTCACTATATCCCCTGGTGGTTCTCTGCATCCCCTTCCTCCATCAGGTGGCCATGGTGACTGGGAAAGGCAACGTGTTCTTGTCCTCACCCCCTAGACTTTGACTCCATTTGCTTATTGACAAGTGTCTGCTCAGAACTTTTAGAAAGGCTGTTCAGAAACCCACAGAGAGGTTATATTGTAGTTCCTATTTTACAGACGAGAAACCCAAGGCTCAGAGAGGTTAAGTGACTTGGTGGAGACCACACAGCCGTCAAGATGCTGCGTCAGGACTTGAACGGCACATTATATGTGCCCACGTGACTCTATCTGCCTTGTTTCCTCTTGGTTCTAAGGGGAATGAATACTCCAGGTAAGAGGACAGAAACTTTCAATTTTCTTTTCTCTCCATGACCATGCTGGGCTTGGGGAGGTGAATAAAAAACTTAAAAGGTAGCTCATCTCATTTCCCTTTACAGCATCATGAATTGGGTGCTACCAGCATGCAGATTTTACACATGGGGCTTCCCTGGTGGCGCAGTGGTTGAGAGTCCGCCTGCCGATGCAGGGGACACGGGTTCGTGCCCCGGTCTGGGAAGATCCCACATGCTGCGGAGCGGCTGGGCCCGTAAGCCATGGCCACTGAGCCTGCTCCGTCTGGAGCCTGTGTTCCGCAACGGGAGAGGCTGCGACAGTGAGAGGCCCGTGTACCGCAAAAAAAAAAAAAAAAAAAAAAAGATTTTACACATGGGAAAACAGGCTCAGAGCAGTGCAGTACTCTGCCCAAGGTCACAGGGCTGGCGATGTCGGAGCCAGGAGTTAAACCCCGTCCTGTCTGACTCCAGAGCCCATTCTGCCTTTAGCCACTTGCTCGAAGAGTGAAACAGACGGACTTGAAGTCAGCGACAGTGAGTCCAGCCAGGGAGAGTGATGAGTCCGAGAACCTCATTAGGAGCGAAGCTGCCACACACGTCAAAAACCCGACTGCCCAGACAGCCCCACTCCAGCTTCCAGCATGCAGTGTAAACATCCTCACTAATTCACCAAACTCAATCACGTTACCGGGATGGATTTTCCCATCATTACTCCTGAGTGAGTGACAACCTGCTCAGACACTTCTTCCCCACTGCCTTCAGAGAGTTTCAGAAATCAGAACGCTTTGCTCCCTAAGTTGATTTCAACTTGTCCTAAAGTCATTTTAATTGGTGAAGCATCAGAGGCAATTTGGGTAACTTTCTGAGAGCCCCTTCCCCCCAGCACTGAGCTACGGGGAGGGGGGGTCTCGAATGCCACCCGGCCCCTGGGTGGCACTTTCCCCTCCTCTGATTGGTCAGGAGACCTCGCTCCACACTTTATTTTCTTGTTTTCTGGCTGAGGTTCCTACCGCTGGTTCCTGAGGATAACAAGATTCATTTTCTCAATGGCTTTGACAGATAGGATTGTTACTGTTATTACACTCATATACCACCTTTCCTCTGAGAAGCTTAAGGTGCTTTACAAATTTGAAAATTATCTAATAATCTTCCAGCAACCCTGAGAGAGGGGGAGAAGCTGCAGCTAGAGGCACTGCAGTACAGCCAGAGAATCTCCACATCCCTTGCGCCTGCGACCAGGGAGGGTGGGCGTGTGGCCACTGGGTTGAGGGCACTTGGGGCCGAGGGCCTTCAATGGTCCTGCTCCCCCTGTTGAATAAGGAAGAGGAATATGTCTGGGTGGGAGAAGGGAGAGAGGAAGGAAGAGAAGGAGGGAGACACACCCAGCTCCAAAGGACAAAATCCAATGGGAGGAGCCCAGGCAAGGAGAGTTTTCTTTAAAGACCCAAGAAATGAGAGGAGGCAGGAGGCTCCCAGGGGCTTGCGGGTAAGAGAGCTGAAATTCAAAATGGAAATCTACCAAAGCAGCAACTAGGCCTTTTGCAAAAGACTCAGCTCCGGCATGAGAACATGGGCAAAAATATCGAGAACCCAAATTGCAAATTTAGATGGCTGCTTTCAGGTGGGTGTGGGGAGCCTCTGCGGACCTCTTTTTATGTTTCACCTGGGAGCCGAAAGGTGTGCTGCCGTTAGGTCTTTGCCAGCCTGACATCCTATCATTCTGTCTTCCTTTAGATTTCCTCTTGCCAGTGGCCCCAGTAATTGTAGCACCTTCACTAAGCAGGAAGGGAAATCTATTACCAAAACGATGGAAGTGCTCAATTGTTTCACCATTATTTTTTTGAGAAGGTGTGCAGACCCCACCTTATAGGAGGCTGTCCTTTTGGGATTAGGAATTGGTGATGGTTCTAGGCTATAATCTAGCGTAGTATTGTGGTTAAGAGCTGGGATCTGAGATCAGACAATGTGGTGACCTTGGACAAATTACATAACTGCTACACTGTGTGTGCGTAAAGTGCCTGGCACTGTCAGTCTTGAAGATGGTGAAGATGACAAGGAGGCAATACAGATGCTGGTGACATGGTGTGATAGTGTGATTTATAATAAGAAATATATATTTGGTCTTTGTCTTATTTCTGGCACAGAGCTCCTAGAACCCTTGGTGGCAACCATAAAGATATTTTTGTTATGTTAACGAGGTGACTTTTGGAAAGCCCCTAGGTCACCTAAGGATGGGGCTGGTTGCCAGGGGACCTAAACATGTGATTAGAAGGTTGGAACTTTTAGTCCCACCCCCCTAACACTGCCCTCCCAACCCGGTCGCACCACTTCCAGGGAGGAGAGGGGGCTGGAAATTGAGTTCAATCACCAACAGTACATAGGCATGATTTAATCAATCATGCCTGTGTTATGAAACCTCCATATAAACCCAAAAGGAACCATACAGAGAGCTTTCCGGGTTGGAGAACTCAGGGAGATTTGGGGAGAGTGGCTTGCTTGTAGAGAGCATGGACACTCCACGCTTTCCCCCCATGCATCTCTTCATCTGGGTATTCCTCAGTTATATCATTTTATTTAAAAAATGGTAATCTAGGGCAGTGGTCCCTAATCTTTTTGGCACCAGGGGCCAGTTCTGTGGAAGACAATTTTTCCACAGACGGTGGGACGGGGGGAGGATGGTTCAGGTGGTAATGCCAGTGACGGGGAGTGATGGGGAGCGGCAGATGAAGCTTCACTGCCTCATCCCCCACTCACCTCCTGCCGTGTGGCCCGGCTCCTAACAGGCCACGGACCAGTAACCATCTGTGGCCCGGGGGTTGGGGACCCCTGATCTAGGGATTCCCCTGGTGGTCTAGTGGTTAGGATTCAGCGCTTTCACTGCTGTGGCCCAGGTTCAATCCCTGGTCGGGAACTGAGATCCCACAAGCCATGAGGCGAGGCCAAACAAAACAAAACAACAACCCCCCCAAAATGGTAATCTAGCAAATAAAATGTTTCTCTGAGTTTTGTGAGCTGCTCTAGCAGATTAATTGAACCCGAGGAGGCGGTCACTGGAACCTTCAATCTGTAGCACAGGTGACAACGTGGACTTTCAATTGGTGGCTGAAGTGGAGGTGTGGGGTGGCAGTCTTGTAGGACTGAGCCCCGAGCCTGCGGAACCTGATGTTATCTCCTGATAGCGTCAGAACTGAGCTGAAATATAGGATACCCAGCTGGTGTTCTAGAATTGTTGTTGGTGTAGGGAACCCCCCATCCCCCCCCCACCCGCTTTGGAATCAGGTAATTAGAACCCTTTATATGGCTACCCTTCCCTTGAGCTTCTTCTAAAGGCCCGTCCTCTCTCAAGGACTAGGCAGCCTGGACAAGACTCAGGGGCCGTTGGCAGGCTGGGGATTTGGGTGGGAAGGGTGAGACGGTCTAGAGACCCAGCATGGTGGTCTTTGAGGCACCTACTCTTCATCCTCTCCCCACCCCAGGCCCACCAGACTATGGCTGTCATTCTAATCCGCTTGGCTGCTCTGATCTGCCCTCTGCAGCCTTAAATGATGCTGGAGGTGCCGGCTGGCTGCATCCCCTCCTGCTCCTCTAGCCAGCACCTCTCCCTGAGTCTCCACTGTGGCTCTGACGAGGCTGCTTGGTGTACCCAGTCTGCTCTCTGTACCCAGGGAAGGCCTGGGCCCCCTCTGCTGTGACTAGGGGTGGGGGTGGGGGAGGTCCCCTGCTTAGGAGCCCAAAGGAGGACCTAGGAGGTGGAAGTGATGCTGCAGACCAGAGTCCGAAAGGCAGGTTAGGGAGGAAGGATAGCGTAATTCAGGATGGGGAGCTGGAGGGGGAGCACAGAAGCTTCTGAGTGTGAAGAGAGGACGCAAGATGGGGAGGCTCCGGTAGCTTTCCCCATAGTCCTGCTTTCAAATGAGACACAGTAGGTACCACTAGATGGGAGCTATTAATATATACACATACTTCTTAAATAATTAAGAAATTCTAAAACACTCAGCCCTGCAAGGTGCTATGGAGCCGGTATCGTCCGTCCGTCCGTCCATCCATCCACCCAATATTTATTAAGCACCAGCTCTGTGCTAGACCCTATGTAAGGCACTGGAGCACAACGATGAACAAAAACAGACATGGACCCTCCCTGCACAGAGCTTAGAGTCTAGTGAGGGAGACGGGCTTTACACAGGCAAACACACAAGCAAAGGGATGATTTTAAAAGCAACCTGTGCCTTCCATCACGCATTTAACAATATCTGGGAGAGCAAAACTAAGGGGGCCAACTCTAGAAGGATGGCCAGGGAAAACCTCTTTGTGGAAATGCTGGGTAGGATAAGACCTAAAGGCGAGTGGGAATTGGCCAGGAGCAGATTGGGGAGTGAGTGCAGAAGGGACAATGGGAGCCAGGGCTACAAGAAGACTGACGGGTGGGTTAAGCAGGGCCTGGGCCATGCGGGGTCTTGGAAGGAGGTAGGATTTTTTTTTTTTTTTCATATTTAAGTGCAATGGGAAGTTACTGAAGGAGAGTGATCTAATTTAAGTTTTTAAGGCTCTCTCTGGTGGTTGAATGACAAATGGATTAGGGAGGGGGATGAGAGCTGAAGTAGCAAGACCAGTGAGCCACTATTTCAGGAGCTAGCAAGGTAGGGAGGCCTCCCACGACATCCCTCTCTACCC
The DNA here is from genome assembly GCF_025265405.1 of Mesoplodon densirostris. Classification (NCBI taxonomy): domain Eukaryota; kingdom Metazoa; phylum Chordata; class Mammalia; order Artiodactyla; family Ziphiidae; genus Mesoplodon; species Mesoplodon densirostris. Next base: position 121,245,223 of record NC_082663.1, on the reverse strand, counting down.
ACTTAGGGTCTAGAACACAGCCCTTTTCGACTTTGCCTGAACATTAGAACCACCTGGGGAATTTTAAGAATCCCAGGCTGTCGCCCAGGCCCAGGCCACTTATATCAGCATTTCTCAGGGTAGGACCCAGGACCTACAGTCCTTTTTAAAGCTTCCCAGGGGATCCCAATGTACTCTTCCAGTATAGTCTCCAGCTCCAAGAGGATGGGGAAGGGAATTTACATTTACTGAGCACCTACTGTGTGTCTGCTGCTAAGCCCGTTTAGTTGGCTCACATCCACTTCCTTAATCCACAACTGTAAGAGATGGATATTACTGCACCCACTTTGCAGAAGAGGAAACCGAGACCCAGAAGAGTCTTTTCTACTTTCTGGCCTTGAGGAAGTCCTTTAAACCTCTTTGAGCCTCATTTATAGTGTGTGTAAATCAGGATGGTATCTACCTCCTAGGATTATCAGGAGAGTTAAATGAGGCAGGTTTGCCCACATTTGGAACAAAATAACACTTCAATATATTATAATTGTTATTAGTGGAACCCAAGGCCCCAGAGTCAGTAAGTGGCGGAGGCAGGATGTGAGCCTCTGATGTGTTCTGTCTCCTCTGGGCCCCTCTGCGATAGCACAGGGGCCACCTCTGCGGAAAGGCTGGATTGTGAGTGAACCCCGCCCAGGCACAGGGATCAGAGCCCGCACCCAAGCCTGGGGGGCAGCATCCGCACCCCACACTCCTCCAATCAGAGCTGCACTCACACCAGGCTTTCAGCAGGGTCTCCCTGCTTCCCTCTGAAAGGAGGAGGTGGGAATGATTCTCCCCTTTCAGAGATGGGGAAGTGGCTTGCCCAAAGGGGTGAAGTTAGAGACAGAGCTGAGAATGGCCCCAGGTCCCCTGTTTCCCTGCTGCAGCTATTTTCCTCTTGCTGGGGCAATGGAGGGGCAGATGAGGCTTGACTCAGTGCCTAGAGCTAGTGTTGGGATGCCAAGAAGGGTGGGTAGTCTGAGGGTGAGGCCTGGGTCCAAGGGCCCAACTCCTCCGATCCAGTGCTGGTGGGTTCCCTGGCTGACTGGTGGGCCCAGCACCATGAGGGCCCCAGTGCCATCCTTCTCTGAGAGTGCCTCCAGCTGGAGCCCAGAGGTTTTTCTGGATCTACCCCGGCCATGCTGAGGATGCCATGGGGTCTACTACTGACATAGTAGAACAGAGCAGCTATGAACACAGGCTCTGAAGTCAGGCAGACCTAAATTTCAAGCCCGGCCCTGCTCTTTTGAGCTGTAATACCTTGGACAAGTTTAACTTAAACTAAGCCTCAGTTTCCTCATCTACAAAATGGAGATAAGTAAAAAATAATGTAGATCAAATCAAGGATCTTGATAAGGAAGGAACTCCAAGACATATTATTGGTTGAAAACAAAAATGCAGAACAGAAGAAAACCAAGATGCAGAACCGTTTTAATATAGTACACGCCAAGCTGAATTCTTAAAAAGGGATCTCTCATGCATGCATGTGTGCGCTTGGATATACAGATACTATATCAGAAAGCCCACAGAACAACCCCCCCTCTGGGGAGTGGGGCTGGGGTGGGAGTAGGAAGAAGAGTTACTTTTCTTTGAATATAATTGGTTATAACTGGTGCTGTTTGAATTGATTACCTTGTGCAGGTTTTTATTTTTTTCAATTAAAGTTTTTCTTTTTTTTAATGGGGTTAATAATACTTACAGGGTTGACTCAAGAATTAAATAAATTAAATATAAAGTGCTTAACACAACACCTAGCACAGAGCAAGTACTCAACTTCATACCACAGTATTTGTGGAGCAGGTGGTAATTTCCATTGGTCCCAATTCCTCACTCCCTCTGCAGTGTATGCACACCCCCTCCATGGCCTCAGGACCTGCTCTGGCCAAGGGGGCGTGGTTAGTCATGCTCTCTTGCATTCCTGCCTTTTGCAGAAGACCAAGCCTCAGGTAGCAGTTGGTCCAAAAAGGATGAAAGACGCGTGGAGCAGACCCGCACTCAGTCCACGGTTTAGACTCAAGCTCAGCTGAGCCCAGTCCAGATCCACCAAAACCCAGTCAGCCTGCAGGAAATACTTATTGTTGTAGGACCCTAAATTTTTGGAGTGGTTTGTTATACAGCATTATTATACTCTAATGACAAAAGGGCTATGAGAGCATTTAATGGCAGAGAGGCTTGATCTAGGCAGAGGGTCAAAGAAAGTTCCTTGAGGAAGTGACTTGAACTGAGACCTGAAGCATGAAAAGCAGTTAACAAGGTGAACTCCTCCAGATAAAGGAACAGAATGTGCAAAGGCCCTGAAGCTGGAAGGAGACAAGGCTCCTCCTAGGGGACTGACAGTGGCTGGAGAACAGAGAGATAAGTGTGAGATGGGGAGGTGGGTGGTGCACATCAGGCAAGGATTTTTTTAAAGTGACAGGAAACTATGAAATGGTTTGGTGGAAGGGAGAGGAGGACAGGATCAAATTTATTTTGGAAGAGGTCATTTGAACTGAGGTTATATACACAAACTGGAGTCATGTTTGGTGAGGTGGTATTGGAACTATTACAACATCTGCGCCCATCTCTATATCTCAGCCACATTTGTGTCTACATCCCTAGCTGTGTCCTTGCCTTTGTATCTGGCCTCAGAACCTCCAGGGCCCCCAGTTCCTTCCCAGATTACTGGGGTCCTTAAACCTTACGGTCCTCTTTATCCACACCACATGGGTATGCCCTGTGCATCTCTAAAACTCTTGCCCATCTTCTAGGTATCTTTGGTCTCTCCAATCTGGGCTGTGGTTGCTGGTCCTAGGCTGATGTCTCTGAACCAGCAGAGGCTGATGACTGCCCCCAGGGCTCCTGAGGCTGAGGGTGGGTGATGACTCCTCCCACGAGCTGCTGAGCCAGGAGCAGGAGGCACAAAGGGCCCCGGCATCAGCAAAGCTTCCATCAGTGCAAATCAATGCCAGATTAAAATTCATGATGGTTCCGGGGCACAACTGCAAACAATTTGTTCAGTAAACTTTGCTCTAATTGGCATTCGTAGAATTTCCTGTTAATCAGGCCCCTTGGGCTCTGTGGGGCTAGGATGCTCTGTCTCCCCATGACAGGACAGGGAGTGAGAGGAAGGGTGGGTGTGAGAGGAAGGGTGGGTGTGAGAGGAAGGAGGAGGGAGGATGGTCAAATGTGGGTATCTGTAATGATGTGCCTGGGTATGTCTCGCTATGTGGACTTGAATACCAGATTGGGGTGTCCACAGATGACTTTGCCCAGGAGAACCTCTGTGTCACTCCAGGCGGGTCTTTGTGTTTTAGGGGGATGGGTCTGCCTGAGTCAGAGTCTATGGGCCAGTTTGTTGGGGAGTGTGTCTGTTCAGGTGTGTGCCTAGGTGCTGGGGTGATGCATATCTGTTGGGGCGTCTGTCCGAGTATGTGTTGGGACCTGTATCTAAGTGTTCATTTGTGTTGGTGCCTGCACACATGTAGCTGTCCAGGCATGGTCTGGGTCTCAGTGTGGAGAGGCTGGGCCCACAGCACTCACTTAGCCTTCTCTTTGGCTCCAAGAGATAGTAACTGGTGATGATCAAGTTGGGTGCTGACCTCAGAGGGTCTCCTGTCCACGAGTCCCTGGTCTGTCCATGCTGGCTGTCACTGAACAGGGGCTGGGCCCAGTGGTAACCTTCCACCCACACCATGCCCACTACCCCTTTCACTGGGGCCCTGTTTCCCATCACGCACCAAAGGCCGGAGACCCAGGGCCTAAAGGCTTTTGAGGGTTCTGCTGAAAAATGTCAGTGACCTCATATATGAACAGAACTCACATGAAGAAATCACAAGTAATGAACGATTAATACAGGTCTCCAAAATGGAGCATTATGCGAACTGCAAAGCTGCTCAACTCATAGGGTTATACACAAATCATATGGAATGTGGGATCTGGCTGCATTTTATTCTGTTTGATATTATGGGAGGTACAGCCTCCAGGGGTAAGAAGACCCAAGAAGGTGTACAGATGGTCCTGGCCAGCTCCTCGAGCTCCGGCAGCGAGCCCTCCCCACCCTGGTCCCCAACTCTGCTCACTCTCACAAGAAGCCACCCTCTGACCTTGAATGGTGATGGGGTCACCTTGGCACACTGTCAGACCCTGACACACAGAGACTGGGAAGGCATGGCCGTATGTGTGTGTGTGTCTGTGTGTGTCACATGCCTCTGAGTACCAGGGCTGCCTGCAGCTTGTGTCTCTGAATGGGTTTGTACTCAAACACAGAGAATAAGGGCAGTGCTCGTATTATATGTAAGGTACTGTGTCTGACGCCCAGATGGTTAGGATGCTTCTTTCTGTGGGTATGCGCACACGCACATGTGCATGCCGAAGCACAGAGCGTGAGGACAGTTGGGGGAGTGCAGGCTTGGGGGGGGTGCGGGTGGCCCCCACCCCAGCATCCCTCACAATCATTATCTCAGCAGGAGCAGCTCTTGCCCTGGGGCCTGCCCTCACTGTTTCAAGCAGCTGCTGCTTTCCCCAAAGTAACTCCTCTGCTCCAGCTTCTCATTTTCCTGCTAGGGGGCCACGGGCTGGCTGGAGAGGGGTCTCCGGAGGACAGTGCCCCCAGCAGGCAAGCTGGTCTTCCACAGACGCCCCTGTCCACCCCTTGTCCTGTGCCTGTGACAGCAGTGATTCTGTGACTGGGTATCAGAGAGTTGGTTGTGTGACTCCACACGTGCCCGTTTGTGTGTGTATTTGTGTGTGTGTATGTGTCAGAGAGAGAGAGAGAGGGACTGGAGCTGGGTCTAGAATGTGAATGGTTCAAGAGCAGACAGGAATCTGGAACATAGCTCATGCAGCTCTATGTTGAAAAAACCAAACAACCCAATCAAAAACTGGGCAGAAGATTGAAATAGACATTTTTCCAAAGAAGACATACAGATGGCCAAAAAAGCACATGAAAAGATGCTCAGCATCATTAATTATCAGAAAAATGCAAATCAAAACTACAATGAGGGGTTTCCCTGGTGACGCAATGGTTAAGAATCCGCCTGCCAATGCAGGGGACACGGGTTCAAGCCCTGGTCTGGGAAGATCCCACATGCCGTGGAGCAACTAAGCCCGTGCACCACAACTACTCAGCCTGCGCTCTAGAGCCCGCGAGCCACAACTACTGAGCCCACGTGTCACAACTACTGAGCCCATGTGCCTAGAGCCCGTGCTCCACAATAAGAGAAGCCAATGCGATGAGAAGCCCGCACACTGCAACGAAGAGTAGCCTCCGCTCTCCACAACTAGAGAAAGCCCACGGGCAGCAATGAAGACCCAACACAGCCAAAAATAAATAAATAAATAAATAAATTTATTAAAAAAAAACCTACAATGAGGTATCACCTCACACCAGTCAGAATGGCCATCATCAAAAAGTCTACAAATAATAAATGCTGAAAAGGAAACCCTAGAACTACTATATGATCTAGCAATCTCACTCCTGGGCATATATCTGGAGAAAACCATAATTTGATACATGCACCCCAGTGTTCATTGCAGCACTATTTACAATAGCCAAGACATGCAAGCAACTTAAATGTCCATCAACAGAGGAATGGATAAAGAAGATGTGGTACATATATACAATGGTACATATATACAATGGAATATTACTCAGCCATAAAAAAGAACAAAATAATGCCATTTGCAGCAACATGGAAGGACCTAGAGATTATCATACTAAGTGAAGTAAGTCAGACAGAGAAAGACAAACATCATATGATATCACTCATATGTGGAATCTAATTTTTAAAAAGTGATATAAATGAACTTATTTTCAAAACAGAAACAGACTCACAGATTTCAAAAACAAATGTATGGTTACCAAAGGGGAAACGTGGTGGGGAGGGATAAATTAGGAGCTTGGGATTAACATACACACACTACTATATATAAAACAGATAACCAACAAGGACCTACTGTATAGCACAGGGAACTCTACTCAATATTCTGTAATAACCTATATGGGGAAGGAATCTGAAAAAGAATGAACATACGTGTATGTATAACTGAATCACTTTGCTGTACACCTGAAACTAACACAACATTGTAAATCAACTATACTCCAATAAAAATTTTTCTTTTATTAAAAAAAAAAAAAAGAGCAGACAGGGCCCCCTGGCTGCCTGGGAGGGGTGGGGCTGTCTCTTGGTCCCAGCATAGGGGTCCTGAGCCCCTCTGGCATTGGGGAAGGGCCAGAAGAACCTGGATTTCAGGTGGCAGGGACGTGGCTTTGCCCAGCTGGGGATGTTGAGGGTCCAATCTAGGCTTATGAAGGGACACCCAGGGAGGCTCAGCCTAGGCAGAGGGTGGGCAGCCTCCGCCACCTGCTCACAGGGCCAGATCCAGACAAGGGAGACCCATCATCTCAGTAGAAGTTGCTGAAAAGAGGGGGAAGCAGGAAGACAGATGAAAGAAGAGAGAAGTGGGGAGAGAGAGTTAATCCCAGAGGACCTTGGTCTGAGCACCTCCCTGAGGCCAGGGAGGAAGGAGTGGGCTCCAGAGAGTCCACCTGAGACCCAGGGAAGGTGCAGACAAGGGAGCCCAGGCCTGGGGGAGATGGATGGACAGATGTCTCCACTATGGCCACTCTGAGCTCCTGTGACTGTGTAGAAGGACCCAATGCCATGGCACAGATCTGTAGACCATGTGGGTACAGGGACATCAGCCTCTAGCGCCTTGGCTCTGACTTTAAGACTTTCAAGTTCTACCATGTGCCCCTGGGATGCAGTCATAAGGGAGACCCCGGCCAGCCCTCATGGAGCTGCAGGCTACTGGGAGAGGCAGGGGAGGAACCAGAGAGGGGATGGGGGAAGCTCAGGGCTGTGGCGGCCCAGATGAGGCACATGACCCAGCCTAGGGATCAGGGAACATTTTTGGAGGAGGTGACATCTCAGCCCAGGGCCTGAATATAATAACAACACAGATTATCATCTGTAAAAACAGTGACAAACAATAGTAATACTGAGCAACCTACTGCATGCTAGATATTTTATCTCGTTTAAGCTTTATAACTGCCCTGTGAACTAGATACTAGAATCCCCACTTTACAGATGAGGAAGTTGAGGCTCAGAAAGGTGAAGTACTTTGTCCAAGAACAGAATAGCTAATAAGTGACAGAGCCAAGACTTCAAGTCCAGCAAAATCTGCACATTTACCCCAGTGGGACAGAGCCTCCTGTGGCCCTAAGTCACCGTTCCTAATTTCAGCAGCAGCCCCGTGGGCCTCTGAGCACCTCCTCTGACCCTCAGAGGTTAGCCTGGCAGCATGGACCAGGCCCATGTGGGCAAGATGCAGGAGAATTGGGAAGGGCAGCTGTAGTCCACATGCCGGTGTTTGCAGAGACTGACATCTACCTGGCCTTGTTTTCATTTGCTTTTTGGTTGAGAAAGGAAAAGTCCCACATTTTTATGACACCAGCTTGTGATTCTATTTTCTGTTTAAATTCTGGGTGAGGGAAAAATAAGAGACATCAGAGAAACCTTCAGAATCTCATTTCGAGAGTCTGAGCTGCAGATAAATGAGCCTCCTACAGAAACGCTACATCAAAGCGAATTTTCTCAGCTGTATTTTCTTTGTTTTAATAGGGCCATTTACTACATTAATATTCCAGGAAGTCATTTTAATTTCATGTTTATCATCCATTGGGAAAGTTAAACAGGATCAATATGGAACCAGTGGCAAATTTGGGGATCTTGGGGGAGGAGGGGAGTGTTTGGAGGCTATGGTGATTCCACAACCGGGAGTCCTTAGGAGGGGGAGGAGGCTGGGGAAGGGAGGAAGGGATGGGAGGGGTGGGGTAGGGGAGGCTGGGGGAGTTGTCAGGTGGTAATTGTCTGAACCCGCAGAGGAGGAACAATTACTGAGCAGCTACTAGTGCGAGGCACTGTGCACACCTTATGTTTTTCAATCCTCACAACAACTCAGGAAGTAGGTACTCATTCCCATTCCTCACATATGGGGAAACTGAGGCTCAGAAGATTTGTCACATGTCCAAGGTCTTATAGGAGAACTCTGATTCATAGACTGATTCATTCTTTCAAAAAATATGTGTCATGCACCTGCTATGTGCCAGGCATTTACCTAGCAGCTGGAGGCTTTAGGTCAATCAAAGTTAATTTACCAGAAGTCTAAGCCTCCATGTCGAGTCCACGGAACGTGTCTTTTGGCGAATTGCCTGCTTCCGAGGAAACAGGTGGATCCCTGCCTTTGTGGAGGTTACGGTTAGGCAGGAAGACAGTTATTCATAAAACAATTACACAAGTCAAGATGAACTTGCCCCTATGGTAAAGGCTTGGGGCTGGAATGGGGGCTTCAGCTAGACTGGCAGGTCAAAGAAGGCTTCCTGGGGGTGGTGATGCTCCAACTGAGACCTGAGGGAAGCGAGGGAGGCAGCTGGGTGAGAGGGAAGAACAGAGTGGTGTGGCAGGGAGCAGGCCCAGTTCCAGGGAGCAAGAGAAGGGAGCATCCAAACTGGGAGGAGCCAGGGACCTGGCGGGACCGCAGACGTGATGGGAACTCCTGAGCCAGGTAAGGACTGAAGGAGCCCAGAAGGCCATGAGGCGGATGTACAGTCTGGGTCAGACTGTGTGCACTGGGGTCCTCTGAGCTCTGTAAGGCAAAGCTGGGCAGCGGAGGAAGGAGCAGGGTAGGAAGCAGTGGATCTTGAATAAAAGCCTGTGAGCCGAGGTGTCTCAGGGACATGGGGGAGGACAAGGAGGGTGGAGCTGGATCTTAAAAGCAGGGGATCGCTCTTCAGGGAACTGACAGATGAAGAAGGCAAAGCCTTGGAATCATCCGTGATCCTCTTTCTCTCACACTCCCCACATTTTATCCTTGAGCTCATCCTGTTGGCTTTACCTGCGCAATAGACCCAGAACCCGACCTCTTATCACCACCTCCGCTGCTCCCTCGATGAACTCAGCCACCATCTACTCTCACCCGGATTATTGCAACAGCCTCCTAACTCTTCTCTCTAATCCTGCTCTTGACCCCAACAGTCTGTTTTCAGCACCACAGTCAGAGTGATGCCTTTAAAACACAAATGAGATCATGCCTAAAACCCTCTGGTGGATTCTCGTCTCATTCGTCTCGTCTCATTCAGATAAAAGCTAGTCCTTACAAAGGTCAACAAGGCCCACACAATCTGCACTTCCCCCATCACTGCCTTTGCTAAGGTAGCTCCTCTGGCCCGCTTGCCATTCCTAGAATATGCCAGGTATGGCCCCACCTCAGAGCCTTTGTAGTTTGCAGTTGCTCTTCCCTCTCCCTGGAATGCTTTTCCCCCTTGGGTGCTTGCTCACTCCTGCACTTCCTTTGAGTCTTTGCTCCAGGTCACTTTGGCTGCAGTGGCTGGCATGGTGGCGGTAGGGAGACATCCTCTGACCCTCTATTTCAACTGCAGTCCCCCCATCAGCACACCCTCCCTTCCTCTTACCGCTTGGTTTTTTTCTATCCCATTTCTTGCTTCTAACAGGTGTTATAATTTACTTACTTATCGTGTCTGTGGTCTGCCTGCCCTGACTAAATGTACGCTCCACAAGGGCAGGGATTTTTGTCCCTTTTGTTCACTGTTACATCCCCTGTGCCTAGAACAGTGCCTCTTCGTCACAGGTGCTCAGCCAGCCAGATAAGAAGGGGCACCTTCCCCGCTTTGGGAGACAGAGAGCAAAGGTCCAAAGAGAATACTATTTCCGTGCTGAGGTGTTTTAATTTAATTTTTTATTTCACTGACTCCTAACAACAGCCCTTTGTGGTGCCAACTATGATTGGCCTCAAGTCACAGATGGCAAAGCTGAAGCTCAGAGTGGTGGTGAAGGAGTGGTAGAGCTGGGCGTCCTTCAAATCTCAAAGGACAGGCATTGGTGCCAGATGGCCTGGGCTGGTGCCAGGTGCCTCCATGCACCATCTACAAGACCTTGGACAAGCTTCTGTCCTCTCTGTGCCTCAGTGTCCTCAACTACACATTGGGAACAGTCACAGTGCCTACCTCCCAGGGCTGTTGGGATGATTCAGGGTAACAGTACACGCACATTCCTTAGTGTGGGACGCTTGGAAGGTACTCAGTAATGCTAGCTGTAATTATTCTTGGAGCTGCACTCTGCTGCCTGAGTCAGGCCTCTGCGCCCCTCCCCACCCAGGGGTCTCCACAGAGTTTCCACAAGGGACCTCAGGTCAGCCCAGGGCTCTGCCTCCAAACGGCAGTGGTCAGGCTTGTCCACTCCCATTTGTTGAGGCAGAATTTAATTTCTCCCCAAGCTGAGACTCCTCTGCCCCCCTCCTGCCCTCTCTCTTGCTCTCATCAGCGGGAAAATGAGCTCCGGGAGCTTTCCCCTGGTCCAGAAATCCAAGGTGAAGAATTTCATTAACAATCAAGAGGACATAATCAACACTCTAATAATTCCAGATCCGTACTCCCCCTTTTGAAGCCCCCCCAAAGTGCCCCCATCCCCCCCACTCCACCCCATTGCCAGCTCTCCGAGACACACTCACCTTGACAAAGACATCTCATTTCCTCTCCAACCAAATTTGCTTTGCTATTAAATTCAGCACCTTACCTTCTGTCCTGACAGTGAGGGGATGTACTCCAGACTTCCTGGACTTCTCCTGCTTCTGAAAGAGACATGAATGCGAAGGATGGGGTCATGATGGACTTGCTTCTCTTACACCTCCTGGAAGGTTCCAGGGTGGGGTGACACATTTTCCCCCTAAGGACTCAGGTCCTCCCTGCCCCGTTGCCAGAGAAGCAGAACTTCTGGTGTGTGGGGGGTGCTCTGGTCATCTCTTCTCCAGGACTGTAGAGGGATCGAGAGCTGGTCAACGCCCTTTTCAAGTTCATTGGCATGTTACACAGTACAAGGGCCCTATCTCAAACCCCCTCCACCCCAGCACTTGGGGAGATCTAGCCTGTACCACCTTCTGGCTGTTTGATCGTGGGTAAATCAATCTTTCTGGGCCCCAGTTTCCTTATCTGTAAAATGGGGATGGTAGCAATAATGCCCTTCTCTCAAGGTCACTGGGGAATGAAAATAGATACTACTTAGCACAGTGCCTGGTATGGAATGGGCACATAGAGAGTAGTCGTAGTCTGTCACAGCATCTTTGGCACTTGAATCCTGAGCCGTGGTACTCACCATCCTATCTCTCACCTCACTCCTGCCTTCATCCCCTTGGAGTACGCTGCGTTCTTACCGATACAGTGAAGCATGGGACATGAGTGTGTTAAACAGACATTTGCAATCCAGTGTGGTCAGAACTGTGACAGGTGAAGTTCTGGGGGCTTTTGGAACCCAAAGAGGGTGCTATATGGTGGTCAGAGGCCCTGGTGGGAGCTGAGACTGGAGGAATGAGGAGGGATTTGCCTGGAGAGGATGAGTGAGAAGGGGCTCTGAGCATGGAGATGGTCAGTGCAAAGACCTGGAGGTTAGAACTCCCGGGGGCTAGAGAGGAGAGTTCCTTATGGGGTGTGCGTGGGGGGCAGTCAGGAGCCAAGGCCAGAGCGGTCAACCAGGCCTTGGAAGCCACCAAGGGCAGTTTGGCTTTTATCCACAGGGTGTGTGGAGCCGCTGTGGAAGGACACCGAGGAGAGTACTGGCCTGACTGTTCTCGAAACTTCTGTCTGGCTGCAGTGTGGGAGGGAGACAGGAGAAGGGCAAGGGTGGACCTGGGGAGATGAGTGAGGAGGGGGTTGGGGCCTGGGCTGCTGAGGGCTGTGGAGAAATGTGCCTTCCAGAGGCATCCTGGCCAGGGCTGGCGCTGACTGACAAGGTGGAGCTGACAATGGCCCCCTGGAGTCTGGCTTCAGCACCCACACCCACTGTGGGTGCCTGAAGAAGCACAAGGGCCCCCTGCATGTCTGGGCCCCGGTGGTGGGGGTGGCTTCACATGGCCCAGGCCTGCCTGAGAAGGTGCCTGAGGAAGCCCTGGGCTGCTGGAGCGGAGTCCAGAGTCCACGGTCATCCTGGCCTGGCCCAGCCCCGTGCTCTGTGCAGCTGGGGCCCCAGGATCCCAGGCTCAACAGAGGCTGTGGCAGTAGGTTGAATTCTCTAATCTCTGAAGCTTCCTGAAATCCCTTTGGAGCCTTGAGCGGCCCAGGGGCGCACTTCCCTATGGTGGCTCCATGGCAGGGCTCACGGCACCTTCCTTGTGCTTCATGCACTCATGCTACGCTACCACACACACACACACACACACACACACACACGCACACACACACACACACACACACACACACCCTTCCAGGCTCTATGATGAGCACTGGGGGGAGGAGGAGGAAGAGGGAGAAGAAAAGATATCCCCAGTTCCATTCTCCATGGCTCAGGCAGAGATTAACCCCTTAGGGGACAGGGGAGGGACTTTACTGTGCTCCAAGTGACAGGGTGCTCTCCCTACTGGAGCTTCAGCTGGGCGTCGAAGCTAAAGACCCCTTCCCTTCTAGCTCCTTCTTAGGGCACACAGCTCTGGGTCACCTCCCCAACCTCTGCCCTACTCCCTAAGGGGATCTGCGGCAGGTCTGGCTGTGCATGCACGAGTGTGTGTCTGTCTGTCTTGGGGAGAGGGGAGGTGGGGAGTGTCTGGGGAAAGAGGAGAGGAAGAAGGAAAGTCTTGCCTCCATTTCCAGCAGGGACAGGAGGAAGAGGTTAGATGGATGGTTACAAACCTCCTGGAAGATTTCCCGCCCTCACCCCTCCGGCCCCCAGTCCTTCCTCCATACGGCAGCCACATTACTCTCCTGCCCCAATCTTTCTATAGCTCCTCAGTGCCCTCAGACTCAAGTCTAAATTCTCCAACAAGGCTGACAGGGCCTCCATCCATTCTCCAGCCTTGAGTTAACACCCCTCCCCCAGAGCCTCCAGGCCTCTTCCCACTGCTGTTCCCTCGGCTGGTCCAGCCCCCCACCCTACGCTTCTTGCTCATTCTTTAGATATCAGAAACCTTGAAGCAAAGTTTCTCAGATTCCTCCTCCGAGCTAGGAAAGTCTCCTCCTTTGGGCACCCCAGGACACCACTGGCCTCCCCCACCCCCAGGGAAGCCTGTGCTTCTCCCATCCTCGCTCTGATCGCTCTGTGTCATACCTGCCTGGCCCTTTCCCTCTCGAGGCTGTGAGCTCTGTGAGGGCAGGAACTTGCCTTTCTAGAATCCTCAATGCCCAGCACCATGCCTAGTATTCATTAAATATTAGTGGAAGGAAAATCCCAGGAATTATCAAAACGGTGTTATCTTTCAGGCTAGAAGCTGGTTGGAGATCACCAAAACAACCTCCTATTTTTGGAATAAACTTGCCCAAGGTCACAGAGAGGGAGTGGTTGAGCCAGGAATAGAATTCAGGAGTCCTAACCCCTGGGCCCTTGCCCTCCCACAGTGGGATCCAGGGAAGAAGTGGAGGCAGCTGGCAGGAAGTGGACACAGGGGGCGGGGCTCGGTCTGAGGATCCCGCAACAGCAGTGCCCACGGTGTTTGCACAGATGTGTATGTGTGTGTGTGTGTGTGTGTGCTGCACTTGACTGGCTAGGAACCCCCTCCTGCCACCCCACGGTGAGGGGACCCAGCTCCCTGGGGAGGAGCCCACCCAGGACTCGGTGCTGGGGTGTCGCGGAGGCCAGGCGGTCAGATTGGACTGGGGATTTGTCATCTCAAACGCCTGTGGAAGCTGAGAGTGGATACCCAGGGGCCAAAGCAGGCGCTGGGGATGCAATCATAGGCTAACAGCCTCTCAGCCTGAGAGGCAATTAGGGGGGAATTCCCTGCGGGCTGGTAGGCAGCAGGGATGGGAAGTTGTTTGGAGTTGAGGATGGCGGCCCACCTCTGCCAGTCCTGGCTCAGGGTCAGAGGGTCCAGGATGAGGGCACAGGTGGGTAAGGAGATCTCCAAGTAGAAGAAAGAGTAGGGACATGGGTACTAGTGAGCCAGAGGCGGGCCTTGGAGGTGAAGCACAATCATGGAAGATTAATGGGGTGGGGTGTTTTCCCAGGACCCCAGTGTAACAGTGAAAGAGCCAAGCTAACTAACTTAGATCCTCAGCCTTTCTGAGTGGCGGTTTCCTTCCCTACAAGATAGGAATAATAATAACAGAAGCTATCTCCGTGGCCTATTGTGAAAGTTAATTGTGAAAAAGCATGTGGAGTGCTTAGCTCAGAACATGGCCCTTATTAAGTGTTTAGTAAACCATCACAATGATGGGAAAGATTTAGGGTGGTGGGGTCACATACCAGGCATACACACAAAATTTGGAATCATATAGACCTGGGTTCGAACCCCAGTTCCTCCACCTAGAAGCTCAATGACTTTAGGCAAAGACTGAGCCCCTGGCCTGCTATCTGTAAACAGAAGTAATAGCAGTACTTAACTTCAGCCAGGGGTGAGAGGAAGGTCAATAGGGAATGTCAACTGCCCTGGAAACAGGTTCTCCCTAAATGGTAGCTCCCAGGATGGAGTTGGGATCACCTGTGGGCCCCGGATCACAGCTCCAAATCTTCTGCCACCGAGACCACAAGGCAGCTCTCTCTGACCCCAGGGATCCTACGACGCCAGCCTGTCTAAGACAAAGGTCTGCAGAGCTGGCTTCCTGCCGGAGCCTTGCAAGGAGCCAGCAGGGAGATGTGACTGTGGTTTGGAGGGTGAGTTCTGTTTTGAAACTGCCACCAGATACACTGCAGCTGTGAGGAGCTGAGAACCGGTTGGATAAGTTTAGTCACAACTGCAGGCCCAGCCTCAGCTGGGGTGGGAGGGGGAAGAGGGCATGGGGGGTTGCCATGCTCATCCTAACAGGCCTTTACTGAGCACTTTGTCTACATCACCTAGTGTAATCCTCATAAGAACCCCATGAGGAGGCATAGGTATCATTCCTATTTTACAAATAGGGAAACTGAGCCCAGAGAGACGGAACGCCTTGCCCAAGCCTGCCTAACTAGTAAGCGTCAGCTGCAGGACTGTAACTCACCCGGGACTGCCCCAGAGCCCAGGCTTTTCAGCCCAGCAGTTCTGAGCTTCAGGAGCACGAATCTTGGTTAACAACCTGTGTCACACATACTCCTGCAGGATCCCCATTCTGGAGGTCTGGAGGAATATGCAGGCTGGCAGTGTTAACAAGCCCCGGGATTCAGGTGCTGGTGGTCTAGAGACCACTCGGGGAAGGCCCAGGCTGATATCAGGCTGGGCTGAGGTAGAGACCATTGACGGGGCTGGAGGTTGGGGTGCTCCAGCCACTGCGTTCCAGCCCCGTGGTCCCTCCTTACCTGCCTGCCTGGCCAGGGAATCAGTCCAGGTGCTTTGTGATAAAGAGGAAGTCCAGTCCCGAACCTGCTGAGATGGCTGCTTTGGGGTAAATATAAACCTGGATTTCCTGGGCCCTGAATGACTCAGCACAACTGGGCCCAATGTTTTCCTCTCCTCTGTTGGTGGAGAAGGTAGAAATCAGTGGCACCCAACTCCCTGGAAGTCATTTCAGTGAAGAGATCTCCTCCCCCAGCTCCAGCACAGGCTTTGGAAGGGGAACACTCTGTCCCCAGGGCCCACCTGAGGCCAGGGAGACAGCCTGGTGTCACAGCAAGAGCGTGGGCCAGCGTGGGCCTGTATTCAAATCCCAGCCCTGCTACTTACCGGCTGTGTGGCCCGAGTCCCAGTTTCCTTGTCTGTAAAATGGGGATAAGCGTATCCACCTCTGCAAAGATTAATAAGGAACATTTTCGAGGAAACCACAGGCACTCTGCAAATGTTTGTTTCCTTTCCTCTCCAGCCCCCAAGCCTCTCTGGCAACTGACATTCACCATCAACAGCAAAGCCGCCCCCAGACTCCTCTTTAAAATGCGCAGAACCGGGAAGAGAGGGAGGGTCATTAAGTCCACCTGAGATGAAGCACGTGCAGAGCGCTGACTTTCACAGCTGTAGGATGGAAATGATGATGTCCCTGTTATTGAGTTACTGACACCTGGGAAAAGCAGGTCTGGCAAGGCCTTCAAAAGAAGATTCTGGCCCCACTCCCTTATTTTAAAAAAGGAGAAAGGCCGAGAGGGGGAGCTACTGGCCCAAGGTCACCCAGAAAGTCAGGGGCTGGTAGAGGCAGGCTTGGATCCACTTCACCTGAGATTCTGCTTCCTTCGTGTCAGGAGAGACAGGTCGGGGGCTGGGGCGCTGACAAGGAGGCCCTGCTGCTTTTGGCCACTTCCCTGACACCTGGAGCAGTCCCTGGCACATAGTGGAGATTCCATGAGGATTTCTCAAATAAATGAGTGAGTGAATGAATGAATGAGGTAACAGGAAGACAAAGCTACCCTCCCAGGACAGGAGGGCATCTCTGTGAGACTACGGTCACCTTGACACGGGACCCTCAGGGCCTCCCCAGGGCTGAGTCCACATGTCCACTTTGCCCCCTCCAGATGGCAGCTAGGGGAAGGGGGAGGGGGACTCCTCAGCGACTGGGACTAGAGCTGCAGCCAGAGGAATGGAGGTTAGACAGCAAGAGAGTTACTTGAAGGAGGCAGGGCGGCTGGGTGGTTTCTTTCAGAGCTCTGAGAGGGAGAAATGCTCTGTGTCTGAGGCGGCGGGCAGGAGGGCTTTGTGAGGCCTGGGGTGGGGTGCAGTGAATGGGGGAACTCTGAGTCACTCTTGTTCAGAGCCTGGGACATCTTGGGGGGAGGGCGGTCTGTGCGGGCAAAGGCCACCTCTGCTCCTCGGAGGCAGACCACGCTCGGCTCGCTCTGGCTGCTCCGGATCCTGTTGCCATGGAGATACCAAGGCTCCTCTGAGAGCATCAGAGGTACTGGGCATGTCCTGCCCTCAGCATGGTTTAAAGCCTGTGGCGGGGGTGTGGGTGCAGTTGGGGCAGCAAAGAGCTTTGGTAGGACCTTGTCGGGCACAACACCAAAGACATAGGCGACATGGCAGCCACTGGCTTTAGAGTCCACAGACCTGGGCCGGAATCCCAGTTATTAACTGGTGGCCTTGGACAAGGGACATCACATCTCTGAGCCTCAGTTCCATCATCTGTAAAACGGGGTCGATAAGAGTCTTCCCAGGGTTGTCCTGCCGATCCCTCGAGCCTGCGCACGGAAAGCACAGTGCTGGGCCGGTGAGACTCGGTAAGTGGTAACCATTAGTTCTATACTGGGCATTAGGGTTGGTGCTCTTCAGGAGTCTGCCTTGAAGGCAGCAGCTCCCTGCCCTCAGCCTGCTCTTTGGGACGCCTGGGTGAGTCTGGAGAGCGGCCTGACTCTTCTCCACAGACGCAGGCGATCAAGAGTCAGGACTTATGTCATCCTTTGAACATGGGCCTGGAGGCTCTGCCGCAGGCGCATCTGAAAAATAAATAATAACAACTTGAATAATTCACAGAGTCCGTGTGAATAATTCACCATGGCCTCCCAAGCACCAGCCGATTTGTCACGGCAGACCCAGGCTCCGGTCCTCTCTGCCTCTGGCTGCCCTGGGGAACGTGGCCTGGCTCCAGGGGCAGGAGGTGGAGCACGTGCAGGACCACTTGCGGGGCGGGGAGCCGGGCGTGGGGAGGACTCCCAAGGCTGCAGGGGCCTGGGGGCACAGCTGGGGAGGTAGGGTCCATGGTCTCTCTGGGGTCTACAGAGACCTCTGTGCTGGGGCAGCCAAAGGGGACTGTCCGAGGGTCCCTGAGCAAAGGGGATCCTGCAGCTGGCCATCGCTGCTTCCCCTCTGGGCTGCATTTTGGAGCCTTAGAGGGAGGACAGCCCTTCTTGGTACATTTTCATAACTAGTGACTAGCCCACTGTAGCCCCATCTCCACAGAGACCCCAGGCTGGTAGGTCTCTCAGCCCTGAAATCAATCCTCCTGCAAAGCCCACACAGGCCTCTCATGTTTCTCCTGGGAGGTAGGATGAGGTGGGGATTAAATGCCTCCGCTCAGGACTCAGACAGAGTTCAGTTCAACCACCCGCTCATGGACTATGTGACTTGACCAAATGGCACAAATGTTCCAGGTCTCCACTTCCTGGTCTGTAAAATGGGGATTAAAAACACCTGCTTCATAAAGTTATTACTGTTCTGCGGATGAAATGATGTAATGACCATAAATTGCTTGGCGCAATGCCTGGCACATAGTAAGTGCTAAAAAACAGTAGCTGTGATAGATACTCATTCTCTTTCCAAAGATAGCGTGCTGGGGACTCGGGGCAGGAAGAGAGCTGCTCAGACATTGCAGATGTTCACATAAGACATGATCTGCAGGCCCAGGAGACAGGCATAGACTGCCAGGCGACCCAAGGGAGGCCTGCCTGTTAAAGTGTGTGTGGCCTCCAAGATCCTTCAGGTAGGTCCTTCACTCAAAACACCCAGTATCCTCCTGAGCACTTGCCACAATTTGTGGTTATTTTCTTGGCTATTTATCACATTCTGATTATGTGCCTTCCCCACTCGACTGTGAGCTCCATGAGGACAGGGGCCTCGTCTGTCTTGTTGACCAGTATCTCCCCAGGCCCTAGAATACTGCCTGGCACATAGTAGGTGCTCAGTAAATATTTGTCCATTGAATGAATAGATGCCCCAGCTGGGCAAGGTTTTAGAAGGCACGAGATCATGAAGAGCTGCCGGAACGGAGCCTCCACTGTGGGTGGGTCAGGAGGGGTTCTGGCGACAGTAGCTGGGTGTGCAGCTCAGAGGGGGAAGGTGGTTCTGGGGCTGGCCCCTGCCACACTGGCTGCTGGTGATGCTTCAGGGGTGGGGGCAATGCCTGTCTCCCTGCTTCTTACCTCCTAGGTAAGCCTTCCCTAGACCAACAGCACAAAGGAGGCTTAAAGGTGGCATAGGCTCGCTGCACCTTTCCCAGTAATGATTTAATCGCTTGTTTAGAATTTCCTGTGGCATTAATGATTATCCCCCAGAACAGAGAGAATAATTGGCTGTGTTCTCATGGTGAGCGAGCTCCTTGTTAGCAGGGAGCTGAGCCTGTTCTTCTGTAATCTTCTTCCCTCACCTGCCTGCCACTCACTCGCCAGCTGATGGAGATGAAGGAGCTCCTGCTTGCAGGGTTGCTGGGAAGCCACCTGGAGCTGCAGGACCTCACCAGGGCTAGGAGGCTGCAGGGAGGGCAGAGGGACTGAGAAAGAGATGCACAGAAACGCAGAGAGCGATGGAGAAACAGCAAGAGACAGAGACGGTGAGAGAGAATGATACTGGGAATCTGTGTTCTTGGACCGAGTAATCCCCACACTCAGCTCATAGCTTCCAGTTCTCCCCAGCCGCCTCACTCGTGCTGTTTTACAAAAGCTTCTGTGCATGAGTGTGAACCCTCCTGTGTGCACATGTGGACATTTCTAGGGCAGTGGTTCTCAAAGAGCGGTACCCGGACCAGCAGCATCAGCAGCACCTGGCGTTTGCTTGAAATGCATATTCTCAGGCCCCACCCCAGACCTACTGAATCCCAAAACTGGAGGTGGACCCTAGCACTCTGATAAGCTTTCTAGGTGATCCTGGTGTACCTAAGGGTGAGATGGCCTGCTCTAATGTACAGAGTGTGTAGAGGTGTGTCAGGTGGATACACATGCTGCTGTGTGGGTACAGGGCCATGTGTACACACATGTGTACAGGTTACCTGTGGGAGGCTTCGGACCCCTGTCCCCAGCCAGGAATCTTCTGCCTCAGAAGCTGGAAAAGGCCCAGGCAGAAATCGGGTCCAGGGCTGCTGCTTGTGGAGAGGAGACTCAGGTCCAGCTATCAACTGCCCCAACATAGCCACCTGCCCCTGGGTGGTCACAGGACCCCCTGCCAGGGGAGTCTGAGAGGGGGTAAGAGAGGGCCACCGTCCCTACCGGGGCCTCCATAACGTAGGCCTGGGAGCAGGATCTGCTGAGAGTTGCTGGCCTCGGCTCTGACCCCCTGCAACGTGGCTCAAAGGGAACCTTGTCCTGGCCCCACTAGACCGGGGACTGGGAATCCTAGGGAACTGTCTCCACCCCACCCCTCCGTGAGCCACTGCTGTTGGGCTTTGAGGAAGTGACTTTTCGGGGATTAAGCAATTTAAGGAGTACTATGCAAGGCTCGGGGGAGCGAATGATTGGCTCTCAGCCGAGAGCCACAGCACCCACCTGCCGGAGCAGCCGGCAACTCAGCACAGTTTTGGCTTGTGGGTGATATTTCAGGAAGGGGGAGTGGGAGGCAGGGTGGGGTGAGAGCGACCCTGGGGACTCTGAGGGTGGCTCTGGGATGTGAGGGTATTGCAGGGGGAGGGGAGGGGAGGAAAGGGGGAGAGGAGGGTTATGATGGGGGGCGGGGAGGGAAGGAGGGGAAAGGGGGAAGAGAGCGGGGGAAGCCGAGGGAGGCTGGGCAGACTGAAGGAAGTGAGGGAGGGAAGAGGAGGGGGAAGAGCAGAGAAGGGAGATACTGTGGGTGGAGGAGGGAAGAGAAGGCGAGACGGGTGGTCAAGACAACAGAACAGTGAGGGTGGTGTTCCCAAAACGGTCTTTAGGGGGCTGGATGGAGGGAGGTCTCTAGGGAGTGGGGATGCCCCAGGCCCAGGGAGGAGGGGGCATGGGGGCCCCTCCCACCCTAGGCTTACCTGAAGGAAGGGGCGTGGGCATGAAATTCACTAGGAATCTGAAACAAATAAAGTGAGCTGCTTGTTGAGTTTTGTATTTAACAAGACAAATACATGGAAGGAGTATGAATAATTAGGAAGTAATGAAGACCTTGCAAAAATAGCTTTTTCTTAAAAAAATAAAGAAGGTAGCAAAGAAAATAGGTACTCAGAAAGCCAGAACATAGGCAAATTGCCCATCCTGGGCTGGTGAGTGAGTCAGCAAGGCAGGACACCGGCCCCTAACAGCTTAGCTGGGCCTGGGGAGCGGGGGGCGGGGGGGGCAGTCGGCCAGGCAGCCAAATCCTGCCAGAGTGGGCTGGGAAGTTGAGATCATGTCCCTCCCCCTTGCTTCCCAGCCAGCTGCTCTCTGCTGGAGCACCTGGGACCCATTTGGGGGAGACCATAGCAGTCCCCAGCAGGGATGCTGACCTCAAATGTCTAAGCCCAAACCCCCAGCAGCTCTCACTTCCTTTTATTACCACTGGGGACCCATCATCCATTAATTTCATGCAACCCTTTCTGAACTTCTTTCTATTTTCATCTTGTGCAGACCCCTTGGGGGTAACAAATTCCAGAAGCTGGACAGCAGCTGTGTAAAGCAGGACTTCCCTTTAGAAATCCTAACTTAAGTAACTCCAGCTTCAGAAGGAACCTCCTTGTTCTGCGCTAATGTTTCCTTATCAGTGACTTGGGAGGTTTGGTCCAACACTCCTCCCAGCCTGCAATGTTTCCAGCAGCCCCCTTGCTCCAACATTACAAATATTCTGAGCTCTGGAGTCAGACTTGGGTCCAGCTAGGGGCTCTACCACTTCCTAGCTGTGTGATCTTTGAGCAAGTCACTTATCTTTCTGTCTATAGTGTTTCCATCTGAAAAATGAGAAGTAATTATATTGCCTATTTCAAAAATTGGCACATGATGAAATAATGTATGTAAATCATCTAAAACAGTTCCTAGCACATAGTAAGTTGTGGTTCTGTGCCAGGCGCTGTTCTAGGCCCCCGTGGGAGAGCTGTGAGCAAGATAGGGAGACCCCTGCCCTCGGGCAGCTTCCATCCCAGGAGGATGTGGGGAGATGACCATTAGCCAGGACACAAAAGAATACAGTGATCCCAAAGAGTGGTGGAGCTCTGAGGACAATGAAAAGGTGATGGGAAGGTGGGGGACAGATGGCTGATCTGGGAAGACCTCTCTGCTAAAGTGGCATTTGAGCTGAGAAGAAGCCCGAGAAGTCATCTGGGGGAGGAATTTTTGAAATTAGTCTCAAGGTTCGTAAGCAGTTCAGGACCACATTTTCTGTATCCTGTGTGACTTCAGAGAATTTGACCCCCTCAACCCTCATCCCACTCTCCTTCCTACTCAGGTTCCCCCCTCTGGGCTGAGCCCCTGTCTGTTCACGGTTCGAAGGCCCGAGAAAGCAGTGGAGCTGCCAAGGGCTAAGAGCTCGGTCTCCTCCTTCCTTCGCTCCCTCACTCCCACGCTGTCCCTCCCTGGTTCTCTCCACTTGCCACTGCCCAGGGTGATGGATGCCTCCTTCCCAGGGCTGAGTCATGCGCTGCCTCTTAGAAGCTCTGGGCGATGTCTCTGCCACCTCCCCACTCCCTGCCGGCCCCAGTGGGGAGGCACATTTATAGGGGCTTTCCCCGGGGACACACATAAATTCTGCTTCACTCTGGCTTCAGGCTTGCAGAAGAAGGGGCCGCTGCTCAGAGCTACTGTCTTTAATGCACACCAGGAAACTGAGACAGGGAGGCTTGCCTGTGCCACCTGGCAGAGGCTGAGCAGGGGCTTGAGGCCAGATCTCCAGACTCTGTGTCCAGTGCTCTTTTCCTGGCACACTTGACTGCTTGCCTGCATTTAGGGCTTTGTCAGGATCTCAGCTTCTTGAGTTCCAGGGCTGGGTCTGTGCAGCCTCCTCTGAGTAGTCCACAGTCCAGCGCTCTGTGTAACTAGCCTCACGGTGGCTCTGGGACTGATTGTTAGTGACTGCTTAGAGTGCGTGTGGAGGTTTTTGATGCTGCATGGGGCTTAGAGGAAAGAGCGTTATAGTTCAGTGGTTCTCAAATTGCAGCGGTTCTCAAATTTCAGCCTGCATCAGAATCACCTGGAGGGCTTATTAAAACACAGATTGCTGCTTCCACCCCCTGAGTTTCCCATGCAAGGGGTCTGGTGTGAGGTCTGATAATTTGCATTTCTAACCAATTCCCAGGTGATACTAACGGCTGCTGGTCTGAGAACCACTTTGAGAACCACTGCTGTAATTGACTAGCGCTGTCTGCTTTGGGTATGAGAATGGGCAATTCTGACAAGTATGGCATAAATTTGCCATCCTTCTTCTAATATGATTTCTGAATCTTTTTGTCATAACTTGCAAATTTTTATTTCATAGGCAGCCAGAGTAATCCTTTCAAGATGCAAATATGATCATGTGATTTAAAACCCTTTGAGGACACCAGATAAAGAGAAAAGGCCATAATGTATGTGGTCTACAGGGTCCTGCACCGTGTGGCCACTGCCCACGTCTCCAGCCTCATTTCACACCACATGGCCACCTATGTCTCCCTTCAGTCCCTCCCATTTGCTAGCATCTCTTTGGGCACAGGACATTTGCACATGCTGTTCCCGCTGTCTAGAATGCTCCTACCACCAGTCAAGCTCCCTGACTAATAAACTCCAACTTATTTCTCAGATCATTTGGGCAGCGGGAAGAGCAAACGCAAAGGCCCTGAGGTGGGAATGAGCTGGAGCAGAAAGAAGGTCTGATGCCTGAAGTGAGGTGAGTGGATTGAGGAGAGTGATGAGGGGTAAAGTCGCAGGGTCAGGTTATCAATGTCTGTGCACAGACAGATGAAGGCCAAGGTGAGGAGGCGAGCTGATGACCAAGCAAGTTGCCGCTGACTGCTCTTAGGAACAGGGGGAGGTGGGCTGCTTCTCAGAGTCAGAGAGGCTGGGCCCATACCTGGACCAGAGCATCCCCCTTCAGGCAGGACCCGAATGAAGACCTGTCTGCTGCATCCTTGCAGCCAAGATGCAGGCCCAGGCAGAGCCCGTCTCCTGACCACTCATAGTCCCTCGCGAGATTTCCTGGACCCCCCTACTCAAGAAAAAACTGGGATGTGCCTCTCAGGTACAGTGATGAACAGGTGTTCTTTGGCAGGTGTTTCCATGACTGGCGGGTGTTTCTGAGTTGGGGGGTGTTGAGTCCCTCTGTCTTGGCCTCATTTCTGGGGCTTGAGCAGCCCCTCCCTGGGGCAGCCAGACTTGGTGGGTGGGGCTTCGGCAAGCGCGATACAGCGAGGAGCTATTTAAAGCTGCCGGCAGCTCGCCCCTTCTGTTCACGGCTCTGGGCTCTGCCGGGTGGGAGCTGCCATCGTCACGCGCCCACCGGCGCACACAGCAGCCCAGTGCACCCACACAGAGACGTGGGGGAGGGTCTTTCTGCACCTCCACATTCTGGCAGGGGGTCCTGCTGCTCATAAGGCAGGGCCAATAAGGCAGGTGTGGATGCTGGAGAGCCCCTCACTCCCAGCGCATGTTCCCATCCACAGCCCAGGCACGTAGCCTAAATTTAGGTCACTCCCACCCACACTGGCTACAAGTGTAACCAATTAACGGCTTTCCGAGGGTGTTGGTGGGGGGCGCAGTGTGTGTGTGTGGGAATCTTCAGGCCCACGAGGGACTGGAGGGGCTTCTTTGGTTCCCGAAGGCTGTCCCAGGCCTTGAGGGAGGAGCCATGAGCCCCTGGCTCCTCCCACAGCTGCAACCCCAAATGAGTGGGTCCCCCTGGAACGGTAGTTAGCAGGTCCTCCCGTCTGTCACTCACACCTCCCAGGGTCCCACAGCAGGGAGTCGCCTGTGAGGGCTGCCCAGGGTCCGCAGTGGTTCAGAGCATAATCCGTGGAGGCAAGTGGGCCCTGGTATGAACAGAGCAGGTAGCTTAACCTGAGCCTATTTCTTTCTCTGGGAACTGGGGGTAAAAATAATGTCCACCTCGTAGCTATGAGGATTTTATTTGAATTATAAATGCACAGAGCTTCGCCACAGACTAGCACTGAGTAAGCTCTGTATAAGTGATGGCCTTTGCCAATATTACTGTGGTTATCATGCTATATTTTGAAATTGGCCCCTTCTCCCCCACACTGGAGGGTATGGTGGCCCCCTCCAGGCCCCTGTAGATACAGACATGGGCTGAAAGTCCTGGGGGCGGGGGTGGGGGAAACAGTAGGTGACTTTGGCCTTGACTTTATGTGCTGGCTGTGGCCTGGACACACACGGGCCCTGAGCACATATTAGGATTCTAGCAGTGCTGACGAGAATGTGCTGGAAACTCCATCTCTGCTGTGATCCTCAGCAGCAGCACATCCAGCTCACAGAGCCCAGGCTTAGGAGCTACGCCACCGGCTCCTTCTCAGGTGAGAACTGCTGATTCCTCCAGACTGGGGCAAGTGGAAACTGGGGCTCTTCTTTCTGGACCAGGCAGACGGGTAGACAGGAAGACAGACAGCTCTCTGCAGGGTCAGCCCTGAAATACAGTCTGCCACCTGCAGGACCAGACCACCCCTTATAGATGTGGGGATCTACAGGGGCAATGTCCTGAGTAGGAAAGGCTGTTAGCAACTCACAACTGCAGGGGGAGAGTGGAGATGGGGAAGCCTAGGAACTGAGAGGTGAGGGCTGGAAGCAGCAAAGTGAGTGAGGGGAGAGAGAGGGTTGCATGAGATGCAAGTGGGGAGAAAGGAGAGGGGCAAGCAGACGGAGGGCCCTAGGAGGCTCATCCCATGGCCTTTCATCACATCCATGCCTCTTGTTTCATTTAATGCCTCCTTCTGACTCCTCCTATAACCCCTCCACTCACATTCATCGTCCCTTGAATCCTCTCCTGTGTCCCATCACTCCCCCCACCCCAGGCTCCTCCCCCCCACCCAGGAGCTCCTTCATCACACCCAACCAATGTCCCCTCCTCCCACCCCAGCCCTTCACTGAACCCTCTTCACTTTCACCCCATCTAGGCCACATTGTTGCATCCAATGGGGCCACGACCCCCACCCAAGCCCTCCATTGTCCCGCCCAGAGTCTCCTCTAGAAAGCCCCAGGTCCTCTGCCAAAGTTCCAGAGATCCAGCTCCAGCCCAGCTCCCTTTTCTGGGTCCCCATCACCCCCTTCCATCATCGTGTTCCACAGCCAGCCGCCCGGGAGCTGAATCAGAGCCATAGAGCTAACATTTTGCACACACGTCTCTCCAGATGACAGGCAAGATGGGCCTTCTGCCCTCGGCCCACACGCACCCGTGCTCAGGAAGTACAGAAAGCCAGGGCTGCACCCCACACGGGGTGGGGGAAGAGGGCTGGGGGGCCCTTTTCCTTCTGGATAACTGGCCTGGACCCGGCCTCTCGAGATTTTGCTCAAGGCTGGGACTTACCTTTTACGGAGCAGAAAAAAATACACTGTAAGATGGAAAAAGACATAGAGGCTGTAGACAGAGACTGCAGGAAATTTCCTATCAGAGACAGGGACGGGACAGGAAAACAGGTCAGGAGAGGCAGGGCGAGAGACTGGTTAGACACAGACATCAGAGACAAGGACAAGGAGAGACAGAAATAGGGAGACGGAGAGGGAGAGGGACTGAGGAGGGGAAACGGAAGCAAGATGAGCAAAAGGAAGGTAATTGTGAGAGTGGGGGAGGGAGAGGAAAGGGACCCTGAGAGGGGACAGGAGCTGTCAGCCAAGGGGGGAAGGAGCTGCCGGGAGCGTGAGCTAACGCTGAGGGGAGCCCTCACAGACACTCAGGGAAAACAGAACCCAGAGCCTCCACAGAGGGATCCAGAGCTTTACCCTGATGGGGAAGAGCAGAGGCAGGTCCCAGGCACCACCCGCTCACCCTGCCCTGGGACCAGAGGGGAGCTGCTGGCAGGTTAGCCTGAAGAGATGGTGAGGACCATGCACCCCCGACCTGGCAGAGCCCAGGCCCAGACTTCTGCTAGGAAGGGTTGGGCTGAGCACCGGGGAGGCCCCTGATGCCAGCCCAGTGCTCTCTTGCTGCCAGCATTGCTTCTGCCCAATCATATTCACAATAGCCACCATTAATTTGCACCCCTACTAGGTGCCCCTTACATCCATTATCTCTTCCAATCCTTTCACATAAAATGCTGCAAGGCCAACACCATTGTTACCCCCGTTTTACAGAAGAGAAAACTGAGACTCAGAAACATGAAGAGAGGGGCTTCCCTGGTGGCACAGTGGTTGAGAGTCCACCTGCCGATGCAGGGGACACGGGTTCGTGCCCCGGTCCGGGAAGATCCCACATGCCACGGAGCGGCTGGGCCCGTGAGCCATGGCCACTGAGCCTGCGCGTCCGGAGCCTGTGCTCCGCAACGGGAGAGGCCACAGCAGTGAGAGGCCCGTGTACCGCAAAAAAAAAAAAAAAAAAAAAAAAACATGAAGAGCCTTGTTTACATCTGTCTAACTCCCCACATTGTCTGTGAGCCTCTGCTTTTCTAGCGGTACCATGAAGTTCCATCTCTGCTCTAACATTTTGTGATTCTGCAGTTTTCCAACACATACACGTGGGTGGACTCCAGGAGACACACACACACACACACACACACACACACACACACACACACATGTCCCCAGAGGGGACTTGGCATCTTTCCTTCATCTGCCCCTTGGCTTCCCCACCCCCAGCCCCAGCATCTCATGCTTTCCCTCCACAGTATCTCAGATCACCTCCCTCTAGCTCAGCAGCTAAGCATGAGGATGATGTCATTCTTTTTATTTAAAGAAAAGGGCTGAGCTGGAGCTTCAGGATGGCAGTCCACGTGGGAGCAGGAGCCAAGTGATGGGCACGCCGGCTCCTGGCACAACCTCTTCTGTCCCCCCAGCTGCCATCTGCTGGGCTGCTTCATGACCCTGGCCCCTTTCCCTGAGAAGCCCCTTCGGAGGCCCTGCTCAGCACGGGAGCAGTATGGGTGAGACCAATGGGAGAAGGAAAGTGGATGCCAGAGGTCTGCAAGGATAGCATGCTTGTTAAGGGCTCCCTGGGCTCAAGGAATGTGGTGCTGTTAAAGCCGTGATGCAGGGGAAACTGAGGCTCCAAGACACAGAGTAAATCACTCAAGGTGCTTATCTATGTACAGCATCCCAGTTAGAGGGTACCTGGGAGGAGGACTGAAAGGGGAACTTACTCCCAGAGTCACTAAGTCTGAGTTCTTCCTCCTTCCTCCTTTCATGGTCAGAGTCTAGTCACCTGTTTCTCTCTGGATCACCCAAGAGGGGGCATCAGTGAGGAAGAGCCCCTGTTCCAGGAGCTGAATCTGCTTGGCTTGCCCTCGGTTCCCAGTTCCCTTCCAGGGCCTGTCCTCCCATCCATGCAAGACCTCCTAGCTGTATCTCTACCCCTTTCCAGCCTCAGCCCCACTCCCTTCTGGGAAGCCTCTTTTTTGAGGGGCATGGAGAATTTATGACCTCATGTAAATCTAGCAACATCGCTAAGAGGTTGGTATGACAATTGCCATCCTCGTTTTACAGCCAAGGCAACTGAGGCTTGGAAAGGAGGAGCAGCCTGCCCAGGTCACACAGCTGGTCAGTGGCAGAGCCAGGGTGCAAATCCAGGTTTGTCGCGTTCCGAAGCCATTGTCCTCTGCTTCTCCCTATTCTGCAGGACTCTCCCTCAGCTCCCGAGAGACCCCCACGGCTTCCCTGCGCTCCCCAGCCCTCTGCCAAGGCTGAGGAGTTATTAGGAGTCCACGAGCCCCGATTCTCTTCAACTATGTCCTGGCGAGAGGCTCCATACCCGGTGAACACCAGCTTCTGTTCCCCCAATCTGTTCCCAGGGTCCCTAGCCCAGGCAGCGTTCAGTGAGTCCCTGCCAGAAGCAGGCAGAGATGCTTGTTCTATGTTTTATTTAGCCACTAATTGCCTGCATTTAAAAGGCATCACAGTGCCACAGTCGTCCTCTGTTTTATGCCCTGATGCGTGTTTCTGCATGAAGGGACACGGGGGCAGGGGAACCAGTGAGCGAGGGGCCACGGTCTCCCCAGTGACAGCTTTAAAAGCCTGACCCCAGCGCTGAGTGCCAGAGGATGTCAGGTCATCACCCTGAGAAGCACGACGGGGGCGTGCAGGGCTGGGGCCTCTGCAGAAAGGAGGAGAGAGGTCAGGGCTCTGCCAAGGGCCAGGAAGGAGTGGGAGGGGGCACTCCATGTCCCCACTCACCTCCAGGATGAGGGCCCCGCTGATGGAGCCCTACCCAGAATGCTTGGAGACCTCTGTAATAAGCAGCTGCCTGGAAGAGAACATGGCACAAGCCTCAGTCACATCTGCTGTGATCAGGAAGGAGATGACACGTGAGCCTTGCCTGTGCAAGAGCAAGAGGTGGAAGTCAAAGGAGATGAGGGCAAGGGTGGGAAGGTGGAGGTAAGTGAGTGAGACAGGTGATTGGCGGCAGGTACCTTTTGAGACAGCCCCGGTGGCCCACTTTGGGTTTTCCACCTGTTCACCCAGGTAGGTGAAGAGTAAACTTGTTTTCCACCATTTCCCAGTCACTTCCAGGTCTAGTTCGGAGCCAAATATTATGTCACTCTGACCCCAGCTCTGACCCACACCAACGTCAAACCTATACTTCAGCCACAACCCTCACCTCATCTCCAACCTCAACTCCAACCCTCATCCCAACTCCAACTTCACCCACAATGCCTCCCCTGATACCAAAATCAAGCCAAAGTCCACCCCCAATTCTTACCCTAACAGCAATAATAATCCCCATCCCATTTCCAACTCCAACCCCCAACCTGTCTCTCATATCAACCTGCCTTAACTCCATCCCTGCCCCCAGCCCCATCCATCCTCTAATACCCATTTCAGACGGGAGTCCACCCCCAACTTCCTTTCCAGTCCTTATTTCTCACCTGACCTGACCTTTTCTCCAGCCCAAGATGACCTCCTAACTGCAACTGATGCCAGTCCCTCTCCCTGGCACCACGCCCTGCCCCTGGCCTGGTCCCATGGTACCTGGTGAGGCTGAATGTGGGTTAGAGGGCTGCCGTCTTGAGCCGAGCCACCAGGCTATGAGAGCTTTGGGGTGGTGCCTCCCCGCTCAGAATGCTCGAAGTCCCAGCTCTGAGTGCAGGAATCTGGGCCACTCCTGCCCTTTTCAGTTCTCAGCAACCGGCCGATGACACCAGGACATAGGCAGGGATGTGACAGACCCCCCCCCCCAACTGAGGAGCCATGCTTCTCTGGAGGAATGGCAAGGTTAGCACTCTGCAGAGCAACCCACCACTGCCACTCCTCACACCTCACTGGGTAATTTCTACACGGCCAAGGACTGAGGCTAATGGGCTGCCTGCTTTCAGCCAGCTGCACAATCAGGGAGGGCAGCCCCCAGGCTCTCCCACAGAAGGATGGCATTTCCATCCTACATCCGTCACAAGAGAAGGGCACTCTGAAAGCTTGGAATCCTGCAGCCACTGGGAGAGAATGAGCAAGTTAGAATGCTCCGCTGAGCCCTAAGAAGCAGGAAAACTTCCTCTCTGGGGATGGGCAGAGAAGGCATCCCTCTTAGTGGCTTGAGTGCCAAGGAGCCACCGTCTGAGCTCAGCAAATGCCGAGTGATTAAGCCTCCAATGTGCAAAGCCTTCCAAACAGCCCCTCCAAGAACAACTTGGTGTACCCGTGCCCTGTTCCCGAGGCCCACCACTGTCCACCCTCGAGCCACCCGGTGACAAACACCAGCCATCACCACCGCATGGGCTGGCACCCCCCCAGCCCGCTGTCATCACCCACCCCTCTTCCTGGGGTCTGTCTGTCTGCTCAGATGGGGAGCTGGTGGCCGGGCTAGCTGCCAACTCTGCACTTCCTGCCGGGCCCAGTGCACCATGGTCGCTCACCAAACACAAACTAAATGTCTGGTCTGAACTTTCTCCAGTTTCGTTTCCCGGCAACTTCCACTGCCTGGGAGGTGAGATGGTGACTTTTGCTCCATCCTGCAGGGAGGCAAGATGGTCCAGTGATTGAGAGTTCCAGTTCTAGGATCAAACAGATGTACCTGGACGCCACCCACACTTCCAGCCCCACCATTTGCCAGCTGTGTGACCTTGGGCAGGGTGTCTTCACTTCTCTGAACCTTGGTTTTCTGTTTTGTAAAATGCAGGTACTTATGGGATCTGTCTCACAGAGCTGCTTTAAACATTCAATGAGGTAGTGCACAAACAGTGTGTATGTGTGTGTGTGTGTGTGTGTGTGAAGTGTCAAGCATAGTAGCTGACACATAGTGGGTCCTCAGTAAACACTAGCTCTACTGATGATATGGCTACAGACGCTGGTGCCTAACTTCAAGACAAGGTCCCGAGAGAGGAGGACAGCTTGGGTCCTTCTCCTGGGGAGAGAATGTTCAATACCGTTTACAGTCCTGTCTGAAGCACCCACTCCCCTTTCTCTTCATCCCACCAGACATTCTCCTTTGCCCGTCCCCAAGCCTGGGCCAGGGAATCCAGTTATGTTCATTCGTTTGCTCATTCACACCTTCATCTAACAAATATTTATAGATTGACTATTCTGGGCAGGTCCTGTGCTATGGGCTGGGAGAGAAGCAAACAGGTCGAGGTTGTTAACCTCACAGAGCTCGTGGTTTAGAGGGGGGCGGACAGGAGCTTGTCAGCACAAGCATGGGGGGCGCACAGGAGGACCCCCGGACTAAGGGAAGGGAGGTGGGATGGTCTGAGCTACCATCTGGAGGACCAGATAGGAGGTAGCTGAGGCAAGGGGAGAAAGAGAGTCCCAAGCAGAGGAAACAGCCCCAGCAAATGCCTGGGTGGGAGAGAAAAGGCAGATTTAGGGATTCGAGAGGGTCCAGGGTGGAAGCAAAGCCATAGGTGATGCGGTATCATCACACAGGCACTCTGTCTTCAGAGCTCTTCATTTGGAGACTGACAAGGCCTAATGCTTTCCCCTCTCTCTGCACATGGCCTCTTGTCTCCACAAGGAGCCCTTCCTGAGCCCCTGCCTAGTTGGTGCGCAGGGGGAGGAGGTAGGGTGGGACCCAGGAGAGGCGTTCACACCTGGGAGGGCCTGGGATAGATGGAAACCAGGAGGAGGAACTTGTCAGCTGGAGAGAAGATCTGCAAGAGCCAGTGTGACCAAAGCATTCACTCTATTTTCTCGCTCAATCTTCCCGACATTACAAGAAGATACCCTTACTAGTTCCATTTTACAAATAAAGAAACTGAGGCACTGAGATTTTCAATAACACAAATGTGGCCCTGGTATCAGTCCTCAAAGCCGGTGTTCTGAGCCACCAGGCCACCCTGGAGGTGGGACAGTGCTGGGGGAGAGGACCAGGCACAGGAGGGGACAGGAGAGGGAATGGAGCTTTCTGGGGGATGACTCTCCTTGGCCTCTCCACTGGCCCCTCCCCCAGACACAGACCCCGGGAGCCAGAGCCTGCCAGTCCCTTGAGGGGACAAAGCCCCCATTCAGGGCTCTGACTGTCTCCCCTTCCAGCTGCTCAGCTCCTTGCAAAGCATTTTCCCTTAATAGCCTCCCATTCAGCAGGACGCCTACAGCCCACATCTGTGGAAACCAGGGCACAGCAACTCCTCCTACCAGGCCAGCAAGGCTGCCACGCCATGGTCACCATGTCCCAAGTGTCTCCTTTTCCTCCAAGTCAGGAACCTTCCAACCCCCTTCCACTCCACCTCTCTGCCTGTAGGGACTCTGCCTGTAGAGGGGGACAGAGCTGAGACCCTGTCCTTCAGGCCAGCCTGTCCTTAACTTTTCTCTGCAAAATGTGTCTGAAGGGTGGGGGTGGAGAGCAGGAGGAAGAGAAGATCTCTGTGTTCTAATCCCTCCTCTGCCTCCAATTTGCTGGGTGACCTTGGGAAAGTTACTTCACCTCTCCGGGCTTCCTGTTTTTTCAACTGTAGAATGAGAAGGTAGCCCAGGCATGGATTCAGACCACCCAGGACTGAATCCTGGACCCACCACTAACAAATTGTGTGACCTTTGACATACCTCTCTGAACCTCAGTTTCCTCATCTGTGTGAATGGGATGACCTACCTCAATGGCCGTTGAGAAGATTAAAAGAGATAATCCATGTGAAGCACTTAGCATAGTGCCTGGCTCCCAGTAAACAATCAATAAATGTTTGCTGTAATTATTATTATTACCATAATAGATGTTTTTCAAAACAGCTGTAGAATTTTTTCTTTTCGAACACAATTTATAATCAAAACCCTGATAGTGGGGCATGGGGGGCAGGGCTTGTCCACCCTTTCTTCCAGCTCTTCCCAGCTCTCACCCACAGTGGCCTCTGGTTGTGACCAGTAAGTCTCAGACCTGGCTGATTCTCAGCTCCTCCTGGGAGTGTTTTAAAATCAGCTTCCCAGGCTCCACCTCTGAGATTCTCATCCAAGTAATCTTGGGGGAGCCCAGAAGACAGATCTTGTAGAATCATCCCAGGTAGTTCTAATGATCTCCCAGGTTCAGGCTGCACTAAGGTCCTTTCTGGCCCTTAGGTGACATCAAGACTTTAAGGACAAGGGCCTCCTTCCCCGTCGCCTCCTCTCAGGCTGAAAAACATCCCACACAGGCCCAGAGGGTTCCAGTGGTCCCCACACCCTTGCCCAGCTCCCAGTCTGTCCCTTGCCTTCATCAGAGTCCCTTCTGCAAATTCTTGACTGAAAGGGGACAGAGGTGAAGGGCTCCTTCACCCACCTCCAGGCCCAGCCCTCAGGCACCATGTTCCTGCCCCTCCTTTCTAGGCCTGTCTCTTTTGCTAATAATGTTTAAAAAGCCTGTGAGGGTTTACCATGTACCAGGCACTGTGCTAAGCTCCTTACAGATATCATCTTGTTAAATTCTTGCAAAGCCCTATGATGTATGAATTACCATCCCCAGCTGACAGATGAGAAAACAAAAGCACAGAGAAGTTAAGTGACTTGATCCTAGTCACACAGCTGTAAGTAGCCCAGCTGAAACTCTACCCTAGGTCTTCCCGACCCCGTAACTCATGCTCTTAACCGCTTTGCTGACGTCCTCCCCTCAGTGCCCCCACACCTAACCCTTCTCCATTAATCCCCACTCCCTGCCTCTACATCCCCAGGGGCCTGCTGAAGCTTCTCCCAAGAACGTGGCTCTGGCCACAGC
Organism: Mesoplodon densirostris; assembly: GCF_025265405.1. Taxonomy (NCBI): domain Eukaryota; kingdom Metazoa; phylum Chordata; class Mammalia; order Artiodactyla; family Ziphiidae; genus Mesoplodon; species Mesoplodon densirostris. Next base: position 121,211,512 of record NC_082663.1, on the reverse strand, counting down.
TCCAATGGCAGGCAAGAAGCACCACAGCAGAGCTTGCTCTAACTGGCACCTGAGAGCGCGCCTAACCTTGGGGTAGAGAGGCCAGACACTCCCTTGGGAGATCACAGATGCACTGGTGAATCCAGTCACCCAGCCAGTTCCTCCTAAGCAGGCTCCCATCGGCCCTTCTGTCTGCCATGTGACAGTCATCCATCCATCCGGACATCAGGTCAGCCTGCACTTACAGCCCTGGTCATCTGTCAATCTTCCTTCTGACATCAGAGGCCACCAGATGGTCCTGACATGCTTCTTGGTTCATCAGTCAGTCAGTCCCTCTCCTCAGACCAAGGGCCTTGATTTGTGAGTCTCCAGGGTGGAGATCCCTGACTCAGGGTCAGTGGGAACAGACCTAGCAACTGTCCCTGGAGACTTTATGATCGGACATCCACAGAGCCAGCATTCACCCGGAGCCGCCTAGGTCATGATGCCAAACAAACCTCCCATCCTGACCCACCACCACCTCATCTCCCCTGGGTCCATCTGCCCCCCCACTGCTGGGGACCTTTCCCTTTGTGACCTGTCTAGGTAATTTGGAAGGTGATTAACAGCAATCACGCTTGAGTTTGACATACAGGCATGGCCGCTAAATTGAGGCTCACAAAGCCTCCTTGACATCCAATATGTTATATGCTTTTCCCCTTAATTAGGAGCTAAAGTGGATAAATATGAAGTTGCCATGGCAACACCCTCCCAGGTTGGTGGAGGGATGCAGCTCAGTTTCTGTCAGCTGGCTGGCTGACATGTTGGCTGATGGACCAAGTCGGCTCCTGGGAAGGAGTAGGATAGGGCCCCCTTCCACTTTCCTGGGAACCTGTCCCCCAGGCCCAGTTCTGGTTATTCTGTCACTGTTCACCAGACTTCACAGAGCCCTGGAATGGCCCTCATGGACCATAGACCTCAGCTCATCTAACCCCCTCATGGAGCAGGTGAGGAAACTGAGGAGGAAAATCTCTGCTCCAGGAATGAAAGGCAGACAAGATCTACTGACTTCTGGACCAGGGTCCATAGTCATTCCTCACCAACCTGGGATCCTAGATCCTTTGGAGGATCTGCTGAAGCCTATTGTCTATTTGAATACACTTTCAGGAGGTTCAGACCCCCGAAGCTTGTCTGTGTTCTGCACCCAGCTGTTCCTCCAAAGTTTTTACCACCTGCAGAAACTCTTAAAAAAATGTATTTGTGTGGTAAGTCTTCACTCTTTCATTTCTGCCTTCCCCCGCTTGATAGTTTTGTCTGAGACACCCCACAATCTTCTCTCCCTCACCCCACCTCTCTTAGGCACTCTTGACAAGGTGCCTAAGCCATTCCTCCACCAGGATTCTATGTGTGTAGCCGGAGTGGGCAGGGGGCAAGGGTGGGATGATAGGGGTGGGGAGCCCTTGGGACTGCAGCATGGCTGCAGGGAACAGCTTTTCCAGCTCTGCAGCTGGAGGGTGAGCTACACATTTGTATTTTGCCTGGGAACGGGAGGCTTGGGGCTGTGGGGGCAGTGATGGGGTGAGCAGAGTCAGTCAGATCTGAGGGGAAGTCTCTGCAACGTGGGCCTGAGATCAGCCACATAGTGGGGTTCAGGCCCCAAACTGGACTTTGCTTTTAAATTTTCGTAACTAATAGCTGAGCACTTACGGTGTGCATTTTCTCATATTATCTCATTTAATCCTCAGCAATTTTACAGAGCCGGTACTATGATTATCCCTACTTTACAGAGGAGAAAACAGATTCAGAGAGATTTAACTACTTCGTCAATATCACACAGCTAGTAGGTGGAGGAGTCAGAATTTGCACCCACGTCTGTCTGACTGCAGAATCCAAACTCTAACCGCTACACTCCACGGCCATTTGAACTGCCTTTCCCTGACCCACAAGTAATGACCTTAGCAGCTACAGGGTTTCAGCCAGGGAGTCTTTCTGCTGGGGAGGTGGAGACACTGAAAAATTCCTCCCTCTCTGCCCCCAGCTCTGTTCTTGGGGCCAGAGGAGAGCCTATGAGCTCGTGCCTCACACAAGTTCCCCTACTGAGGAAGAGCCAGCCCCAAACAGCTTCTAATAGAGTCAAGATGTTTAAACCTTGAAGGAGGAAGTGAGGGCCCTGGTCAAAGAGCCCACAAAAGGAAGCACCTCAGAGTGACCTAGTCCTATTTCAGGAGACCAAGCTGGGTCTTTCTTCTTCTCCACCCTCTCCCTCTGTGCCAGAGCCCTAGTGCAGAGCCGCGTGTTCAGGCAGGGAGAGGAAGCAGCACTCCCTCCCCAGCCCCACTGCGGAGGGAGCGTGTCCCCTCATCTCATCCATCAGTCCCCACGCCTGTGCTGGCAGGTGGGAGGGAGCACCGTCCTGCCTCCTGAGGAGCTGGGACTCGGGGCTCCCACGCGCCCCCGCACCACGTGCCGTGGGTGCTGGCAGCGGGAGCTGGGGCTGGTGGCGTGGCCCCCGAACTTCCTTTCCTTCCAGTTCTGACTAAAGATAGAGACAGCAAGGACGCAGCTCGTCCTGTCAGACAGTGTTGGAGGGGATGCCTGTGCAGACACAGCTCCCCGCTTCTTGGCACGTGACACCCAACCCCCAATTTTCCCCACGTACACCCCCTGCCTCTCACAGCCTCCCTCTGCTGTGGCAGCCACGGCCCAGGATCCAGGGTTTCTTGTGGGGGGATCTGCTGCTTCCCCCCATATCTCAGCAGATGTCCTCATTGGTCTCTGACTCTAGGGAGGGGTCCAGGTCGGGGCTGCAGTCTAGAGGAGCAGACCTGACTTCAGGGGTTTCCTCCCCCTCTTCCCTCAAGCCACATAAGGTGGGGGGACAGGGCTGTCAGGACTGGGGCCCCTTCATCTCTTTCAATATTGGAATAAGGCCCAGAAGCCCAGGCAGCTAAGTGGAATAGTCTTGGTGGTAGTGGCAGGGGAGGGGAGCATGTGCTCTAAGAATGTCTTGCATTTTTCAGGGAGGATGACTTTCAAGCCTCAAGCCTCAGGGTCCCTCCTGCCTGTTGGCCTTCCTGCAGGTTCCCCCGCTTCAGGTGACTGAGAGAAACCAGGGCCAACTTCGTCTCCTGTTTAGCTGCTCGGTTCATGTAGGCAGCCCCACCCAGCAGAGAGGCCTGGAGGGGTCTACAGTAAGGGGTAAGGGAGGAGCCTGGCATCCTTTCCTGCTCCTCTCTGCCATCCCCACCCCACCCTGGCTGCCCAGTCTGGAGCTCTGCTTGGGGAGAAACACACACACACACACACACACACATTATCCTGGACACAGCATGAATTTATAAGCTCACACCAGGTCCTGAGGGCATGAAAAGCTAGTGCTGGGCTAGGGACAGGCACAAAAAAGATACCTCTACCACAGTTCCTTGTCACCCAAAGAGATGCTTTTCTCTTAGGGACAGAGACCAAGGCTGAGACCTCTTCTGATCCCCAACCCCAAGCCCAATCCGATCCGGGCACCCGAAAGTTTCTAGATCTCTGCTGGTTCAATGGCACATGGGGTGGAGAGCAGTGGGCAAGAGGAAACAGTTTGCTGCTGTATCCCCAGTGCCTGGAACAGTGCCTGACATGCAGTAGGTGCTTAGAAATATCTGTTGAATAAGTGAACGAAAGAATAAACGAACAAACAGGATGCAGTCATGACCCAAGACAGGAAGGGAATCATCATTATGGCACTTTTGCACCAGGGCTGGACTGGAAAACGAGAGAGCCAAGGGTAGGCTAATAAATTCACTGCCTCTTCAAACCAACACTCTCTCAATATTTGTTCAGTATTTGTTTGGAAGAGAAGCTGTGCAGGGACTGGGCAGGAAGCCCCGCCCCCGCCCACGCTGCAGCCCTCAGCCTCTCCTCCACCATCCCCAACGATTCAGCTTTGGCCCTAACCTCACCAGTCCTGCCAAGCTACACAGAAACCCTTGGGTTCCGCAGGACCCCCTCCTCCGAAAGGAGTTTAATGAATAATTGTTGTAGCTTGAGCGCCCTGTGGGGATCTCACCTCTGTGCCCAGCGGCTTATGGAAGCATTCCTGCCACCCCTCACTCCCACCTCAGGCTTGTGCCTGGTAAATACTCTTTTCTCCAATTCGTTAAGTGACCAGTGAAGCTTTAGCACACCTTAGAGATGGGTGCCCTGGGCAGCTGCCTGGTGGGCTGCCCTCCGCTGGATCTCTTCTCTGGGTGACCATGGAGGGGAGAGGCATGGGAGTGTCTACTCAGTGCCCTCTTCAGCTCCGACAATCTCCTTCCCCCATACCTAGAAGGGAAGGTCAGGATGGGGAGGTGGAGTGTCCGGAGGAGGTAAACCCCCTTGCTTCTAGCTCTGAGCAGGTGAGAGGCGAGTGACCAGCAACCAGAATGGACTCCTACTCCCTTCCCAGGGAGCTCCACAGGCAGACCTGCTTCTCTTTGGCCCCCATTCTGCAGGGTAATGACCTGAGCCCCGAGATCAAGCAAGTGCAAGCAAGCCCAGGATAAATGGCGTTAGAGCTGCTGAACTAATGCCACCTGACTTCCATTCCGCAGGGATGACTGTGAAAACCAGATGTCTGGCCAATGAGACCATCACCGGAGCAAAATCTTTAAGTAAATACATAGTCACTCATAGTCACTCACTTCCGTTTCCTCTACTCCGCCTGACCCGCCCTCCCCTGCTTTCTGATTCCAGCCCCAACTTCCCACCTCAGCCTGCCTGCCCCCTGCCCCCATCCTGTCCCTGCAGCTGCTTTCCCGGCCCCCACCCCCGCGGAGGGCTTCTCCATCTTCTCCCAAGCCCCCTGCCACCCGAGCAGCATAAAATGAAACCTCTGAGCACCTGTGCAGGTGAAGGAACAGTAACAACATTAACACTATTTCTTGAGCACTCACCCTGTGCCAGACACTGGGCAACAATACTTCTTTTTTTTTTTGGCTGCGCCCGAGCGGGGGCTACTCTTCGTTGCAGTGCGCGGGCTTCTCATTGCGGTGGCTTCCCTTGCTGTGGAGCACAGGCTCTAGGTGCACGGGCTTCAGTAGTTGCAGCATGCAGGCTCAGTAGTTGTGGCGCATGGGCTTAGTTGCTCCGCGACAACGGGATCTTCCCGGACCAGGGATTGAACCCGTGTCCCTTGCACTGGCAGGCGGACTCTTAACCACTGTGCCACCAGGGAAGTCCCTGGGCTACAATGCTTCTTTATGTGCATTATCTCATTTACTCCTCACAGCGACCCTGAGATATGGATACCATACATCATTTAGGGTAAGGCTCTAGGGTCAGACAGAGTCCCAGCTTTGTCGCTTACCAGCTGTGTGACTACAGGAGAAACACTTAGCCTCTCTGAGCCCCTGTTTCCTCAACTGTAAAATAGGGAGATTCACAGTACCTACCTTATAGGGCTGTGTGAGGATATGAAGAACTAAAGTGCTCAGCACAGTGCCTGGCACATAGGCAGGCTGGCTCATGGCTCCATAATCATTATTATCTTCTTTTCAGATGAGGAAACCAGGGAGGCTAAGTCAGGTGCCCAGGTCACAAGTGACTAGAACATGGCAGGGTCAGGGCTGTAACCAAGGCCTCCCCATCCTGTCTGAGGGGCTCAGCTTGGGGCCAGGTCAGATATCACCCCCATCCCTTGACTCTGCCGGCTCCCAGGGTCACGGCCCCTCTTTCTCCTGTGGAAAGGAAACTGGAACTGAACGAGCTGGAGTGAGCCTGTGGATCTCTAGCGACAGCCAGCATCCCACAGTGCTCTCCGGAATGTGTGCACACGCCCACCTGCCAGGCCTGGAGGAATCCAGGCTTTAGACCTGAGAGGTAATTCCATCCCCCCGTGCTTCCTACCCTCCCCCGCAGCGCTGGGTGTTCATGACCGCAACACAGACCCAGTTTCAGAGGAACAAGCCCTCAAGTGCAGAGCCCGGTGTGCGCTGGCCTTGCTCACAGGCAGCGTCCCTGGTGGAAGCACCAGCTCTGCAACTAGCTGCCCTTTACTGGAGACATAGCCGCCCCTGGCCTCTCACACCTCCTCTGGACTTGACAACTCTCCACCCTTTCCTCAGCCTGCCGTGTCCACGCTCCTTGTCCCTGTCCCTCGCCCCAGCCTGGGGAAGCTTCATCTCCCTGCCCATCTTCTCCCCTGCCTCCCAGGCCCCAGACCCAGGGTCACTTCTCATCGAGTGGACACTCTACGACTGCCCCTGTGCATCCCCCTTCACCTACCACCTCCATCCCCACCCTCTACCTGTTTCTCTCCACCCAGTGGCCCAACTCAGCCCAGGCCCTGAGCCTGGTGCCCAGCGCTTGGGACTGGGGCAGGAGGAAGCCTGGAGCAGCTCAGAGCTCTGTTTAACTACTAATGAGAATGAAGCAATCTGTAATTAAGGGATGAGGGCATGTGGCTGCGCTCCGTGGACCCTGCACTGGGGGAAGGGGCTGGAGCCCCTGCACACGTCCCCACATGCCTCCGGCCCCCCATCTCTGGCCAGATTCCTCTCTCACTCACCCTCCCACTTCATACTGGGTCCCGTAGCCAGCTCTCTGACGGTGATCCCCATTCATTCAGCCCTCATGACCTTCCCCACTCAATCCTGCCCCGGCTTCTTGTCCCAGCTTTCTCCACTGAGCAGAAGGTGCCCATTCCCTGCAGTCACAGAAATCCCAAACTCTCCTGGCATCACAACTCCCTCAGGGGCCAGGCCAGACCCCCACCCCCAGCCAGGCCTTGAGTACTTGGAACAAGAAGCCCCCGCAAAGGAATCCACAACAAGTCAAACCCCACGCCTCTCCTGCTCCCCCATTTGGCTTCTACTCTCTGTCCCCCTCCATTGGCATCTGCCCTATTCTCCCTACCCACCCAGCAGGGGGCCAGTGATGCCCCTCCAGCAACCTTCCCCATCCCAGCCAGTCCCCTGTCCTCTTCCCCTCTTAACTCCTATGAGAGCTTCTTGGGTGGTGGGAAGGCAGCACCCCTCCCCCTTCCCACCCCCACACCCCTTTGTCCAGGGACAGGAGGAGCTAGCAGTGGTCCAGGGAGGGAAGGATGTCCAGGCTCCTTGGACTGTCTCAGGCCCCCATCTGTCTAGGGGCGGAAGCTGGGGAGGGAGAGTCCTGCTCCACTGCCAGGCCTCTTTAGAGCTGGGTGCTGCCTAGTAGCCTAGTAGCCTGATCCCCTTACTCTGGCCCGGAGGGCCTGCTTGATCAGGTTCATCCCTGACCCCTCCCCCCACCAGAATATTTTCTGATACTTTCCCCGGCTCTTGAGATCTATTTTAGCACATACTCTACCCACACCCTCCCACCCAGCACCGTCCAGCAACAGGCCTGGCACAAGGTATCAAGTAATTACAAAAATGACAAGCAAGATCAACACTCCCATGGAGCGCTTCCTGCTTCCTTTGCGCTAGGGAAGGGCTTTGCAAACTCTAGCCGCTCAGTCCTCACGGCAGCCCCAAGAAGTGAGGGAAATTGTCAACCCCATTTTACAGATGAGGAAACAGAATCTCAGGGAGATGAGGTAATATCCTGGCTCACCCAGCCAGGAGGGGCTGAGTCAGGAGTCTGACTCGAGAGCCCAGCTCTTGGCCAGGAGATATTTGGCTGTAATGGCCATTGATGGAGGGCTGTATGTAGGTGCGAAGGGGGTTAGGGACAGGCAGGGGGTGTGGCCAGCACAGGAGCATGAGGAGTGAAGTGGGAGAGGAGGGAGTGTCCGGAGCCGCAGAGGGTTCCAGAAAGTGATGTGAGGCGGGGATGTGCAGGGTGGATAGAGGGTGAGAAGTGGTGGGGAAAGAGTGTGAGGGGTGCAGGGGTGAGCCAGGGAGGGGTGGGGTGTGAAGAGGGACAAAGGAGAGGAGGGGGTGGCCGGCATGTGAGACACGTGTACGCAGGGAGTGGTACAGGGCTGAGGTTGAAGAGAGATGAGGTTTGGGGTGAGAGGGCAGCGTGAGGACAAAGTAGGAGGTGGAGAGAGTGTCGGTGGGGGGGGTGTGAGGCGGAGGTGTGAGGAGCAGGAGGGGTGAAAAGGCAGGGCAAGGACGAGTGGGAGGTGGGGGGAGTGTCAGGTGTGGAGGTGTGAGAGGCACGAAGTGTTTGAGGGAGAAAGTGAGAAGGGTGTAAAAGGTGTGGGGATTGTGAAGGTCCCTGAGGATCTGGAGGACGTGAGCAGGGGAGAGGAGCGGAGGAGGGGCGGGCATGGGTGGTGTGGGGAGGGGTGCATGGATCTGAGGGGCTTCGACAGTTTGGCTTTTGTCCCTGTCTGCGTCCCCAGCTGCCGCAGCCCCGCCAGAGCTGGCCTCACTGCCAGGCTCATTTCAGGGATGGGTGGAAATTTCCATTTCAGCAAAATCCATTTGTGAAGCCCTGGAGCTGTGAGCCTTGTTCTGCTCTGCCCACATGGCTCTGGCCTGCCCAGCCAGCTCTACTGTCTACCCCAGACCTCCCTCTGCTCTCCCTCCCCTGCAGGCAGCGGGGGGACTCAGGGACTTGCCACCCCCAGCCCCGCCAGACTCCACTCCAACTCCGCCGGTATAGCCTGCAGAGGAGCCCGCACTGCAGAGCATCTCGATATCCTGGATGCCCCAAGGGTCTGGCGGGTGTGAGGGACTGGTCACCGCCTTGTGCTCAGCTAGAGTATCATCAGTACACCGTCTGTCCCCACTCCCCGCTTTCCCAGTGCTGTGGGTGGGTGTGACATCACAGGATAGCAGAATGGGACAGGCTTTTCTTTTGTTTCTTTTTAATTTATTTATTTTAATTTATTTATTTTGGGCTGCATTGGGTCTCTGGGCAAGCAGGGGCTACTTTTCATTGCGGTGCCCGCGGGCTTCTCATTGCTGTGGCTTCTCTCGTTGCGGAGCGGAGCACGGGCTCTAGGTGCGCAGGCTCAGTAGTTGTGGCGCACGGGCTTACTTGCTGCGCGGCGTGTGGGATCTTCCCGGACCAGGGCTCGAACCCGTGTCCCCTGCATTGGCAGGCAGATGCTTAACCACTGCGCCACCAGGGAAGCCTGGGACAGGCTCTTCAAGATAATCCTATTTAGAACTTTTCACTTTATAAATGAAGAAATAGAGGTCCAGTGAGGAAAAGGCACTTTTTTTTTTTTGCGGTATGCGGGCTTCTCACTGTTGTGGCCTCTCCCGTTGTGGAGCACAGGCTCCAGACGCGCAGGCTCAGCGGCCATGGCTCACAGGCCCAGGTAAAGGCACTTATTTGTCCAGAGCTACACAACTGGCTGGTGTGCAGGGCCTGCATGACCCCCTTACTTAGAGGAGGAATTGTAGAAAAAGAGTCATGCAAACTTAAGATTCAAATCCTGGTTCTGTTGGAGTGGTATGCCTTCAACAAGTGGTTTTACTTCTCTGCACCTCAGTGTGCTCACCTACCAAGTGGGGCTCGTGACCCTTCTCCCAGGCTGGTGTAAGGGTGGTGAGTTGACCATAGCTAGATGCAGCAAAGTAGGGGTAGGTAATAAAAGCTGCTGGGCCCTTGAGTCTACGGGGCAGGCAGGCACAGGCACCGGTTCTAGATTCTGGCCTTTTGCCTGGCTCCACCCCTTCCCAAGGACCACAGAAACTGCAGGGACCATCAAGGATGACATGGCCAGGGACTGGGGCTCTGGGTGGAAAGGTGAGCTGTGGGCTCCTGGGGTAGAAAGTGAGGGGACACCTTGGGCCATCTCACTCAAGCCTCTGAGCAAGACTTTCCTCCTCTAGCCCATAAGGAGTGGCCACTCTGGACTCAGGGAGGAGGGAGGGATCCCCTGGGTTTGAGCCAAAGCCCTGTATTGGGGGAAAGACTGAGCTCCTTAAGAGCAGGGGCAGGGTCTCTCTTGCTCACTTCTGTATCCTGGCACAGCACGCGGCAGACAGGGTACACCCCTCAGGCCCTGCCACAGCTAGAGAGAGCTTAGGTCAGATCTTAGTAGCCAGTACATGGAAAGCACCAAGGGCCACTTAACCTAGCCTGCAATCTGCTCAAGACCCACATCCTAGGTGCACCTTGTGGCACATGCCCCAGCACACACTGGAGCCAGGCTCAGCTCTAGCACGTGCCCCAGCACATCCTCCAGCTGCTGCCCTCCTCCCCCAGCCTCCACAGGAATCCCAGGGCCCATCTGTTCCACTTTCCTGAATCCCCCCTGAATATCTGGACTTCTCCCAAAATCTGACTTCTGGCTCCATTCAGAGGGAGTTGCTGGAGGGAAGAGGAGTCTCCTAGGTCCCATTTTTCCTGAGCTGGAGCCAGGGAAGTCTCTGCCTGACCCCCTACTCACAGCCTGCAGCTACCAGAATGAACAGGCCTAACAGGACCCTGGTCCCCAGCTCCTACTTCCCCTACCCTTGGGTACCCCCTTGCCTGTAGGGTTGTAACTATCCTCTTCTCTCCGTGCACACGTTACACACCCTACACAGCCTCCCCAGCATCTGCCCAAGGGTCACTCTGTTCTCTTGAAGAAAATACATAATCTGAACGTATTTAATTTCACTGAACTGTACACTTAAAAATGGTTTTTATGTTATGTGTACTTTATCAAGAAAAATTAAAAAAACAAACAGACCCCAAACCCCAAACCATAATCTGCTCATGTGTTTAGTTTTGCACTCGACACACAAAGGCTCCCAGAGCTTCCTAGCAAGGGCTGTGTTCCATTCAGAACTGTACAGCCCAGAGCACAGGCTGCCCCTCCCCGTCTCCTTTGTTGGGTTGTGGGGGACTTTGTCCAGGGCAGCAACCAGTCTAAGTCCCAGTTATGAGTCACCCAGCCTAGGAGGGCCAGGCTGGGAATGACCCTCCCCTATCTCCAAACCTTTCCCCACCACCTCTCCCTTACCTCCACCTCACCAGCTCTCTTACAGGCAATCCTATTCCCTTTTTTTTTTTTTTGCGGTACACGGGCCTCTCACTGCTGTGGCCTCTCTCGTTGCGGAGCACAGGCTCCGGACGCGCAGGCTCAGCAGCCATGGCTCACGGGCCCAGCCGCTCCGCGGCATGTGGGATCTTCCCGGACCGGGGCACGAACCCGTGTCCCCTGCATCGGCAGGCGGACTCTCAACCACTGCGCCACCAGGGAAGCCCCCTAGTTCTTTTTTTTGTTTGGTTCAGGAGAGGGCCTCTCCCTAGCGTGATGCTCTCCATGGTCCTGAATCACCAGGTCAGGGCCGTATGACTTCCCCCTAACCTTGAGGAGTGGGTCACACTGACCCACACATCTCCAAGGCACATTGACTGAGGTAAGGAAGGAGATGATAGTGAAAGAGAGGGCAGTGGAGAGACAACAGAGGCAGAGAATGGGGACACAGGGACAGAGAGAAAGGGATCAACATGAGACTGCCAGAAGGAAGAAAAAGAGATTTTTGTTGTTCCTTCTAAGAAAGGCAACCTCCCCTCTGGGTACTTGGATGTGGGTTAAGATCTCCTCCCTTATCCTATGCAGATGCCTGCTCCTGTTTGCCCCTGCAACCTTCCAGCTGTCCCACCTTCCAGTTCCTTCTCTTACCTTCTGTTTCCTGCCCCTCGCTGACTTGGGGTCCCTCTGGGTTGGGTGCCATCCCCAGCCCTGGCCCTAAAGGCTCAGCTGCTGCTGCCTTCCCCCTGAAAGCTGAGAGAGGCGACCACTTGCCAGACTTCTCCCATCCACCACCCCTCCAAGAGCAGGTTAGGGGTGCAGAAGGCCTGTTCAGTCTCCCTAAGAGTGGCGCCCCCCTCCCCCAGTGCCCTCCTGAGAAGAGGGATGCCTGTAGCCAGAGGGAGGGCCAGACCCAGCCTGGGGGAGCCCTCAGGAGTGAGCCTGGAAGGAAGGAGCTGGGGAAACAGAAAAGAGTGGAAAGCGGTTTCCCGTTCCGTTATGGCTGTTATTATTTATTTATTCATGTATTTTTTTATTAAGGAGGAGATGTCGGCCTAATGAGCGGGAAGCCCTGCCGGCTCTCAGGGGCAGAGCTGGGGGTAATGGGGCGCTAGCTACTCATGCAGGGCGCCCTCCCCAGCCGCCAGAAGTCCTCAGTAGAATCTCCTCCATGCTGGCTCCCTCCCCCTCCACACTGCACCTCTGCCTGTGCTACAGGGGCCCAACCCTCACCTGGGCAAGCGTTTCTCTCTCCCCCATCCCTACCAGGTCCTGTGGACACAAGAGCCAAGGCTGGAGCCTCAGAGGATGTCCCTCTTCCTTCTCTGACAGCCCCCTTCCCACACCCCACCTGGTGAGACCATCCCCCTCCCAGGCTCCTTCTCTGACTACAGAGCCAGCTCCCAGCCCTTGCCGGGTAGGGGAACAGCCCAGCTCTTATCCCCTAGTCAAAGGTCATGCCAGCCTTCATCAAGGACAAGATTTAGCTTCAGCTTTAGCTTTCAGTCAACAGCAAGCTTCAGACCTAGGTACACTTCAAGTTTTAAACCCCGCTCCTAACAGGCAGCTAGCATCAGACCTGGACTGAATCCTCACTCCCTGGACGTGGAGACAGCGGCAGCCTAGTCCCAGTTCTGAGGCTCTCTCTGGGAAACTAGGCTTAGACCCAGCTCAAGAATCAGCACCTATGGTAGGTCTAGCCTCAATCCCTGTCTGTACTGTAGAAGAGCCTCAGACCCAACCTCCAGCCCCAAGCCCAACCCCAGGGTTTAGGGCAGTGAAGAAGGTGAAAGCTTTTGGAGGTGATGCCAGTAATAGCTTGGCTGGTTTGGGGAATATGGCTGCGGGGACGAGCAGGGGCGACTGGTTGTTCCTTTTGGACCAGACCACTGCAGGTTTACTCCACTGGCAAAGGGTCACCTCCTACTTGTCATAAGGACCTAGAGGAGGGCACACCCTGGGAATTTATGGAGAGGAGACGGGGGTGTGGGCCCTGAGAGACTTCTACCTATGTGAGCACAACGCCACAATTTCCATCAGGCTCCCCTCAACGTCCAACAGAAGCTGGACCAAGGGAAGTGATTTGTACAGCAAACATAAGCAGTGCCCTGCTATGTGCCAGGATCTGGGGACAGGGAGAACATCCCCAATAAGCCAGGTCTGTCTAATGGTGGGTGGGGGACCAGCATAAAGGTCTTAGCAGCACCTAACTACTGAGCATGTACTTATGCCAAGCCCTGTGCTTCACAGCATTAACTCACTGCATCGTTACAGCCCTATGAGGTACACACTGTTATTGTTCCCATTTTATCTATTAAATAACATTTTATTATTACAGAAGCAATACATGTGCACTGTGGAAAATTTAAAAACACAAAAAGCAAAAACATAAAAACATCACATTCCTACCACTATTCACACCTTAATGTACATCCCTCCAGATCTTTTTCTTACTTATAGGTATCTTTTTGCCAAAATATGACACATTATACATGCATACTGCTTCATGATTACCTTTTTTTCAGTCAACAATCTCCAGCTTTCCATTTTAGTAAATTTTCATCCCTTTTAATATCCAGACCCTATACAAATCTCCCCATTTGCTACCCCCCAAAGTCCTTTATGGCTGGTTTGTCAGAATCCAATACCAGGCCACACATGGCATCTGATCATTATGTGTATTAAATTGTTTAAGATGGTGCATTCCCCCATTTTTTTTTTTGGCCACCGCACCATGAAACAGCCAAGTCAGTTTTCCTACAGAATATCCCTCCTTCCAGATGTCTGGTTACTTTCTTGTGCTGGATACTTCCAGTGTTTTCTGTAAACTAGAAGTTAGAGCTAAAGGCTAGAATGATTCAAGTTAAATGTTTTGGGCTAGAACACATGCGAGGCTATGTCACACACTTCACTTCCTACCACATCGGAAGACACAAAATATCTCATTCATCCACTGATAGAAATGCTCAGCTGAACACCAGCTAATGATAGTTATGGTTCTCCCTTCACCTTGCTTCTAGAAAATAGTGTTTGTGGGTTACTCTGGCACCAAACAAATGCCAATGTTCCCATCAACAATTCCCCTAATAGTTTTTAATACCAATCCACAACCCTTGTCTGATTACTCCCACTTTTAAAGATGAGAAAACTGAGACTCAGGTTGGGGAAGAAAGCCAGTCAAGCTCACACAGCCAGTAAATTTTCATCAGGTTTTCGTCCTCTTTCCCACCATACTGAGCTGGGTGCACAGTAGGTATCTGGTACACATTTAAATGAATGAAAATCTGGGACTTCCCTGATGTCACAGTGGTTAAGACTCCAAGCTCCCAATGCAGGGGGCGTGGGTTTGATCTCTGGTCAGGGAACTAGATCCCACATGCCTGCTGCAACTAAGGGTTTGCATACCACAGCTAAGGAGCCCACGAGCCACAACTAAGGAGCCTGCCTGCCACAACTATTACCCGGCACAACCAAATAAGTATTTTTTAAAAATTAAAAAATATATAAATGCATAAAAATATGTGGGGAAGGGGTTTCCCCTCTTTCTAGACTAGGCTGACCAGAGGTGGAAAAGGCTCTTGGTGAGGCCCAACCTGGGTCTGAGAGCTGATGCTACTAATGATGGCGCTAGCAAAGAGACTTTGCACCTATTATGAGGCGGCCCATGCTAAGTGCTTTACAAATGTGAGCTTCTTTGATCCAGTCAACAACCTGCCAGCTATGCACTATTAAAACCCCAAGCCCCATTTTACAGGTGAGGAATATGAGGCTCAGAGAGGTAAAGTACTTGCCCAAGGCCACACAGCTAGTGATCAACAGAGCCATGATTAGTTCTTCTGACTCCCACATCCAGGCACTTTACCACCACCCTGACCTGCCCTCTCAAGCTGGTCTACCTCCCAGGCCTGAGACTGAAGAGTAAAACTAACGAGAGGGGCTTTGGGCCTCCTCCTTGCATGGGCTGGTTCTGACCCTGCCTCCAGCCCCTATGGCCATGAGTCAGCATCAACTGGGGCAAAGAGGGTTCCCTGCGTCTCCTTTGCTGGCCTCTCCTCACCAAGTAGCTCTCTCCGCCTGTGAAATTGCCAGAATCTGACCTGGTTCCTCCAGCCTCTGCACCCAGTTAACCCCTCCTCAACTCCATTCACCCTGCCCTCCCCCAAGCCCACTCTAGGCCTTAATGCCCCCATCAGAGCCCTTCACACTTGCACAACAACCTACAGTTTATGAAACACTTCCTTTTTCTCACATTTATGTAGTCGGACCCCACAATCATCTTTTGCGGGAGGCAGGGATCACAAATGCAGACACTGAGGTTTGCTGAGGAAAGTTCTGAGCTCAGAGCTGCCTTGCTCTTCCCCAGTTCAGTACAGTAGTTTCAAGGTGGGACCTAGGCCCGTGTGCCAGTTCAGGACCAGCCCGGATGATGGAACTTTGCTGTCTTTTGGGAGGTGAGGCTCGTTCGTCCCTGGGAGAGGCCTGTGACCTGAGCCCGTCTGAGCCTAGAGCAGGGGCTAAGTGGTCAGCCTCCCATCCTCCATCCCTGTCAGGGAGCAAGTCTCTGAAATGTCACAGCACGGAGGGCGTCCTGGGAAATGTCAACACATGCTGATTTGGGTCCCTTGGCAGAGGGTGGAGCCAGCCTTTCTCTGCAGAGCCTCCCTCCACCATCTCCCTGTTCCCAACAGCCAGAGGAACAGATGCCAAGGAACTCTTAGGGCTAGTCCAACCTGATTTTATAGATGGGGGAACTGAGACCCAGGCTCACAGAGCAAGCTGGTGATTTCTTCTTTGAAAACATCAAGGATTCGTGATGAATCTCCACCCACCTCCCCACTCCCTCTTATTTCCTATCTTCCTCTGAGCCCTGGAAACTCACCCCCACACACACCCCCACCTCCTCATCCCCCCCACTCCCTATCCCCCTCACCCCCGAGTCAAGACACCAATTCCAGCAGCTAAGGGAGCAGAGGGAGGGCCTGAGGAGCGGCCCTGGGACATGGGCCTGGCATCAGGGGCTGTGCTAAGGAGAAGAGCTTGAGCTAGCCGCCGCACCGGCCTCTGCCCTCCCCACCCCCTCACTGCACTGACACCTGGACCAGGTTCTTCCTGCCACCTCCAGAATAGAGAAAATAAATGTTCTACTGAATGGCGGCACGTGGGCTGAGGCGGCGACACAGTAGCCTCCGTGTACTCTGGGAATCCACCCCCCCCTCCAGTCCCTGTGTGCCTGGTGCTCCTGCTGTCTCTCACCTTCTCTCTGTGGGAGCCTCTTTCTCCGCCACCCACCCCATCTAACCAAGGAAGGCTGCCTGTTGCCCCACCCCAGGCAGTCCTACTGAGGCTCCATCCATTTGTTTTCACATCTACTGGATGCAAAGGATCCTGCATCACCATCTCAAGGAATCATCCCCGGGGCCGTGGGGAGTCTGAACCCTTTGTTTTCAGCGGCAGAGTCCACGTCCTTTTCTCTCCCAGCCCCCTCACAATTCTAGTGTATAGCGACCCCTGAGTCCTCTCTGGGCTGCGTCTGTTTATCTGTAATGAGAACAGGACCCAGTGTGGGGAGGGCCTGTCTGTGTTCGTGCTTACCCTCCAGGCCTGCCATGTCACAAGTACACAGCAAATCATCATTGAGGAAATAAACACTGAGCTCCCAGATCAGGCCCAGACTGTACCTAATAGTCTGCACTTCTGTCTCGAAACACTTTGAGGTTGGTCTTCCCCACAGACTGTTAGCTCCCTGAAGGCAGGGACCATGTCTTTCTGATTCATTTCTGCATCCTTAGTGATTAACACAGTACCTGGCCCATAGCAGGCAACCAGTAAATCTTCATGGAAGGGAATATGTGAGTGGGTGGATGGATAGATACATAAATGGGTGAATAATCTAGGCAGGAGATTTTTATCCTCTTATTAATGGGGAACTGAGACTCAGAAAAGATGGACACGAGGAAAAGTCTTCCCAGATGTTAAGTGGTAGAGTCAGGATTTTAATGCAGGAAAAGCTGACCCAGGAGGCTTGGAGCTACTGGCCGGGGGTAGTTGAAAGGAGCGGGGTAGGGTGGGGAGTTGAATGGGGAAGGCTTAGGGCTGCAGCCCAGGCAGTGGAGCCTCTGCCTGGGAGGAAGGACTCTCCTGGAATTATCCTGCCTCCAGGTGGAGAAGCAGGGAAGCCTAAGTGGTTTTTCAGATCCTGGAGCTGGGTCCATAAATCATGGCTCCATTTAAGACATGGGTGCCTTCTCTCTAGAGACCGGGTATGACTTGATACACATTCCCAGTGACATGGGGAGGCTTGCAGCCTCCACATGCAGGTGCCTGTGCCACCCTCGCTCAGAATAGAAGGTGCCACACAATAGGGTCTGCCAGTCCTCTGCGGTGTGTGAGGTGTGCGGGGGGCGCCCAGGGGAGGTGCAAGCGGGGGAGGGGAACCCAGAAAGGCAGTGAGCCCAGAGCGGGAGGGCAGGAGAATGGCGACAGCCCAAATAACCTTCCTTTGGTGAGTTCAATCCCATTCACTATTTATCGAGCACCTACCTTGTGACAGATGCTGTGCTGGGCGCCGGGGCCCCCGACATAGCTCAGACGCAGGAGAGAGAGAGGGAGAGACAGCTACAGAGACAATAATCGCAGCACGGGTGATAAGTGCTTGAGAGGGGTGTACAAAGTGCTCTGGGAGCTCAGAGCACCAGGCCGTTAATTCTTCCCGTGTGGAGAAGGATTTGGAAGACTTCATCGGGGAGGAAGCGGTTCATCTGAGTTAGGTTGGTTCAGAGGCTGGGAGAGGGAGGGAAGGGCCTTTCAGTCAGAGGTGAACATGTGCAAAGGCGGGGGTGTGAAAGAAGAGCGAGAAAACTTCTGTATGGCTGGAGCAGAGGGGAGGCAGGAGAAGAAACTGGACAGGGAGCCTCGGGCCAGAATTTGCAAGGCTATGAATGGTCCTACTAGAGAGTTTGGACTTGATCCAGTCGTGGGCAAAGGGGAGCCATTGAAGAATTTCAAGCAGGGGTGTGACAGGACCAGATTTGTGTTTTAGAAAGCCTTCTCGGGGCGGAGGGGAGAGAGAATGAACCTGGACTGTGGCCAAAGGGCAGAGAAAAAGAAGTGGATTCTGGGGACATTTTACAAGGAAAATGGACAGGACTTTTTCCTTCCTAAGTAATTATTTTGGACCTTCTTGCCTTTCTACCCAGGCTCCGAGTTCCGCTGGGTAGGGAGCTGCTCCTTCCTTTCTCTGTCTGTTGCAGGCTTCTGCATTCACGGAGCTGAATTACAGGGTCTGATTGACTGATGAGAACAGAGTAGCAGAACTGGCTCCCAGTGGTCAGGGAGCTCTGCTCTGAAGAGGAGCTGGTGACTTCTTTCCAATTCAGTCCACAAACCCCAGAGCAGGGCAAAGCTTAGCCCAGGCCTGTGGGGAAGGCCCACTTGGCCCTCTCCTCCCTCCTTCCTTCTTGCCTTCTCCTCCCTCCTTCTCCTCCCCAGAGCCCAAGCTTCCTTGCTGGGATCCTCTCAGAGACAGCAGAGCTGTGGATGAAATGGTTCGGTGGCTCCAGCCCAGCTGCTACCATGGCAACCAGGCTGCCTGCCAGACCCACAGTCTGGGAGCAGACCCAGCTTTCCTGCTCTAGAACTACAATTCCCAGAATGCAAAGCATCTGGGGTCTCTGAGAGAAACCCAACTCCAAATGGATAGGTAGCCAGAGCCCTCCAGCTTGGAAGAGGACACAAATGGACACCCCCAGGGGAACATGGTACAGAATGTGGGAACCTGGAGCGGGGGGACAAGGCAGGGGATACTTCTGGGGGAGGCCTGGGAACCCCTTCTGATGGTGGCCCAGTGGACATCCCAGAAGGAGGTCAATGGTTACAAGAACGTGCAAAGGATCAGGATGGGTGCTAGTCCTGGTTTTGCCACCAGCCTGTGGTGTGGCTTGAAAACTTTCTCTCAAGAACTGTCCACTACCCTCAATCTCCACCAGCACATTCCTGGTCTGAGCCCAGGTGGCTGCAACACTTATTGGTCTCTGCCTCTGCTCAAGTCCCTCCCTTTCTTCTTCGACTGAAGCCTGAATGACCTTTTCAAAATGTAATTCTGATTATGTCACTGCTGCCTAAGCCCGCCCCCCTGCTCTTTCAGCTCTTCAGTGTTTAAACCTTTTGTTCTTAGATGAAGAAATAAATTCCTTACCTCACCTGACAAGGCCCTGCATGGTCTGGCTTCTGCCTGCTTTCCAGCCTCCCCATTCACCCCACACACTTCAGACCTTCTGGACTTTTAGTACCATGTAGAAGCCATGCTCCTTCCTGCCACAGGCCTTTGAACATGCTGTTCTATCTCTTCAGAACACTCTTTCCTCCACTGTTGCTCTACACAACCCTCTGTATATCAGAGAAATATTTTCTACTCAGGAAACTTCCCTGACCTACTGAACTTGACCAAATCCCCCTTTTATGTACTCTTATTGGCACTACGAGCCTCTAAAGTACTTGTCATGGTTGCAATTTTATAGTAATTTGTATGATTATTTGACAACTATCTGTCTCACCACCAGATTGCAGCCTCTGTGAAGAGGGAGAGTGCCTTTTTGCCTGCCTCTGCATCCTCAGGGTCCAGCACCATGCCTGATGCTCAAGAACCATTCACTGAAATAAATGACTCTGTCTAAGCCAAAGTCTTCCTGGCTGAGTGCCCACCACGTGCCATGCACTGTGGATGGTGGTGCCAGAGACACAGCAGTGGACAAGACACACAGGTGTGGGCCCTCCTGCTGTGGAGCTCACAGTCTAATGAGGAAGATAGACACTGAATATATAATGACCAGAGGGCTGAGTGTTGCAAACAGTGAAGAATGTAGGGCCCTGGTAGCACAGAGACAGAGGATCTGGAAAGAACCACCAAGGAAGAGAAGTAGGAGTTACGCGATAAACAGGGTGAAAGAGTGTAAAAGAACATTGCAGGCAGAAGGGGCAGCATGAGCGAGGGTGCTACCGAGGCAGAAGAGAGTATGCGGTGTTTGAGGCATGAAGGAAGGCCAGAGTTGCTGGAGCGTAGAGGGAATGGGAGGTGGTGTTAGCTTCATCTATGTGCTTTGATTTTACTGGGCAGAAAGTGGCATTACATGAGCTATCTTTTTAAACCAGCTGGCCCTTGTTTCCATCCTCCTCCCCCCTGTTCCAGGCCCAGATGGAGATCCAGCATGAACACACCCAGGCTGTCCCACTGCTCAGGCACACTGTCCTTCACCTCTGAGCACCCACTGCTGTATTTCAGGTGTCCTGTGCGGGCCCTGTCCGTGTCTTGTATGATGGGGCTGTGACATCTGGTGTGTGTGTGTGTGTGTGTGTGTAGGGGGGCATGTGCTGGGGGAGCAGTCAGTCAATTGTGGAGCATACATTGTTGACAAGTTGGGGGGATGGGATGCCTGAAGAGGCAGAGAGGCTGGCCTGGGGCTTGGGGGTGGGCACACAGCTTGCCTGGGAAATGAGGCATGACTTACCAGCTGCAGACTTCCATGGGTAGGGAGCAGGGGCCCCTGGGCACAGAGCGGGGAGGGCTCTTTCTCCTCCTCACATCTGGTGCTGTCCTCCTCTTCCTTTAGGGTCCTGAGTCAGGCGGGGGAACGATCCCTAGCTGGTCGAGCCCTTCCTTTCCTTCCTTTGAATTTGGGGGCTCCCTCACAAGTAGCTCCCAGTGGCACATGGCTGGAAATAATGGGTGTTAGCTTGTTCATTCCACTGTAGGTACTCCAACCACTACCCTTCCAACACACACAGAGACATGCACTGAGCAGCCAAGATCTCCGGTTCTGTTGAGATCTCCCCGGAGCAGAAGCCCCCGGCTCACCCATTCCCCAGAACAGTGTTTCTCACAATGTGAACTTCAGACCCACTGCATCAGAATCATGTGGAATGCCCGTGAAAATGCAGGTTTCCGGGGAACTCTGATGCAGAGGTTCATGGACCACATTTTAAAAAGCTTCATCTGGAGGATACCTAATTCTGTCCACAGAACTGCCAAAGCATTCCTTTCCCCGGAAATGTCTCCTCAAATCCAGCCAGTGATGGTATACTTGGCGATTCAACCCTGGACCCTGGACCCATCCCTTCACAGCCAGACCTCTGCCAGAAGGGCAAGCCACCCTGCCCCTTCAGACCTGCCACATCATGCAGTCAATAAACATGCACCAAGGACCTACTAGGTGGTAGGTGCTAGAGTCCTGACAACAGTATGGTGCCCATGACCCCTGCCCTCATGGGTTTTCTAATTTAGGAGCGAGGACAATTATTATAGAAGCAAATAAATAAATAAGCAAGATAATAGTGGCAAATGCTATGAAGAAAATAAAATATAGTTATCTGAAAAAATTTCCCAGAGGACCTGCTTAATTCCAGGTTCAGGGCAGGTGGCTACCTTGGTGCTTATGGAGAGTAAGGTTCTGGAAATGAAAGAAAGAACCCTTCCTCTCCCTTTGCTCCTGTCTTTGTCTCTCTTCTTTCTTTCTTTTCTTTACCTTGGCTTGGCTCTCTGTTTTTCTGGTTAAATTCCCTCTTTGTCTCGTTTCTTCTCTCCTCCTCTTCCCTCCCTCCCGCTCCCGCTCCCGTCGCCTCCCTCTTCTTCCCACCCGCCTCCCTCTCTTCTGCTCCCTCCGGAGAAACAGAAGAAACCAGATCCCTCTGCCTCTCAGGCTAGCCAGCAATAACTGAACTGTGGGCTTGCTCAGCAGCTGGACCTGAGAGCAGGGCTAGAGGAGGAGAGCAAGGAGGTCAGAGGGGAGCTGGAGGTGGAGGAGAGCTGGAGGGACGGGAGCAGGGAGGGGCCTCGGGAGGGTCAGGACACTCTCAGAGGGACTGGAGGTGGCTGCTGTGCCAGGTAATCTAATCAGGGGGTGAGTCATAAAGATCACTCACTCCTGTGCACCGGACTGGCCTAGGAGATCACATTAATTTCAAGAGGGTGTAAAATCTACTGAGAATTCCCCCTCTTCACCACACACATGAAGGTAAACTGTGTTCGGCTTCCAATATGATCTTACGACAGCTTGTCAGTGACAAAACAGCCTCAAATCCGCCCATTTATCAAACGGCCAATCCTGTTAACAGCTTAAAAGAGACATAATTACCTGCGGCCTATTGTGTGATTCTTTATACTAACGCCGCTTCCTTCTTCCTGGCAGAGTTCCAGAACGTGAGCTCAGAATTCATTCCTGGTGACTGGGGAGATCGTCGGAGATGTTAAAGTTGGGGACAAGAGGGAATGGTTGAGGTGAGAAGTTCGCACTGTGGGCGGGTATGTGGGTCAGCACCACGGACAGAGGCAGGGCTGGGCGCCTGGGAGTGGTGGCCTGGATGGTGGGGGGAGGAGCCAGGCCCAACTCGTGCGGGCAGGGCGAGGGCCCGCAAGGGGCCTGGCAGGCCTCTCAAGGGCTAGGTTCCAGCTGCCTGTATAGAGGATGCAGTGGAGCTTCAGCCCGTGGTGCATCAGCACTGACAAGTAGGGACAGTATAGAGCACGGTTTGACCTGTAGATCAGCAATTTGGGTAGAATTGTCCACCCTCAGGCAGAGCCAGGAGTCCCTTCTCTTGACTTCAGGATGGCTGACACACTTTGGGTTTTCATGGCTTCAGAATCTGCCATGCTGCTACCTGGGTGAGTAATAATGCTGGTTAGTAAAAGCTAACATTTACTGAATGCTTGCTATGGGCCAGGCTGTTCTAAGCTCTTTAAAGATATAATCTTAATCAGTATAAACCTTATGCAAATCTATTATATGATCCAATTTTATAGATGAAAACATGGGTGAGGCTAAGTTACATGTCCAAAGTCACCCAGAGCTGATTTAGACTTGTGGTCTGTGAGCTGGGCTGCCTCCAAGGCAGCCTCTGGCCATGATGGGAAATCAGTTTTGCAGCTCTGGTTTGGTCTCTCTCCCTCTCTGTGCTTCTTGCTATTCCTCAGGGAGCCCAATCAAGGCAGGTCTCTGCTCTCACAGCTTTGGGGAGAAGGATGGGAGAACAACATGACATGACCTTTTCCTCCATGAGAAATAAGACACCCTGGAAACTGGCGTCTCTCTAGCCAGGGCTGCTCTATTAATGTATCTTCATTCCCTATCCCCTCCCTCTCTCTGCTGGCCCTAGGTACCTCTCCTCCACCCATTCCAAGAGGCCACCACACCCCTCTTCTCCTACTTCCCAGTACCAAACCCCCTACTTGCTACTAGTTTTCCCCACACTCCTTTCCATTTTCCAGCAGGTCCACGGGAATCCTCTCCTGGGAGGAAACCATCAGAGTCCATTTGGAAGCCAGATAAAGAGGCAGACAATGAGACAGACAGCAAGAGACAGAAAACAGACAGACTGAAAATGAATTTTGAAGCACTGTTGAGTTAATGATTGTGGTCAAATCCTATTGAGAGACAAGGTCAGGATTAGCTATCTGGGACTGTCTCACAGAATTTCTAGAACTCAGCTTTAACTCTGCTGGCTCCCTCTGCCCACCAGCCCTCCAGCCTCACCACTCTCCTTCCCTGGGCTGCCCCCCAACCTAGCATCCTTTCTCCCACCCCACCCAGCCTCAGGGCATTCATCACTTGGGTTAGTGATTTATCAAAGTCTCCGACAGTTGCTGCTTGGCAAAAACCAATCTGTGAAGAATGGGACCAACCCAGGGCCCCCTGTTCTCCCAAGCCCCCACCATCAATCTGCCCCAAAGGAACTCAGCAGCTCCAACCTCAGTACTGCCCCCCTGACCTCACCCTCACCCCAGCCTTGGTGGGGGGGGCGGGTGTCTCTGGATCCCTTCCTGTTGTTAGAGAGAAGGGAGTGAGTGAAGGAGGACAGAGAGAGAGAGAGAGGTGTGAATTAGTGCCTTTCTTAAGCGTTTATTTTGTTGTTTTTAAGTGAGAAAGTCCGAGCTCTATTAAATGCAATCAATACTTGGCCCGAGAGAAGCTTCCCTTCTCTGAGACATTTGAAATCTGGTCAAATCATTTTGCCCGAATACAAAGTAATTTATCAATTTCAAAACCCTTCTAATCAGTAGAGGCTATGGAGTCCCCATTCCTGCCATCTTCTGCGGCAGACACACACACACACACACACACACACACACACACACACAGCTGTGCACAGACTCCTCCCTCCCCGCCTCCCACCTCCCAAGGACTGCAGAATGTCTTCCCCTCAGCTCAGCCTCCAGGCTGGGTGCCTTCCTCAACGTCCCCAGCCCAGCCTATGTGCTTCTGGCCCAGAGAGGCTGCGGGGCCCCTGCAAGTCTGTGGCGCTCAGCCCTGGGGAAGTGGAGGTGGGCATGGGCCCAGCCACAGTGCACTGCTGAGTGCACTCCTCTTCACCCAGTGAAACAGCCAAGTGGGGATGATTCCTGTTCATAGACAGAACCCAGAACTGGAGCCAAGGGGCTGGAAGGGGCTCAGAGCCACAAAAATCATCCCCTAGGACCTTGGCCCTAGTCTCCAAGGGGAAAGCAGGATCAGCTGGTTGGAGAGGGGTTTGCTGGCTGAACCTGGGGATGATGTCACAATACTCTCCTGCCTCTGAAGCTGCTATTTTTGCCCTCGAGGACAGCCTGTGTCTAAAGGGAGACTGCGACAGCAGCGAAATCACCTTGCAACTCACCTGCCCGCTCCCAGGAAGGGTAGCTGGAGCCTTTGCCATGCCATTAGATTGGATTCTCAGCAAGCCTTTTGTGGCCACAAGCTGCGGCGGCCAGATAGGCCACTGACCTTGGGGAGGGGTCACCCCCTGAGTGGCTGATTCAAATGCTCTCCCCACAATGGACTCTGCAAATTCCTCCCTCAGAGAGTGGCTGAGGAAAGTGACTCAGCAAGCCAGAGGCCACCCCACAAGGGAACTCAGGAGCATAGATGGCATAGGAGCTTTCTTTCTTTTTTTTTTTTGCTGTACGCGGGCCTCTCACTGCTGTGGCCTCTCCCGCTGCGCACCACAGGCTCTGGACGCGCAGGCTCAGCGGCCATGGCTCACGGGCCCAGCCGCTCCGTGGCATGTGGGATCCTCCCAGACCGGGGCACGAACCCGCATCCCCTGCATCGGCAGGAGAACTCTCAACCACTGCGCCACCAGGGAAGCCCCATAGGAGCTTTCTGAGACCTCCACCCACAGAACAGTCAATCCAAGGGTCTTACCTTGACCTCCAAGGCCCTGCCATGAGGCCTAACCTAAAACCTCCAATAGACCTATGAAAGCATGCCTAGTCCTCTGTAAATATGTGTGCAGTCAATGAATGAGTGAAACTCTCTGCGTAGCTCTGCGCCCTGCTTTGTGCATTCTCCCCCCAAATCCATCACAGCTCCTCTAGGGCTAGGTCTAAGGATTGTGCATATCTTGGGAGCCCTCTTAGTTTTTACCCGAGGGTTCTGCACAAAGTAATATTAAACTAGAGTGAGCACTGTGCCCTACAGTTTATTAGGTATTTTAATATTAACTATCTATTCTGCAATAATGCTGGGGGGTAGGTATTATCCTAGTTTTTACTGAGAGAAACCAAGTTTCAGAGAGGTGAAGTCACGTGTCCCAAATCACGCGGAAAGTGCTAAACCTCGGTTGCCAATCCAAGTTCTCTGAATCCAAATCCTAAAATCTTTCTACAACGTTCACTCCTTCTTTTATCATATAAATATTGAGCCTCCTTCTTATGTCGAAAGCTTTTTTCATGGCAGTCTAAAGTTAGGTGACATGATCCCCTTTCTATAGACTGGGAAATAGAAACTCCATGGTGAAGTGATTTGCCCAGGTAGCACAGTGTAAGTATGAGATGGAAGTAGATGAAACCCAGGTCTTCGGATCTCAAATCTGGAGTCCTTCCCATTGCACCACACAAAATGTTCATGGCCATGCAGCATATCAAAGAGATATCAATGTAAAGGGGCCATGTTTCTCCTTGATCCTGTAGCCCATCTGAGGGCAGCCACTCCAGTCCAGCCCCCCACCATGACTGCTTGTGGGAATTATGTACGTCATTCCCCGAGGAATTTGAGAAAAAAGTAGGAGTATGGCACCAAGAGCCACACTAGCTGGAGGTGGTCCCCAGTGCTAAGCAGAGAGGAGAGGCATGTAGATCCAGGGCTGAACCCTTCTGGGAGACAGGTGGAAGCAGAGAATCATTGAGGAGGTGACTGGAAAAGCAGATGACTTCTGGGAACGACAGTGCCCATTACTGTCTTGGATCTCCCAACCCCGTGCCCCCCCAGCCCTGAGGACTGCCCAAGCCTCCTCCAGGAGGGGACATCCCCCACAAAGAATGGCTGCAGTACCAACCAGCTCCTCACTTACCCCGATTGCTTCCCACATTGATGGATGAAAGTGCCTCTGCAAATTAGAAAAATAACTAATGTGCTACTCCCAGACCCTGCTGCCTATGAGTGGAGGGGGCTTTTCTGGGTTAACCCAAGAAGTGGGAGGAATAAATCCCCTGAATAACAACCTGAAGCAGCAGCAGGGAGAGGCTCCTAGCCTGGTGGGGGTGGAATTACATTTCCTACGGGGTATTCTCGATGTCGCCTCTCATCACCATAATATTTACATCAAATGCAAAAGGCCTCCTTGGAATAGAACCCTGAGGTTGTAGATGCCAAATCCAAGAATGTCAGCAAAGGCAAAAGAGCAAGTTCTTTGAGCAGCAGTCTCTCCCTCCCTGCCAGGCGATGCGTGCCACAATCCCCCCGGGGGAGGCGGGTGGGCCCCTGAGCAGCCCTGAACCTCACCCAAGATCTGGAATGGCTGGGAGCTTGCAGGGAGCTCAAGCTCCCAGAAGGGCACTCTTCTCTGGTCCTGGCATGCCAGGAGGTCTTGTCCCTTCCTCCAGGCTTTACACAAAGTCTGAGGAAATGTGTCCACATTTACTCCCTGTGAAGAAAGCACACTTCATGGACAGAAAGACAGGCGAACTCTCTTCTATGAACCCCAGAGCCTCCGTGATCAGGCCTCAGTATGGTCAGCAATCCAGTTCTCAGCCCGTGTGCCCCTCTCTTTTCTAGCTCCACCCTTGGGGAAACTTTTCTGAGGTCCTTTGTCCATCGAACATTTATTGAGCACTTACTAAGCACCAGGCCCTGGGAATACAATGGTGAACACCTTGCACAGCTTATGTTCTCAAGGGCAAAACACAATGCCCTTGTGTTTTATTAATCAGTCAATATTGCTCAACAAATAACTTCAGATGGTATTAAGTGCTGTGAAGGAAAAAAATTGGGATGAAGGGATAGAGAGGGAAGGATGGAGGCCACTGGTGCCTGGGTAGTCATGGAAAGCCTCTCCAGAGAGGTGGCACTTGACCTGAAGAATGAGAAGGAGCCGCTCCGTGAAGATTAGGTGGAAAAGTGTTCCAAACAGGGAGTCACAGCAAGTGCAGGAGCCTTGAGAAGAGAATGAGCGCATGTGCAAGGGGAACAGAGAGCAAGCCGGGCAACTGGGGCGGAGTGAGCGATGAGGAGTGGGAGATGAAGTTAGATGTGCAGGGTCTCACCAACCACAGAATGGAAATGGATATCTTTTTTTTTTTTAGAAACGGATTTCGTACTGGAGACACTGGGAAGTCGTGGGAGTGACTTAAGCAGGGAATGACACTATCTGATGTATTTTTTTTTTTTTTTGCGGTACGTGGGCCTCTCACTGTTGTGGCCTCTCCCATTGCGGAGCACAGGCTCTAGACACGCAGGCTCAGCGGCCATGGCTCACGGGCCCAGCTGCTCTGCGGCATGTGGGATCTTCCCGGACCGGGGCACGAACCCATGTCCCCTGCATTGGCAGGCGGACTCTCAACCTCTGCGCCACCAGGGAAGCCCCCTGATGTACATTTATTTATTTATTTATTTATTTATTTATTTTTTGCGGTACGCGGGCCTCTCACTGTTGTGGCCTCTCCCGTTGCAGAGGACAGGCTCCGGACACGCAGGCTCAGCAGCCATGGCTCACGGGCCCAGCCGCTCCGCGGCATGTGGGATCTTCCCGGACCAGGGCACGAACCCGTGTCCCCTGCTTCGGCAGGCGGACTCTCAACCACTGTGCCACCAGGGAAGCCCCCTGATGTACATTTTTAAGTTTTGCTCAGATTATAAAAGTCTCAGTCTAGTTCCGGCTTCCCAGCTTACTCACTGTGTGATCTTGGGCCAAGTGCCTGCATTAGTAAACCTCAGTTTTCTTAAGAACTTCTTGGGGAGTCAGAAAGATGATATGAGTTAACATGCTTAGTGTGTCTAGTTCAGGGCCTGGTGTCAGTAGGTGCACAATTAATGCCCCATATTGTGTCTCTCCCACTCTGTGTGTCCTCTGAGTCACAGCCTAGGCCCCATCTCTCCCCAGGTGTCACACACTAAGTGCACCCAGGGCCTAGCTGGGGTCACAGAGCAGGGGGAGAGGCCTTGTCCACTGGCATCAAGACCAGCTGAGGTGGAGTCAGTGTTCCCTTCACCCAGCGTCCCAGGATTTGTGGTCCCCACCCCTTGGGCCACAAGAGATCAGACTTCATGGGACTCCCCAGGGACCATCAGTGGAGTGGTGCCCAGGATGCTTGGGCACATTTGCCTGCAGACGCTCTGCATTTCCATGTCATTTGCTGCACGCAGCATCCAGGGGAAAGCTTATTGCTGCTATCAAAGGCTGTGCTCCTCTATACTCATCTGCATTCCTCCCCAAGTCCTTTGCGCCAGAAGTTGCCTGGAGAAGATTGGGGGAAAGGGTGGAAGCAACTGGAGGGAGAAGATTATAAAGGCTTTTGTCAGGCTGTGTGGAAACTGAACCAGGGCTGAGAGCAGATGGGTGACCCCACTTCTCCCTGGAGCTGGCCTCACTCTGCAGCCAGCTCCCAAGTGGGGAGAGGGTGGCAGCTCTGAGAGCGAATCCTCCCAGCAGCTGCCTGGGTCCACAGGTCCCCTTGACTGTCCTCAAGCATAAGGTAGTTCTCCTCCCTCCCTCCCTGTACTGGGCTCCACAGAAAGGATATGATAAGGTTAATTAATTGCTCATAGAAAGTTCTTTGGAAAGAAGAGAAGAGGCAAGAGAGCCATCACATCTGGAAGCCAGAGGGTCCTCAACACGGTGCTAGTAGTGAAGTCCTGCCAGACACAACAGGGAGTAAGGTGGGGGGTAAGGGGGTTGTGGTGGCTGCAGGCAGGTACAGGAGAGGAGAGGGGCAGCAGAGGAAAGGGGTGTGAGAGAGGCCTCAGATAACAGCCTCACGGAAGCCCCCAACCCTGGAATGTTTGGGAAGCCCACAGGAGGAAGAAAGTTTGGTTGGGCAGGGATGGCAAAGCCCAGATTGGCTCAGCCCAGTTCCTCAGGCGAGGAGGACTAGGAACGCAACGCAAGCCATAGGCACTTCCTCACCCTCCTCCCCCCAACTCTAGTTACCCACAAGGGGCCCTCCTTCTCCCCATCCAACTTCTTAGAAACCCCTGTAGCCACAGTGAGGCCCCCAACTCTATCTTGAACTTTACACGTAGGGCCACTGTACTTAGCATCTCCACCAAACCCAGAGGTATTAACATGGAGCAGGCTGGAAACAAACAGAGAGAGCGGGTGCCGCTGGAACCCGGAGGGTACTGACCAAGGTCCTGAACAGCCCAGTTCCTTCTACAGAACCTTCACAGTTCTTCCTATTCACCCTCTCCTCCCATCCCCACCCACACATCTACCCTGCTGCACTTCCAAGGCTTCATCTTGAACGTGAACCCTCGAAGGGCTGGTTAGTCAGGGAGCTGATCTCAAGAAGCTCCTCTAGGTTTCAAACCTCCTCCCGAAAGCAGTCGCCTCCCCCCGTCCCTTCCTCTCCCTAACACTGGCTCCGTCTGTTCTATCAGCCCCGTCAAGGACAGCCCCCTGTGTTCTGACCATGGCAGCAGCTGGCAGGGCCTCAGGCTGCACTTGACATCCTGATCTAACCATATTCTTGGAGAGGAAGCAGGTTGGGAGTTCCGCATGCTTGCACACACCTGCACCCTCAATGTCAGCCTGGACTAGAGAAGTGGTTCTTAGATTTCCTGGGTCAGAGACCCTTTGTCTGTGATGGAAGCCAGGCACCCTCTCTCTGGAAAAATACACACATACACAACCTTTTGTGTGTCCTATCAGGAGGGCCTAGAATAGGGGTAGCCCTTCCCCTGATTCCTGCTCTCAGCAACAATCCTTATCCAGGGGTTGGGGTTCCCCTAAGAAGACGTTTTCCAGGCAGATGGGGATTTGGCCAAATCACAGGGTGCCCTTTCATGGTTTGACTCTTGAGGAATTGCCAGAAATAGTGCCAGTGGGGCTGGGCTAAGTGGGGCAAGAGGAGTCTGAACAATCTCCAATGCCACCTCCATTTCTCAAACTCAAGGACTCAGTAGTTCTGTCCCATGCATGCCTTTTGCTAGCCAGTGAAGTCCAGGCATTATCCTCCCTGCCTGTGGAGGTTCTTTTTGAACCAGGACAAGTAAGCTCTGAGCTCCTGGTGTCTCCTTGGGTCATTGCACAGTCTGACCAGGTTTTTGCCATCCACAGTGAGGATCAACCATGTAGACAAGAAACCTGAGCTCTGTGTGGCTTCAAAACTCTCTCTGACCAGGCACGAACCCACTGCCTTGGGTTCAGTGCACACCCGTAGACCATCCACACACAGGCACTGACACACAAAGCATGCACACACAAACTGTGCGAGAACATAGAAAAGCACACAAACCACAAAAGCAGGAGGAAGCATGTAAAACTCCAAAAGGCACATACATGAACACACTAACTATTCATATACACATAATCACAGTCATGTAAACCATATGTGTGCACATACATGCTCTAATGTGTAACTTCCCATTCCCACCTCCTGGGGAACATTCCAGCCCTACTAAACTTTCTATTTCTCTCTGCCATACTTTTGTGTAGTCTGTTCCTTGTGATGGAATCACTCTTCCCTCCTTTTCCTCACATGGTAAATTCCTAGTTAGCCTGGTAAACCTTCGTATTAGGGTTTTCCTAGGGATGCCATAGCAAAGCACCACATGATGCATGGCTCATAACAACAGAAATTTATTCTCTCACAGTTCTGGAGGCCAGAGGTCTGAAATCAAGGTGTCGGCAGGGTCGATTCCTTCTTGGGAGCTCAGAGTGAGAATCTATTCATGCCTCTCCCCTAATTTCTGGTGGTTGCAACACTTGGCACCCCTTGACTTGTAGACACATGACCCCAATTTCTGCCTCTGTAGTCACACAGTGTTCTTCCCATGTCTGCGTCCACATTTCCCTCTTCTTTTAAGGATGGCAGTCATGGTATTAGGGCTACCCCAACCCAGTATGACTTCATCTTAGCTTGATAACATCAACAGAGACTCAGTTTCCAAGTTAGGTCACATCTACATGAACTGGGAGTTAGGACTTGAGCATATCTTTTCGAGAGATGTAATTCAACCTTCAACAGACTCTAAGTCTTAGCCAACCTTTTCCTTTCTCCATGAGTCCTTCCCTGACCTGTCTCTCTAGACTGGCTAAAGTGAGCACCCCTGCCACGTGCTCCCCCTTCATGACACTTAGCTCACATTATTGGTATTGCTTCTTTAAAGGTCTCTCTTCCCAGCTCCAAGGGGCTGGGGCAGTCTATTTCTGTATTCATATTTGTAACCCTAGCACCTGGTACAGTGCCCAGTTGTGACAGGGTCTCAGTAATGGTTATTGAGTGAATTAAACCATGTATACGTGTGGTACATATATGTGAATCCTATTTATATGCATGAACACACACCCTACATATGTGTACAAACATGTAAAACAAGCATACACATAGACACATGAAAACTATACACACATGCAAATCCAGCAGGTTCCAATTAGCGAACCACTAATGGCTGAGTTCCAAAAAAGTCTAACCCTTCTCTAGTGCACTGGGAGAGGCAAAGAGGGGTCAATTATGGTCTCCTGTCCTCAAAGGACTGACAGGATAATTGGAAAAACAAGACTAATACGTGATGAGGGATACTATAGAATTTAGTTCTGTTTTGTGAGCTATGAGGACTCAGAGGAAGGAGCTCTTGTGGGCTGGAGTAGTCAAGGGAGGCTCCCTGGGGGAGGTGGAGGCTGAGCTTGGCCCTCCGGCGTGGACAGGATTTAGACAGAGAAGAGAGAGTGGAGGGGAAATGAGAGGAGAGGAGAGCATAGGAGGGGACACAGCATGTGTAAAGGCCCAGGGGCCTGTTTATGGGACCAGTTTGAGGGGAGGAACCCATGCTGGTAGGTTGGAATATGGAGGGGAGACCAAGATGCCAGCAGCCCTCAGTGTCAGGCTAAGATCTCCAGTTTGCCATGGCACCAGTCTCTTCCTGCCGAGTAATCTCTCTAGAGTCTTGTGACCCAGGCCTCAGGGGGCTGGGGATAGGCAGGGGTGTGCTGATTCTGTACCCCAAGCTGTGGGAACACAGGGGCAGCCCCTGGTAGGGCTCCTCTCCTTCCTCCTGGGTAGCAGCAGTACCTGCTGGAAGGGCAGGGTCAAGCTCAACCACTGGTCCCTCCACCCACTCCTTCCCTGGGAGAGGTAAGTGACAAGCTGGCAGAAAGCTTCGCTGACACCTTTGTTGGCAAAGCAGCCCCTGTCGGCCACCGATAACAGGGTGGGGGCCGTGGCCAATGGGTAAAATGAAATGGTGCCTCTGGCTCTCAAAGCTCCTTCCCATCCCCCGAGGCCTGGCACCCAAGGGCCCTGAGGAAATGGCCAAGCAGTGGTGAGGGGAGGCTCAGCCAGGAAGAGGGGGGAGCAGTGCCTGCCCTCACCAGGGAGGGTACAGAGACGGGGAGCTCTTTTCTGGGTACTGAGAGAAATGATCATTTGTTCTCTCATCCTGCAGCGACAAGGAAGGACTGAGTCTGGGGCTAGAGAAGCAAATATAAGGCCTCTGTCACCCTACAGGCCTCCTCCGTCACTTGCCATCTCCTAGGGATGTGGGGCTAGGAAGTAGCTGCTATCACGTGAGTTCGGAGAATCCACTAAGAAGAAAGTGGAGACCACCAGGAAGAGGAGGGGGGCTGGGGGTTCAAGGATGGGAAATTTGGCCTGAGCATCTTCCAACAGTAGACACCCTGTCCCTGTCCCTACAGGTCCTGCTTGGAAAGGCCCCCAGAGTTAAGGAGGAAACAGTAGGACAAGCTCTGGGTTTGGAAGGTGAAGTGATTTTCTTGAATCTGCAAGATAGGGTTCTGGAAAACCGTTCCCCTTGGGCACCTGGGTGAGTCACTGGCAAGCAGCTGGGCAAGCAGGTGGAGCTGGAGCTGGGAGCCAAGGAGGCATGAACACTCACAGGCTCCCGGGTACCATCTGCAGCTGCTTGCTCTGCAGTGACCCTGGATACAGCTCTCCTGCAGGAAGAAGGAGTGTGCTGTGGATCATCCAGCCCAAGTGAGGGCTACAGTGTGAGACAAGATGAGCACCCCTGATGGAGGACTGGCTGACCAAGCAGGCTCCACGGAGAGAGATGGGCCAGAGGAAGCCCACAACTGGACAAAAAGGACAGAAGTAGGTGGCAGCACGAAGGGGGCCAGAGGGCAAGGGAGGGGAGTTTGAGGGGCCAGGCAGTCAGGAGAAAGCTCTGGCAAGCTGTCATGGGGCCATCTCCCAGCCACAAGGTCTCAGGGGTCCCCCAGTCATGCCCATCTGGGAGCCCAATGACAGCCTCCTAATGGGGCAACCAGGTCTTTCTCGGCAGCCCCCTGTCCAGCTCTTCACGAGGACTTGGTTTGCTAACTTGACACCATTCGCTCAAGTTTACCCCACCGCCAGCCACAGATCATGGCCAACTGGGGAGTCTGAGGCCAGTTTTCTGGGCTTGCCTTAAGGTGGAGCAGGGTACTCAGACCCCTGGATAGCCGAGCTCCTAGAAGAACTCTTCTCAGAGTCACCCACAGGCCCAGGGTTGTCAGCGCCCACGTTCTACCTTCCCCCCCACCCCAAGATCAGTCTCCCAATTCACAGCCGAGATTGGTGGGGGCCGGGCAGAGGCTGACCCAGATGCCGCCTTCTCTCCTCTTGCTCTTTGTCTGGGCCCCCGCCCTGCCGTGGCCGCGGGGCCCTACACGCCTCTGTGAAACCCCATTTCCTCTCCATTCAATGACACAGTCTCTCCCTCAGACTCTGACTTCCGTCCCACATCCTGAGCATTTCTAGGCCAGAACCCCTAGCCGGCAGGATCACAGAAGGCTGCTGGCCCGCAGCAGCCAGCAGGCAGGAGCGCTGATTGGTATTAACAGAGACCAGGCCACCAGATCACAAAAGACTCTCTCTTCCTGACCAGAGCCATGCCTGGGGCACAGCCTGCTTCTGGTGTCTGCTCCGGGGAGGAGGGGGCCCCTTTGGGGGCAGGGGAACAAAGGCGGAGGGCGGGGGCGGGGTGCCCGCTGGGACCCTCCTCCTGGTGCTCATATACACTCAGCAAGGGGCTGGCCCTTCTCACTGACCCGCAACACAAGTCCTTGGGTAGCACAGAGCACACCAGGGACCTTGTCCCCTCAAAGCCCACCCTGTAGGCTCATTTAAATCTAATCTCACCTGGAACAAAAAGCTCCAAGTTCAGAATGCCTGCACTAATATTCCAGACCACACTAACGTGTGTGACCTTGGACCAAAAAACGGTGCCTCTGGTTTCTCATCTGTGAAAGGGAATAACACTACCTACCTCACTGGGTTGTCATGCAGATTAAATGCTGTTCATAAAAAGCTCCTAGCATTGTCCCCAGCATGTAGTATGCACTTCCTCAATAAATGGTAATTGCAGTTATAGGATTATGATTTCCTGGATTCAGTTCCCTTTATTATAAGAAGTTCCCATTTCAGGACTTCAACACTGAGCATAGAGAATGGAATAGAGAGGCATCCCAGAGAAGTTTGTTGAATAGATGGAAGGAAGGCACGGAGAAAGGGAAGGAGGAAGGAAATCGGATGTATTTATCACAGGTCAAATCAATTTTATGGGTAGACAAGAAAGACCCCTATTTAATAATACACCTGATAGACTGTCACTTCCTAAAATTTCACCAATGTTGATTCATTCCTTTGAGTGAAGCACTGCCCTCTTCCCATTGGTCCCCTATAAGATGCAGACAATCACACTTTAGTTTGAATGAGTTATAAGACTAACTGATGAGAGGAGGTGGTTGGAGAGCACTAGCGCCTCAGTGGGGAGAAAGGGAATTTTGACGTGAAAAGTGAAGGGATCATACAGCTGTGCAGGAGGCTGGCTGTAAGAAAATTGAGTGCAGGACACTGCAATTTGCCTTAGTAACAGTTCAGATGTGACTGAACCTTATATTCAAGAATGTCTTCCTTGTCTTTGTCCCAGATCCTTCATGCTATGGATTATAGAACAAAACGGTCATCTATTTCTCCACGTTATGGGCCCAGCACAGAATGTATGACTGTATTTGTTCCTGAAGATTTTCTTTTTCTCGTGGTAGGAACTATCCATATGCAATCTCAATCCTAAAGTGACTTTCATTTGCTGGGGGAATTTGAAGACTATCTTTTGCCGGTCTGAGGTTAAACACAGAGGGAAATCTAAATGCAATCTTCCTGTTTGCAAAGCAATTACAATATTTTTAAACAATTGAAGCTTCAAAATTTCAAATTCAACATACAGTTAGGCCTCTACCACAGGAACTACAGATTTTGCAAAGTTTACAAAACAGTGAAATAGCTCCATGGCTTTTCCCTGAGTGCTGAGTTTTTAAGTATTTCACAAATGAAGATGTTCTAGGAGACTAGGTGCAGTTTTCTTGGTGTTTGGCTTTTGGCTGGGGCCTTTTAAAGTAAGTGTTACATGGGGAAAAATTAAGAGGAAAGATGGTATAGCAAAGTATCAGAACAACAATACATTTTTAAAAATTAATTTATTTATATTTCTTTTTGGCTGTGTTGGGTCTTCGTTTCTGTGCGAGGGCTTTCTCCAGTTGTGGCGAGTGGGGGCCACTCTTCATCGTGGTGCGTGGGCCTCTCACTATGGCGGCCTCTTTCGTTGCGGAGCATGGGCTCCAGACACGCAGGCTCAGTAGTTGTGGCTCACGGGCCTAGTTGCTCCGTGGCATGTGGGATCCTCCCAGACCAGGGCACGAACCCGTGTCCCCTTCACTAGCAGGCAGAGTCTCAACCACTGTGCCACCAGGGAAGCCCAACAACAGTACTTTTTTTTTTTTTTTGCGGTACGTGGGCCTCTCACTGTCACGGCCTCTCCCGTTGTGGAGCACAGGCTCCGGACGCACAAGCTCAGTGGCCATGGCTCACGGGCCCAGACGCTCCGCGGCATGCGGGATACTCCCAGACCGGGGCACGAACCCATGTCCCCCGCACCGGCAGGTGGACCCTCAACCACTGCGCCACCAGGTAAGCCCAAAAGTACATTTTTAATAGCATTATTTATCAACATTTACTGGCGTTTGGACTTAACAAACACTCTGGTCCATCCCCATTGAGCATCTGAGTAAGTTTAAAGAACTTGCCTTGCCTTTGACGCAGTGAAGATTACCCAAGTAGGGTCCTTGTGACATTTTGCAGAGACAGACTTTTGGATGCTGGGCCAGAGAGGATAGATACAGAGACCATAGCCAGTCCCTACCTTTTCCCTGGTCCATTTCCCAGGCCTGGAGAACTCAGTCTGCTTTGTGAGTTCCCACCAGGCTTTCTCATAAACCCCACCCACTACAGCAGGTGGACAGAGGGTTCTGAGGACACATGAATCATGCTGTCATCCTGCCTACCAAGACTACCAAAGGGGCAGCCATAAAAGACCTGTCTCTGTTGCCACAGCTGATTTATCATTATCAGGAATTTGGCAGATGATCCACAGGCGACGAACCCCATCTGGGGTCTGGTGGGCGGAAAAAAGTGAGATGGGTTAGTCAGAGTTTCTCTTCAAGGAGTCTAAATAGGGAAGCATAAGGACCATGATGGACAGGTCCTCTTTTTGTCTGCCCAGCACTCATTTCACATTTATCTAATAATAACACCTCCATATTCTTTGCGGGAGCAACCGCTCTACCTGTTTCAGTCCCTAGAGTTTAGGTAAGCTGGTCCCACCCCTAGATTCAGGGATAGAGCCCCAAACCCAAGTCCGACCAGTCAGCAGATTTTATCCCCTGACCACAATGGCGGGTTCAAGAGGGGAAAATGAATAAATTAAGGTATTGGTCTGGCTACTGTAACAAAGAGACCCTTATAGCCATCGCTTAAACAAGACAAAAGTTTGTTTCTTTTTCATGTAAAAGCCCAAGTGAATGCAGTAGCTATGCTCCATGGAAGTCCTCAGGAACCAGGACTTCTGCTGGACTTCTTCTGTCTTCTGCTCTGTCCCTCTGGGGTTTACTCTCATCCCCTCCATGACCACACGGCACTCAGAGGCAGGAAAAAAGGAAGGGGAAGCGTGACCTTTCCTTTTAAGGGCACAGCCCGAAAGTTGCACATGTCCCTGTTGCTTACAACACATTAGCCAGAATTTAGCCCCAAACCACACCTAGTTGCAAAGGAAGCCTTACGGCCAGCTAAAAACTTCTACCAAGTTGGAAGAAGAAGAGAATGACAACTGTGAGACAAGAGGCCCTGCCATAGCAGTCATCCTGTCACCATGATGGGAGAGTCTGTTCAAAGATGGAGTTAACACAGAGGAAAGAAGAGATGACTGGTGGCAAGAACGTCACTGAGGTCCACAGATCCAGCCATGCTGAAGGCCAGCTCTACCTCTGATTTTTCAGTTATGTGACCCAATAAACTCCTTTCCTTTTTTTCTGCTTTCTTTCCTCTTGTTTTTGTTTTTGATTAAACTAGTTTGATTTGGGTTTCTGGCACCAGAACCCAAAGAGCTCCAGCTAATCCATGGCAACATTAGAAGATACATGGTCGTAAGGAAGAAAGAGGTCAAAGAGACCATGATGAGAAAGCCAAAGGCATGAGGAAACAGGACCCTCACAAGACAAAGAAAAGGAGCAGAGAGTCAAGGATGGTGAGAGGGGACGAGGTGGACACACAGAGGGAAGGTAAGCTTTCATCTCCTTCTGTAAATGTCCCTCCTGCCAAGCCACTCTGAGGTTCAAATTACCTTCTAGTTCAGTTACAATGTAGGGAAAGTTGTTTTATTGTTCAAACTATTTGCTGCCCCTCCCTTGGGTGCCCTTTCTGAAGGAGGAATAGACTTACCATTGATGTCAGCCTTGGCCATGTGATTTACTTTGGCCAATAAAATGTGAAGGGAAGCTTTAAGCCCCAGTATGCTCCTCTGTCCGCCTGGGCTCCAGAGTGAAGAAAACATGTAGCAGAGCTGCAGCTGACCCACAGCAGACATGTAATATAAAGGAGAAAAAAAATTTGTCATAAGCCTCTGAGATTTGGGGATTGTTTGTCAGTGCAGCATAACCTAATGTAAGCTGACTGATGCACATGTCTTTAAGGCCTATATTTCCTGCAGTTCCTGCTGATCTTGAAGCTTGATTGTTCATCTTTCCATGGGTTCCCAAGCACATATTTCCTTACAGTATTCCCTCTCCTCTACTTGTAACCGACAGGGAGTATGCCTTGGAGAATCATCCTGATGTCTAGGAAATTTGGAGAGTTCTATCCATTAAGTCAGGAATGACAGGCCTATGCTTCATGAGCAAGTACCCCTTATTACCAAGTCCTTTTCCAATTCCTTCTCCCCAGTTCTACCTGTAGCCCCAAGAGGACATGGAACAGATCTGATTATTATAAAACTGAGTAACTGCATGATTAAGTAGTTTCATATTTGCAAATCTTACAGAATTTCTGTAAGACAAAATCAGAAATGGATCATTTTACCGATGCTGACTTATCGAACTTGAGGATGTTTCACATTAGCGTATGTGCTGCACTAACAACTATAATGATGATAGACAAATTCATGCAGTGCCTTCTATTTGCAAAGCATGTCACATACTTGCTTGCTTTAAATTCACAATAGCCTGCAAATATTATCCCCATTTTACATACAGGGAGACCAGGGAAGAGAAAGTTGAAGAGACCTTACAAATTTTGGAGCTCTGGCTCTTTGTCCTGCTTCTTCTCCCTTCCTTCTACCTGAATCACAGCAGGAAAAGAACACCTCCTCCATGACAGGAGCTTGGGAAGGGCAATCAGAGACACCCTGATTTAAATAAATAAGTGAATGCATGAATGTATGACTAAATGGATGGCTAGATAGATAGGTGGATGGATGGATGATGGATAACTGGACGAGTGGATTGATGGACAAATGAATGGTTGGATGCCTGGCTGGATGGATCCCTTTTGTATGGGTGGGTAATTGGTAGGTGGATTGGGGTGGCTGCTGTGGTCGGAGAGAAAAGGCAGTGGTGTTCTCTCAGAGTCTGGAAAGTGTGCACAATAACTCTAATACTCTGCCACCCAGAATGCCCTATACTTGGCCAATATCTTAACCCTACCTGCCCAAGTATTCTAATTCCCCCTCACCCCCTAGAAAATAGAATGTGTTTTACCCAAAAGGTTGCCTACTGTTACTCTACAACTTATAAGCCATGTTCACTACACCTCTCCATGCCTCAGTTTCTTCATTTGTGAAATGGAAATAGCACCTCCCTCTTAGGGTTGTTGTGGGAATACATAATATTTATAGATCATTTAGTAAAGTGCTCAATGTATCGTAAGTTCTCCATAAATAATAACTATTAAAATGATTATTTCCTAAAGTTCAGGATGGCTGCCTGTGGAAATCAAGTTAAGTCCCCACTAAGCATACCCAATTGTGATTACCATCTTTAGTCCTTTTTCATTAGTGGTGGAATCTGTAATAATACAATAACCTTTATTTTATTACACAGCCCTTGGAAATTGAGGGTTTCATCCATGTCAATTAATTCCTTCGCAGCCCACGTTGGCAGCGACAGTCAGAATGTCAAAATGTCTCAGAGGATTCCTAGGAAATCTGAGGCCCTTCACGACGAGCCTGCCTGGGTGAGAGCCCAGCCGGAGTGAATCGTTAATGTACTTCACAGGAAGGGGACTCTTCCAAAATGCTAATACAATCAACCTGAAAGGCAAACTAAGCGTCCTGCTCAGTGATCACAGAGGCGCTCCCGGAGCTGGGGCGCTGTCCGCTGAGGAGGCCAGAGGCCCTGCTTCCCGCCTAGCCTTCCCGGGGAGGAGCAGCCCGTCAACGAGGTTGCAGCTGCCTCGTGCAAGGTCAGCAGGCACTTCCTGCCACAAACAGCCGGGCAGCGCCCTCACCGACTCTGGCCACATGGACCTGGGTCCGCCCCAAGGAAACAGCACATTCTGGAGGAGGCTTAGCCAGGAAACCCACATGGAGCAAGAAAGGAGGTATCTGGATGAAGGAGGAACTGCCTAATTCCCAGCGTTTGCTCCTGGGACCCTGTTGGCCGCATCCTCTGGAGTCAGACTGTTTCAGTTCAAACCCTGGCTCCCCCGCTCCGCTTCCTAGGTGTGTAGCCTCGGGTACATTACTTAACCTTGTGCGCCTTACTTTTCTCATTTGTAAAGTGCAGATAATAACAATATCCACCTCCTAGGGTTGTGTGAGGATTTAATGATTTAATAACTATAAAGCACTTAGAGCAAGGCCTGGTGCATGGAAAGCACTGTATACACGTCTGCTATTATTATTCATTGTTTCTTTTTTTCCTTTCTTTTTTTTTTTTTTTTTTTTTGCGGTACACGGGCCTCTCACTGTTGTGGCCTCTCCCGTTGCGGAGCACAGGCTCCGGACGCGCAGGCTCACGGGCCCAGCCGCTCCGCGGCATGTGGGATCTTCCTGGACCGGGGCACGAACCCATGTCCCCTGCATCGGCAGACGGACTCTCAACCACTGCGCCACCAGGGAAGCCCCTCATTCTTTCTTAAATCCCTTCCTTCATGCCTGCATTAATTCTTCCACCCATCCATTTATTCCTGCACTCGTGCATTCATCTACCCAACCTGCCTATCTGAACCTCTGACGAGGTCATGTTAAAAATGAATAAATAACAAAGTTAGCTTTGAGAGACAAAGAGCTGACCTGGGTAGCTGGGGAAGGTATCCTAAATCCTCAGTTCCTGAGGCAACGTTCCACACAATCAACAACTGTATGCCTTCGCTCATGGTTGTCTCTCTTTGGATGCCTGCCTCCCTCCCTCTTCTCCCCTCAGAAAACTCTTACTCATCCTTCAAGGCTCAGTTCAAGGATCACCTTTTCTAACTCCCAGGCATAACTGTTCTCCATCTCCTCAATGAATGCTTATTTTAATGAGTGAATGAGCGACCGAATGAATAAAGGCTCCCAATGCTTTGTTCATATTAGTATTATAGCCAGTATCACCTTGTGTCACAATTAGTCATTAGTACTCTCCCTTGTGCCTGGAACACTCTTTCCCATTCTAGTAGGCCATTCCTATTTGTCACTCAGGTCTTGGTTTGGAAGTCACTTCCTCCAGGAAGCCTTCTTTGACTTACCAGATGGAGTCTTGAAGCGTCTCCTGTAAACTCTTGCAGCCCCTGCTCCTCCCCATCACCTCACTGGCCACACTGTGAGATAATTCCTAGTTCATCTGACTGTCACCCCTATGGGATGGCATCTTCTGTGAAG
The DNA here is from genome assembly GCF_025265405.1 of Mesoplodon densirostris. Taxonomy (NCBI): domain Eukaryota; kingdom Metazoa; phylum Chordata; class Mammalia; order Artiodactyla; family Ziphiidae; genus Mesoplodon; species Mesoplodon densirostris. The sequence continues at coordinate 121,170,091 of NC_082663.1, read as the reverse complement.
TTAGGGGCCAGTTCAGGCATTCCCAGCACCCAGTAAGGTGTCAGGTACACATGTCCACAGAATGGACAGCAACCCAAAAGGTTGGGCACTGCACAACTGTGGATGGCAGCCCTGCCCTGGAACGGTAAATTCATAGATGGTGGCAAAGCCTAGCACTCCAGGTCCCTGTGCCTGGTGTCTCTCCTCTGCCACTCCAGGTCCCTTCTGGGTGCCGCAGAGGTGTTGTGGCTTCTCTCCTTCTCCTCTGTCAGGAGGTTTTCTGTGTTTGTGAACCTCTCAGTGTACCTGGAGAGAAGTGGATGGTGGAATGGAATGGGATGGAGAGAGGCGGGTTCCCTGAGCCTGAAAGAAAGGAGGCTGTGGCTCTCACCTTGATAACAGTAAATACTGAGCGTTTTCTGGGGATAACGTAGGCCCTGCCCGAACACCTCCCTCCAGCTCTGACAAAGGGTGCCTGGAGCCCCTCCTTCTCAAAACTTTTAGGCATTGCCGGACTCTCCCCACAGAGGGCAGGTTGGGGGAGTGGTTAAGAGCAGACCACATTGCAAATTCCAACCCACTTCCTACTGGCTGTGTGGCTTTTGGCAGGTTGCTCAGCCTTTCTTTTTTTTTTTTTATTTTTTTTTATTTATTTTTATTTTTTTTGCTGTACGCAGGCCTCTCACTGTTGTGGCCTCTCCCGTTGCGGAGCACAGGCTCCGGAAGCACAGGCTCAGCGGCCATGGCTCACCGGCCCAGCCGCTCCACAGCATGTGGGATCTTCCCGGACCAGGGCACGAACCCGTGTCCCCTGCATCGGCAGGCGGACTCTCAACCACTGCGCCACCAGGGAAGCCCTGCTCAGCCTTTCTGAGCTTCATTCTCTCACCTGTTTAAGGATCATACCTCACAGGAGAAATGTGAGAATTAAATGAAATGGCACATGTAATATGCCCAGCCCAGAGTAAATGTTTCACGAGTGTTTGCTAAGATTATTATTGTTGTTGTTATTAATCATCTTCTCAGAATCAGATGCGAGCTCAGAACAGATGCGTAATGTGGTGTTGATCTATCCCCACCTCAGTGCAGTCCCTCACTGAGTCCTGGAGGCAAATGACGATTTGTTAGAATCACAATCGGCAGCAGAACCAGAACCTTCCCATCAGTGTTCTCCCCAGCACATTGTCAGTGAAATGTCACTTACTTCATTCCTTTCCTCAGCGTCTGGAGGCTACCTATACAGTGGAGCGTGAGACGGGACCCTGGATTGAAATTCTGCGTTTAGCACCTACCAGCCACGTGAACTTGGGTGAGTTACCCTCTCTGACCTTCGGTTTCCTCATCTATAAGATGGGAATAATCATAATAGTTCCTGCCTTAGTGCGAAGCATCAGTAGATTATCAGAAGTTAATCAGGATATTCAAGGAGAGTACTCAGTACACTGTCTGGCACAGAGTAATAGAGTAATAACTGTTCATTATTATTATTATCTTATTTTATTAGTAAGTCTTAGGGTAGATGGCTGTTGGGGGAGGGAGGATTTCAACTGTGTCCTTGAAGGAGGCTTTTATTCTCCCTGGAAGTCCAGGCTACGGTGCTCCTGACCTGGGCACACCATTCCCATCTCAGGCCTGGGGACCACCCCCCATGCCCCATTATGCGATTCCTCCCCACTCCCTTCCATACTGCACCTCGCACTCCACCCAGGCAAGCTGTGGCCTGCTTCTCCTTTCCTGGTGACCTCACCAGGGGACACTAATCTCAGATGCTTCTTTCTGCGAAATGCAATCCATGTCTGATGACAGAGGGACCCAGGCTCCCCCAGGCTGTGTTGGCTGCTGGGATCGCTCTGTCTCATAAGGCAGACAGAAACCTCTACTAACCACGGGGGAGCCGGCTGCTGGCTGCCTTCTGTGTGCTCTGGTCCACTGGTCTGCAGCCGGAGCCGCTGGCTGGTCCTTGAGGATGGGCAACTGACCTGGGGTTTGTTCCTAAGCTGGCATCACCGCCCTCACTCCAGTGGCATCCAAAGAGCTATTTGTCCCCCTAGGTCCCAGAGCAACCTAGATGTCTGGGGGCCCCTCTACTCTGTTGTACCCGGAAGCTGTGGGATTCTGGGGAGGGGAGAACTCCTGGCCCCATCCCGCCCTCGCATCTCCCACCAGCTTCTTTTCTGGGAGCAGATCTGCGGGGCCCCCACCTGCAGGTGCCGAGAGGCCTGAGGAGTTGTCGAAACCACTGAACCTGACATGTATAAGCATAGGAGATGCCAGCCGTCTCCTCCAGATGTGGACTAAAAATACAGAGGAGCAAGGCCCCTTGGTAATGGAGACTTTAAGAGCCTGTGACATGCGGCAATGGCTGCGCAGTCGCTAATGAGCTCTGAGCCGGTCGATGCCTGAGCCCTGAGTGAGAGCGTGGGCTGGGAGCAGGGATGGGGGTGTCACTCAGCATTTGTCCATCCTGGCTCAGAAACCTGGAACGCTGGTGTGCGCCAGGGACTTGGGGACCAGCGTGAGCGACCCCTGGACAACCAGATGGGGAGACTGAGGCCAAGTGACAGGAGGTAGGAAGACATCCAGGGCCCCCAGCCACACACCCCAGAGCTCAGCACACAACCTGCACAGGGACAAATGGGAGGTGACTGACCAACTGAGTAAATGATTGAATGAGTGAATGAATAAATATCTTCCTCACTGCAATGTGAGCTCCCCAATGACGGGGACTGTAACTTAGTCCCCTGTCACTCTAGGAGCGCCTGGCACAGAGTAGGCACTCAGACACTGCTTGCTGGTTGAATGAACACGTGATCTGCTTCTTCATCTACCCTCTTCCTGAGTGCAGAGAGAAGGAAGCCTGTGCAAACTGTTTCTGGGGTCTCTTTCCATGGGTCCTGCCGCTCAAAGAGCCAAGGTGTAGTCCCACCTACCAGAGAGAAAAACCACCATGACACAGCAGACGTCTCTTAAACACCCTCCTAAGAACGTGGCACAGATTATCTCATTTAGTCTTCATGTCAACCTTATGAGTTAAATGCCATGTTTACATGCATTTTGCACAGGAGGAAGCTGAAGGGCTCAGAGGGGTTGTGTGACTTGCCCTGGGTCACGCCTCGAGGAAGAACTGGGGCCAGGATTCAAACCGGACCAGCCTGCCCCCCTCGCTCCTGAACCACTGTGCTACCCTGCCTCCCCTAAAGTACAGCAGGAGAGGAGAGGAGAGGAGAATTGCAGGCCAGAGAGAGCCAGCAGCATGGAGGCAAAAAAAATACCTCCAGGGCTCATAAAGTGTTTGATAAATTCCAGGAGAAGAACAGGAAGAAATAATGAGCATTTGTCAGAGTCTTTTATAGCATATAATACGCTTTCCCCTGCATTCTCTCATGTGATCTTCACCACAGGCCTGGGGGGAAGGTATTATCATTATCTACATTTTACTGGGGAGGAAAGGAAGGCTCCCATGCGTCCCTGCTCAGGCTGGGCAGGCTGCATACCTTTGGGGGTGGGGGTCTGGGGAGACGGTGATGTGGTGATGGGGACTTGCTTCCCATCTCATGGACGTTGTCATAAACTCTTCCCAAACTGTCACTGGCTCAAAGGCTAAATCCAGGCTGAGGCCCGTGACATTTCTGAGCTCTCTATCACCACAGGAGAAAGGCCAGAAGAGGGCAGAGGGCGGACCAAATGCCACCTCCGCCAAGGAGCCTGCCTGGACCTGCCCAGGCCTGCAGGCCCCCAGGAATCTCACTCTTCTCTGAGCTGTTCATCTCCTCCATTTCTTTGGCAGCCCCTCCCAAAGTAGGGCCGAGCTTGCTATTTCTGCATCATCACAATAGGTATTAGCCAACAAATAGTTACTCTCAGACAGTGGGAAAGTAAACACCTGAGCAAGTTTGCTGGTGCACTGGTATGTGATGGTTTCACGGCTGAAAGTATGTGTGGAATGAAGCCAGAGGCCCTCACCCTCTCTTTGCCCCTCTGGCTCCCCAGCTCCTCTGTCAGCTTCTCAACCATCAGAGCTTGTGGCCGAGGTTGGGCACAAAATGGGTGTGGTGAGTGAGACCTTTTCTGGGGATCCGCATGAGAAATGAAATTCAGATATTACATGATGGAGGGCTGGTGTAGGGTTCCTGTCCTACGCCCAGTCACTGTGCTCCAAAGTGAATGAGGGTGTCAGGAAGTGACTGCCCTGTGATTATTTGGAACTCCCTCAGCTCAGTATAGGGTCAGTTGTGTTCAGCATAAGTCATCATCATTACTTTTTGTGCCAGTTCAGATGGATGGAAAAAAATATTGTTTCTCACCAACCCTACAAAAATGAGAACCCAGGGGCTTCCCTGGTTGCACAGTGGTTAAGAATCCACCTGCCAATGCAGGGAACACGGGTTCAAGCCCTGGTCTGGGAAGATCCCACATGCCGCGGAGCAACTAAGCCCGTGTGCCACAACTACTGAGCCTGCGCTCTAGAGCCCGCGAGCCACAGCTACTGAAGCCCGCATGCCTAGAGCCCGTGCTCTGCAACAAGAGAAGCCACTGCAATGAGAAGGCCGTGCACCACAACCAAGAGTAGCCCCTGCTCACCGCAACTAGAGAAAGCCCATACGCAGCAGCGAAGACCCAACACAGCCAAAAAAATAAATAAATAAAATTTAAAAAAATAAATGAGAACCGAGGTTTTATGCGATTGAATTTCTTGGACCCCAGTTAATGCATATGGTGGAGTTTTACAGTCCTTGTGATTGAAAGGGGGAACCAGAGCAGGAATGTGCCTGAGCGGGATACAGGCAGACGGTCCACAAATGTATATGGAGCCCCTGCTGCATGCCCCTCACTGTGCTAGGCTTGGAGGACACAGTGGTGAACCAGGTAGACACTCCCTGTTGTCAGGAGTTTCCAGTCCAGTGGGGGATGGGCAAGCAAACTTCACAGGGCAGTAGGTGCTCCTAGGGGTGGGGAGGGGGAGGGTGTTTCGTGTACAGAGAGCATGAAAGCCCACAGGAAGCTCCTGACACAATTAAGGAAAGAGGAGACCTCTGGGAAGAGGTTGAACCTGGGCTGAGTCCTAAAGGATGTGTCGTGATAATGAACGCCTGACCTGGAACCTGGGCTCTGCTACTTCTAGGGGGTGACCTTGGGCAAGTCTTGAACTTGAACACTCTGTGCCTCGGTTTCCTCATGTATAAAATAGGGATAATAACGGTAACTTATCCCATGCGGTTGTGAGGATCAAGTGAGTTCACACATCTAAAGCACTTAGAATAGTGCCCAGCAAATGGTTAGCATCTACCACATGTCAACTATGATTATTTTTACCTCTTAGGTTGTTGTGAGGATGAAATAAGATAACACTGAAGCACTCAGCACAGAGAGTAAATGTCAGCTGCTATTATTTTTGTTATGAAGTAGGCACTTGCCAATGCTGGCCAGGTGGACAAGAGGGCCGGGGAGAAGAGCAATCCAAGGCGGACACAACAGCATATGCAAAGGAAGGCCTGGAGGCCACAGAAAGCCCGGTGCATTTGGCAAAGTTTAGACATTCAATTAGACTGGCACATACCTAGCTTCCAGGAGTCAGGCAGGACCGGGCTGGAGAGGTAGAGGTAGGGGCTGGATGGGGAGGTGTGGGGAATACTGAGCCTCCTGCCCCTTCCTGACAGCCCAGCTGAGAGTGCCTAGGCGTTAAAGGCTTGCCTGGGGTGGGGGGCTGCTTGGCTCCATGACCCACCCTGCCCAGTGCCACTCTGCGTGGAGCTGCCGGCTGTCAATTAGGCAGCCTCAGTGCAAGAGGCTTTCTTTCCTCATGCGATACATGTCACATCCGGGAAGGATCAAAACAGCTTTGCTTTGGCAAAACGTCTTGTGCTGCATGTTTGTTCTTTGGTGTCTGAGTGTAACTCCTGTTGTTCCTGAGACACCTGTGATTTGCTGGTCCCTGACAGCCATTACCTGCTCATAGTCTCTGCCTGCCACACACCCCGCCTGGTGGCACCACCATTCCTTTCTCTGCCATCCCCAGAGCACTAAATGCCTCTCCAGGCCGCAGGGGTTGAGGCTTGCATGGAATCAGACATAGCTGGCAAGAATGGCCAATTTTAGGGCTTCCCTGGTGGCTCAGTGGTTAAGAATCCACCTGCCAATGAAGGGGACATGGGTTCGAGCCCTGGTCTGGGAAGATCCCACATGCCGTGGAGCAAGTAAGCCCGTGCGCCACAACTACTGAGCCTGCGCTCTAGAGCCCACGAGCCACAACTACTGAGCTCACATGCCACAACTACTGAGCTCGCATGCCACAACTACTGAGACCGCATGCCACAACTATGGAAGCCCGCGTGCCTAGAGCCCCTGCTCCGCAACAAGAGAAGCCACCACAATGAGAAGCCCGCACACCACAACGAAGAGTAGCTCCCACTTGCTGCAACTAGAGAAAGCCCGTGTGCAACAACGAAGACCCAACCAAGCCAAAAAAAAAAAAAAAAAAGGATGGCCAATTTTAGTAATCACCTCTGCTATTGGGGAATACCTACTGTGTGCCGGGTGCTTTAAATGCCTTATTACTCTGCCCAACAACTCCACAGTTCAGGTTTATTATCTTTATTTAACTGAGGCACAGTAAAGCCAAGAAACTGGCCGAAGTCCACTCAGTTGATGAGTCCAAGGCAGCATTTGAACCCAGATCTCTTGGCTGTCACAGCCTGCACACCTGCAATGACACCAGGCTGCCTCTCTCCAGCTCACTTCCTCCACAGCCCGCTGCTTCTGAAAGGAGGGTCTTGGGGATGGCTGGATTCAACATAGGCAGGAGATCAACAGATGAGAAGTCAACTCCTCTGGCCCCAGGGCCCCTCAGCCCCTGAGGACAGGCCCCCTCGCAGGTAGCAGGCCCCCAGTGCTTGTCTCCAGAGCTCAGGCCCTGACCAGCTCTTCCTGCAGACAGCCCCTCCCCTGTCTCTTTCGGCTCCTGGACCCATCCTTTGGCCTCCACCATCTACCCACCAAATCTCCCTTTGAGTTCATACATGTCAAGCATTCAATTGAAGCTAACTGTTGTTAGTACTATAATGGGTTCAATCATAGCCTTATGTAAGGCTTGAGGGCCCTGCCCTTTTCCCTACGTTTCCCCCTTTCCGGGACCAAAGGAGGTACAGGTGCTCCATTTTGTGATAAGCTCCTTGAGGGCAGAGCCCTGTCTGATTCACCCTTATTTTCGCAGTGCCTTGAATCACAGTAGGTACTCAGAAAGTATTTGTTGAATAGTCATCTCCACAGTTGCTATAATTGAGCTGCCCTGAGCATTTCACTTACATGACCCCGTTTAGCTGTGATAGTAACCATATAAAGTGGGTATTATCTTCCCCTCAGATGAGGAAACGGAGGCTCTGAAAGATGGAGCGATGTGTCATCAACCACCGTTAGGAGGTGGTGGAGCCAGGATTCAAAGCGCAGGGCCGCAGGGCTGCCGGGCCCCGAGCCCGCGTTTCTTACCCTCCATCTTCTACTACCTGTTAACGTAATCAGTCAATGAATAGCCAGTCAGTGAGTGAATGGAGGAGTCTCACGTGCCCTCTGCAGTTAGCTGCACCCGGCCTGAGCCCTCCCCCCATCTCCTAGGACACTGGAGTCCCCTACCCATCCTGCCCCTCCCCTGGCCATGGGCTCAGAGCAAAGCCTCTTCCAACAAGGCTTATTATTTCTAATCTTAGGAGAGAAGCCTCAGTTCAAAGGCATTTCAATTCCATTGGAGACATGGAACACTTGGCCTCTCTGACCCCCTTCCACCCCTACCTCCTCCTCCACCTGGCGCCAATAACACAAGATAAATCTTTCCTCAGAAATATAATAGTTGTTCTTCCTCTTCCCGTTGAAGTCTCTGCCAGGTAATTAGCATACGCTGACACCCTGATAGATGAAAAGAAAGGCATGAGGTAATTCCCTTTTTCTTTAATCATTATAGTATGAAGCAGCCTTTCAGTTTGCCAGTTACCCAATCCAGCTTTCCTGAACGCAGCCCACTGTGTGACATGTTATTCTAGCTGATCCTACCATCTCCGGTAATCATCACCAACCCCAGGTCACACTTGATAGAGCAAATTCTCCCTCTTCATGCTGACACCTCTCTAGTAGGAGGGGCAGCCAGGGTTCAGATGGTCTGGAAATTGTAGGGATGATGCCATCACACTTGGTTGGGCACCCCCAGCTGGCATCCTGAGGCCTTCCAAGGGCCACATACCTCCAGGGGCACTTTCAGAATCCCTCCCCTCTTCCCCTTTCCTGCTCCCCAAAGAAGCTGGCCTTTGGCCAGGGCTCTGGAATCCCTGCATTTGATGCAGCAGGAGCTTCAGCTTGCAACTGGTGGTTTTTCTTTCTCCTCACCGACACACACAACACACACGCAACATACATATACACACACGCCACACACCCCCCCACACACACACACTCACTCTCTGGGCTCATGGGCCTGGCATCTTGGGGTGGCGCCCAGCCTCTTTAGAGGGACTGTTCCTCCATGGTCATATGTATGTTTACATGTACATGATTTCTCCTTGTCCTTTTGGGGGGTGAGGGATAGGAGAATGAATTCACTTAATTCATTTTACTAAATGAAATAAATAATTTATTAACTGTTTATTAAGTGTTTACTATGTGCTAGGCAGACAGGGGATGAACAAGACAGGTTAGAGTCCCCGCCTCATGGAGTTTATAATTCAGTCCAAGGAAGCATACAAGGAATTATTAATAAACCAGTAAAAGGTATCATTTCAGATGGTGATATATGCTGTTTAGGGAAACAAAACAAAACAAGTGAGGGCATAGGGAGGGCGTGGGAGGACTCTCTTGAGCCGGGATGGCCAGAGAGGGCCTGAGATGTAAATTGATAAATGATGAAGGTGAACAAGCCAGCTGTGTATGAGCTCGGGTGAAACATTCCTGGAAGTGGGAACAAATACTCACCACTCACAAACCGGTTTGAGAATGCATCATCCTGCAGCTGGGACCATCACTTTGGAGGGGTCTGTCCCACCCTGACACAGTTTGACTTTCCCTGGGACCGCAGAGGGTGGGGCAGGGTTGGGCGAGCAGCTTGCTCCTCCGTTGGCAGATGATGAGAAACAGCTACCTGGGTCTACCAGTCACCCAGGCCATCTGCAAGGCTGGGGACCAGGCACCCCACACCCGAGCAGAAACCGAAAGCAGATCAACCCTATCATCCCCACAAAGGCTGCCCAAAGAAATCTAGCCCCCCTGCTTCAACCCTCTTCCACTCCAGGCAGGAGGCTCAGCTGCCCCTACCTTTCCCTCCCTTGTTTGCCCATTGGCTCCTCCTGTTGGATGGGACAGGCTCCTGACACCCTCACACTGGGCCCAGGGGCTGGGGCCTGGGGAATGAGAGCCTGCCAGCTGCCTGCATCAACACAGACACTACTCTTGTCAGTCAGCTAAGAGAAAGTATGAATTTTCTTTAAAGGAAACTCATCTAGTAAAAAGAGGAAAAAATAAAAGAGAAGGAAGTCGGGGCAGGGGTGGCGGGGGATGCAGAAGCTGGGAAACAGGTATCCACAGAGCTGGGGTTCTGGACTCAAGAAATTCAAACCTAGCCACAGCTCACTTGGCCTCCTGCGGACTTCACCCTACCACCATCTTGTGGCTCAAGATGCAGGATGGCCTTGGGACAGCGCTCAGGTTGCCAGGTGACTTGTCAGCCATTCTGTTGCAGGGGGAGGAGCACAGGCCCAGAGCCCAACTGGGCCACGTGGAGCCTCTCCTTCCCCTGCTTCACAGGGGACCTGCTGGCGCTCCCAGCCGCCTCAGCCTCTAAACCTGTCTCCCTACCTCACCCTGTGCCCTCCCCCCATCTATTCTCCATACATGAAAACCAGTGATTCTTTTTAAAAACAGTATATATGAATCAGATGACATCATTGATGGATAAAACCCTCTACTGAATAAACACTAGGATGGGCAAAAGAGAAAGGCCTGGATACATGGGATGAACAACATGAACTGCCAGCCAGACCTCCCACCTCCCTTCAGGGAAGGGCCGGTTGCCCCAGGTGCTGGAGTGCTGTGGGCAGACAGCTGCCAGCTCTCAGCCCCTCCAGGGACTGCCTCAGCTGCAGAGAACACGGTTCAAGGCCACGCCCCTTCCTGGGGTCTCTGAATCCTAGAACTGACTGATGTAGGACACGAAGGACAAGCCATCAGCTCAGCTCCGAAGGGCCGTGCCAACTGTAGAGCTCCCCATCAGGTTGGCCAAGGCTGTCCTTGGCCTATATCCCAGCTCCACCTCTCCCTCTGCCCTGGCCAGCCTCCTTCCACAGGTGCTGATCCCAAAGGAACACCTTAATAAAATCTTGCCCACTAAAGCAAAATCAAAAACAGAAACAGAAAAATTCCACTGACCTCCCATAGTATTTTCAATAAAAAAATCATTTCTTTTTACGAGGGCCAATAGACCTTGCATGCATGCTCTTAGCCCAGCCTGCCTTTCTCACCTCGTGTCACTGAGGTCCTCCCTGGCCACCTTGTCTAAAATGTCAACCTCATATAGCCATTACTTTTTTTCTCTTTACCATTTATCACTATCTATCATACTATACATTTTTTTTTTTTTTTTTTTTGTGGTACGCGGGCCTCTCACTGTTGTGGCCTCTCCCGTTGCGGAGCACAGGCTCCGGACGCGCAGGCTCAGCTGTCATGGCTCACGGGCCCAGCCGCTCCGCGGCATGTGGGATCTTCCCGGACCGGGGCACGAACCCGTGTCCCCTGCATCGTCAGGCGGACTCTTAACCACTGCGCCACCAGGGAAGCCCCTGTATTTTTAAAACTTATTTATCTAGTTGATTTTTTATCTCCATACTAAAATATAAGCTCTAGGGGGGCAGGGGGTTTGGTCTTTTTGTTCCTATTGTGCCTCCACAGCTTAGCACAGTATCTGGCACGTAGTAGGTTGTTCAGTGAAATAATCAATGAATCTCCTACCTACTGCTATCTCACACAGCACCTGGAACATAGTAGGCATGAAATAAATATTTGTAGACCAAATGAATGAAAGAAAGAATGAAGCTGTGTCCACCAAGTGGGCCTCTCTCCAAAATCCTCCATTTGTTCTCAAGGGCTCCTGCCCCCCCAGTTCCTTAAGTTCTCTCTGGTAACCCCTCCAGGAGCCCAAGGTCACAGGGATCTGGTGACAGAGTTGTATGCCTGTCCCCCACCACCTGTAAGCCTCTGATCATAGACTCTCTGACCACGGGCTGTGTGGTCAGTGCTAACAAACCAGGGCTCTGGAACCAAACTGCCCAGATTCAAGTTCTGGTCCAACCGCTTATCAATTGGGTGGCCTTAATATCTGTGAGCCTTTCATCTGCAAAGTAAGGAGGATGACTGTGCCCACCTCATGGGGTTCTGGCATGTGCCTACTGGACGCTCGTCCCCTACTACATCCTGAATGCTCAGAGGGCAGGACCAAAAATACAAGGTCACAGCTGACCCCTCAGCACTTAATAGGTACATGATAAATTGGAGAAGGAAATTCCGTGTTTCCCACTGTCCATGGCTCCCCAGATGTGCATGAGTGAGCAAAACTGGTCGGACGGCACGGCAGAGGCAGATCCCTAATGGCCGCACTCGGGGGTCTCTGCCCGATCACCCAGGGTTTGCTTTCTCCTTCCTTTGCCTGAGGACTGCCTCTATACTCTTATTTGGAGGTGGAGGTGGGGAGGAGGAAGTCCAGGGGTGGTCATCCTGTGCCCAGGGGTCCCTGTGTACCCCCAGATGACCACGCTACCCTGCAGCTTCTCTGCTCATGGGCCTCTGACCGAACCCCAATCTCTTCTCTGGCACCCCCCTCCTTACTCCAGGATCCAGCCGAGTCCTCCTCCAAACAGCCTCCGACAGCTCAGGCCACAATATTCTCTCTCCTTCCTGACCACCCACTGCATCTATCGACTGAATCGTGCTTGCTGGCATTTGCTTCCACCTAGGTCGGCATTTGATTAGGTTCTGCCGCAGTTTCCCATCTCACTTGCCTGTTAGATCTCTCCAAATCGACTTTAATAATAATAATAATGCTCCCACACATCTGGGAACCCACTGGGCACTCATACAAAAGGCTTCAATTGCTTTTATCTCTGTCTCCACAACCACCCCAGAAAGGAGAAAGTGGGAATGTAGAATCTTCCCCACTCTGCAAGTAAGGCAACCGAGGCTCAGATAGGCTCACGTCAAAAACTCCTCACCCCTGGGCTTCCCTGGTGGCGCAGTGGTTGAGAGTCCGCCTGCCGATGCAGGGGACACGCGTTCGTGCCCCGGTCCTGGAAGATCCCACATGCCGCAGAGCGGCTGGGCCCGTGAGCCATGGCTGCTGAGCCTGCGCATCCGTAGCCTGTGCTCCACAACGGGAGAGGCCACAACAGTGAGAGGCCCACGTACCGCAAAAAAAAAAAAAAAAAAAAAAAAAAAACTCCTCACCCCGACCCATTCCCCTTTCACCAGCTCAGTCACTGGCACCACTGTCCACCAAGATGCCCAAGCCAGAAATGGGGGTGACATCACCATGCTTCACCTCATCCTTTCTCTCACAGCCAGACAGTCCCCAAGCCCTGCCCAGGTCACCTAAGTCTCTCCCCTGACCACTCTCCAGCTCTGCCGTCTTGGCCATGTGAGCTGGCCATCCCCTTCCCTAGAGGATTGCAAAGGTCTCCCTCCTCACCTCCATTATTGTCCCACCCCACCCCATCCTTCTGTACACTGCATCAGAGTGGTCTTTCTCTGCTGCATACTCATTTATGTATTTATTCATTCATTCACTCATTCAATAGTTTTGAGAGCTTACTCTGCGCCATGCCACTGTTCTAGATGCTGGAGATTCAGCGATGAACTAAACAAAGCCCTTGTTCTCACGGAGCTTATATTTCAGTGGAGAGGTGGGGGACCAATAAGAAATAATCGAGTAAATATACAGCTTCTAGAGAGTGTTAACTTTCTTTCATGGAAAGAAAAACAGCAGAGGGAAACAAGGAAGTGCTTGGGCAGGAGAGAGGCTTGGGATTATACAAGATAGGGAGGGAAGCAGACTTCTGGAACAGACTTCTGGAAGAAGTGAGGGAGTGAGCCTCATTGACACCTGGGGCTGTTCCAAGCAGATGGAACAGCAAGTGCAAAATCCTCAGGTGGGATTGTGCTCGGCCAATTCATGTTTGAGGAAGTGCACAGCAACCAGCAAGGCTAGGGGAGTAGGAGAAGAGGGAGGGATTTGGCAGGAGGCCACACCTTGCAGGGTTTGTAGGTCATCTTCAAGATTTTGGCTTTGACCCTGAGTGAGATGTGGAGCCATTGGAGGGTTTGAGCAGAGGATCGACACGATTCGTTGGACATTTTAACAGGATCCCGCTAGCCGCTCGATAGAGAACAGACGACAGGGGGACAAGAGTAGAAGCAGGGAGACCAGTTAGGAGGCCGCTGCGGCAACGAGGGGAGAGATAATGATGGCCTGGACCAGGGAGGTGTCTGTGGAAGTGGTAAGAAGTGGTCAGGAGTCATACGATTTACAAAGGTAGAGCTGACAATATTCTCTAATGAATTGGATATGGAGTGTGAAAGAGAGGACGCAGGAATGACACCAAGGACGACTGCAGATTTGATCTTGTCACTCCACTACTTCCCCACTGCACTCTGGTTTGTCCAAACCCCTTAACAAGGATTATGAGGTCCTCATGATCTGAAGCCCCCCTTTACAGAAGAGGAAACTGATGGTTTCAGTTTAAGAGGTTAAATAGCATGACCAAGGTCACACAGCTAGTAAACAGCAGACTCAGGATTTGAATCCAGGCATCCGATTCCAATGCTCCTTCTTTAACGAGAGACTGAAATTTCAGTTCCACAACCAGCCATGAGCTCATTCCCCTAAACTCTTGTGACTCCCAACAGGCAGCTCCACGTGTCGAGAACATTCTCCCTCCCACCACTCACACACCCCTAACCCCCCACCCACACACACTTTTGTCTGGCTAAATTGCCTTCCTCTGGGAAGCCAGTTAGGGTGAGGCACCCCTGCTCTAAGCAACCATGGCTGCCTGTGCTTGCTGTGTGACAGTCTGCCACGCTGCCTACCTAAGAGCCTGTTTATCTACCTACTAGATGATCTCTGTGTGCACACAGGCCAGTATCCACAGAGCAGGAACGAGGGCCTGGCATCTGTAATTATCTGTAACGGATGAAGGAGACAGAGCTTAGACTCAGACATTCTACCTCTAAGAAGGATGCACTTTGTATCCCCCCTCTAATAAACTCTAGGTCTGTGCCCCTCCACTTTGCCTTCTCACAGCCCCTACACTGCTACCTATGTAGTAGATAATAATAATAGCTGACATTTACTGAGTGCTTACTTTGGACCAGCCACAGTACTAAGCAGTTACATGCACTATCTCACTTAATCCTCCCAACACATCTGTGAGATAAACATGCTTATTATCTCCATTTTACATGTGAGGTAACTGTGGCTCTCGGAGGTTAAGTAAACTCCCCCAGGGTCAAAAGTACTTGGAGGCTAAACTAATAGCTGATGAACTGAACTGATGACATTCGCAGTAACCTGTGCCTGCTTTCTTCGGGTCCACGGCTCCCAGCCCAATACCTGGCACAGAGTGGACAATTGACTCAACCAGTGAACTGATCCGCAGCCCAGCTTTCAGGCCACAGAGGACGGCCTCCCTCCTCTCTTCCAGGCTTCCCTCTCCTCATTCATCTCCCTCTTCACACCCTTAATAAAAGCCCTGAGAGTGACCAACCGAAGGCTGTGATTTCCTCCGGAGAGCAGCACCATTTACGTGGGAACATTCAAACAGGAACAGAATTCTTCCGCGAAGGCATGGGCTTCAGAAGACAGCTGTGGATGGACAGTTGTTGCGGAGGAGGGGGCTGCCCGAGGGATGGGGAACGATCCTTTATTTATTTCCCTCTCAGAGCCTTCACCTTTCATTAAAACAGCCTCCGGATGTGGGTGCAATCAAACATTCATTAGACAAGCAAGGTACATTTAAAAAAAAACTAACAACGCCCAAACGCGCACGCGCACAGAGCAATAATCTGCGCAATGAAACCAGTCCTTCAGGCGAGAAAAGCAGGCTGTGAGCCTCCGCACGGTGCTCCCGGGGCCTTCGGTCTACCCGTGGTGACCGTGGCTCCCTCCCTGGCTGCGTGCCCGTCGCGGTCCCTTAGCTGTCCGCCCCGAAGCTACGACCCTGGGATATGGCACCTGTGGGATACTGCACCTGCGGAGCAGTCCGTTCCCCCAGCAGCGGGTCTGACACAAGGGGGTCCTTCCTGGTGCTCCCACTCCCCACCTCGACAGGTTTGCCCACCGGTCTCAGACGCACAGAGTTCTCACTTGCATCTGTTCGCACATCCTGACCCGAGGCTCAGACCTTGGCCCCGGGGGTCGTCTGCACAGAGCAGTGGCATTTCCCCAAAGCCCGGGGGTTGGGGGAGTGGGGGATGAAAGGCAGTTGTCCGGGGACCTCGGCTCTCCTCCCCTCAAGCACGACCGGCTTCCCGCAGGAGACGGCGGCGGAGCCCGGAACGGGGCAAGGAAGTGGCTCGACAGATGGGGAGTGGGAGGCTCTTCCCAGCATATGGGGTTGCGTGGGCGTAAGGAGTCTGGGCCGGGCATGGGGGAGGGGGCACAGGGCTGCGGAGACGGTCCCCGGAGTCCGGACCCGCGCTGGAGTGGGGGTGGGCGTGTGAACTGGACGGAGAGGGGAGGAGGTAACTCCTCAAAGGTGGGGGCGGGGGAGTGGGGGAGGCCTTGGATGCGCTCATCCCAGAGCCTTCGGAGTG
Source organism: Mesoplodon densirostris (assembly GCF_025265405.1). Taxonomy (NCBI): domain Eukaryota; kingdom Metazoa; phylum Chordata; class Mammalia; order Artiodactyla; family Ziphiidae; genus Mesoplodon; species Mesoplodon densirostris. The sequence continues at coordinate 121,154,278 of NC_082663.1, read as the reverse complement.
CGCAGCACGCCGAGCGCCTTGCACAAGAGCGCCCCCTGATGGCGCTTCTCGCGTCAGACACGGTTTCCATTTTCTTCTCTTAGCGGTTTAACAAAATCCTTCATGGAGAGCTCCTTAGGAGCCAGGCGCTGGGCTGAGATCTTTGGAGGATCCTACCATGTCCACTTTTCAGCTAGGAGAATGGAGACGCAGCGAGGTTATACCGCTAGACCTGGGTGGCAGGAGGCAGGATTCCAACCCGTGCACTCATTCATTTCACAGTCATTAAGAAGTCCCTCCTGTGTGCTGGGGGCTAGGGATACTGCAGTACACAAGACCAACGGGTCCCTGGCCTCGTGGGGCTTATGGTCTAGGTGAGGAGACAGACAGTACACAAGTGAACAAATAAATGAGCAAGATAATTTCAGTGCTGCAGAGGAAATAAACCAGGGTGTGGAGCTAGGCAGCAACTGTTCTCGGCTTCCCCCAGCCGGCCTCCGCCTCACTGCTCCATGGGGGACAGGGATTTGTCAGCCTTGGCTTCTAGGCAGGCAGCAAAGGAAGGTGGCTCTGGGGGTGAAACTAAGGTGCAGGGGTGTGCAGATTCCCAAGGCCAGGAGCCGATCCCCTCCTTGGCACCCCCTCCCACGTGCCACCACCAGCACCTGCAGCCCAGGCTTTCCCACTGTGGCCAGCAGGCTGAATTATCTTCTCATCTCAACCCGATGAGTTTTTAATCTGTCTTTACACAGGAGCCTGGCTGCCTGCGCCGGGCTTATTACTGAGTTCTCTGCACATCGCTCCTGCCTCCCCTGGCTGTTCTGACCAAGTGAGGCTCTGAGATGGAGGCTGGAGGAGTCTCCGCTCCAGAAAGATCTAGGGGAGCACTAGTGCTTGCTGTGGGCAGGGCCCTGAAGCATTCAGGAAGCAGATGCTCAGGAGTTCAGGGGCACTGTCCCGCAAGATGGGGTGCAGCCAGGGTGTAGAGGTGTGGGGAGGAAGGGGCAAAGTTCACCATTTGAGCTCAGGAGACGGGGCTGTTCCTGTAGTACCAGGTGACTTGGCAGCTCCAAGGGGAGAGATGAAAGGAGGCAGGAGAGGCTGGGACGGCCTAGGAAGGGACAGGAGATCAGGAGAACAGGGTTCTGGTCCCACCTCTGCTATTTACAAGCCATGTGCCCTTGGGCAATTCTTTTTTCTGTAAAATGGAGGTGAGGAAAATATTCTGATGATATTTAATGAGGTGGTGTACACACACGGTATTCACACAGTAAACACACGGTCGTGTCAGCTGTGGTTTTTAATATCTTTATCTGTAAAATGGGAGTAGGAGTGCTGGCTCTGCTTGCTGGACAGATCTCTTGTGAAACTCAAGTGGACAGAGGCACCAGGCACACGTGAAGACTACTGTTGATCTGCGGCCAGCTCACCGAGGCTAGTAAAGGTGTGAGGTGTGAGGCAGACACACGTAGTCAGTCGCTTCCACATTGGGTCAGTGACAGACACACGCTGACAGCTGTTTATTAGACATGCAGCCTGGATAACCCCATCCCCACGCCGCACCCTGCCTTCGCACTAGGCCTAATAGCAGGCACTGTGGAATGGAAGCTCCCACACGCGACTTTGTGTCTGCCCTGGTGCCAGTGGGTACTTGAGAGTGGACTTTCAAGCACGCAAATCTGAGCATCTCATTCATTGCCCTGGGATAAGCCCCCGATGCCCTCCATGGTCTGAGTATGTCTTCTGTTCCCACCTTGCCGCTCACCTCTCCTGCCCCTAGCACACCGAGCTCCTTGGGGCTCCTATGGTATACTTGGCCTCTCTTATCTCTTCCCCCACACATGCAGTTCCTTCTTCCTGGGACACTTTTCCCTTCAAACTCTAAACCCCGATAACAGAGACTTGGTCTATTGGCTAATCCAAAGTGTATGATCAGTAACTATTGGTTGAATTGAATTGAATCCACCCCCATCCCAGCTGACTCCTTCCGGCCTCAGCTCAAACCTCAGTTCTCAGGAAGAGCCTTGCTGCTGTGGAGGCTGGATAGAGCCTCTTGTTTCCCCTCAGAAAACCGCCTGTACCTCCCCTGGGAAGTGGACTAAACTCCACAAGGGCAGGGATACCTCTTTCTCGTTTACTTTTCTGTCTTCAGTAACCCAGCATGTGGTAGGTGCTCAGGAAATATTTTGAATGAGCAAATAAATGGATGGATGGTACCAGGACACCCTGCTTCCTGTTTTAGTCCCTCCCACTCACCCTCCTTCCCCATCTTCAGAGGAATGACTTCGGTATCTCAGGACCAGGTCTTTATTCTCCAGCCCCTTTTCCTTCTGTCTCCTTCTTCCATACCCATTCACTTCTAGGCCACGCTCTGGCTCCTGGGCACACCCCTCTGGCTGGGCCCTCTCAGCTTTGGTGGCCCCTCCCTGATGAAGAGTAGGGTCTGCTCTGAGCTCCTGGGGCAGGCCTGGCACTGGGCTCCCTGGGCCCACCTCCCTTCCCCGCTCCAGAGATCACGGCTCTGAGCCTGCAGACACAGTGAGCCTGGGCGCCTCTCTCCCCTCACCAGCCAGCCCCGCCTAGCAAATGCTGAGTCATCGGCTGCTGCTTGTCTCCAGCTCCTCCAGCCTGAGGAGCTGCCAGGAGCAAACCCAGAAGAGCCGCCCCTGGCAGCATCTGAAGCGCTTCACACCTGGAGCCAAGGAACCTCTGCTCCCTTCGTGCAGACTCCCACTTCTGCAAGGTAGGTGGAGGCCCAAAGCTGGGTGGGACCACTGACCCATCTCAGTGCCGCCTCCCCACCCCAACCTCCACTGCCAAGGGCCTCTGGATACACGCTGACAACCGGCCTCAGTTTCTCCACGGGGCCCTTTCCATTAAGGAGCTACCAAGGGAACTGTGCCAAAGCTTTGGTGCCTATGAATGCAGACTAATAATTAAGCCCCTACAAACTGCCTGTAGTTAAACATAATCCCTGCATTTATACAGCCCTGCACGAATTTCAAAGCCTTTTCACATATATTATCTCATATGATCTCCCACAATAATCCTATTGGGTAGTTACTGGGAAGAAAATTAATGTCCTTATTTTGTAGAGGAGAAAAACAAGACTCAGAGAGGGAAGAGTCTTGTCCGAGGTCACACAGCTTGTGGGGGGCCAGGGTCGGGCCCAGGACACAGGTTCCTAATAGTCCGTGGCTCATAATTATCCCCTTGTTCGGGATCCTGGAGTAGCCTCTACAGCACAAACCCTCTCAGCTCTTCTGCCCATGTTATAGATGAGGTGGTCAAAACTTAGAGAAGTTAAGTAATAGCCTAAAGTCACACAGGCTCTTTAGATCCAGGACATAATGCTCATCAGTTTGACCAATCTGACTTTAATCCCTATCCTTAGGCTCTTTCTGGCTTAACTGAGGCTCCTTCTCAGACCCCAAACCTTCAGAACCTCTTCCTTGAAGTCTGGGACTATTAGACTTCCTTGAAGTCTGGGACGTGCACTCCCACGTCCTCATTCACCCACACGTTCATTTGACAAACATTCACTGAGGCCCTCCTCTGTGCCTGGCATTATGAATACCACAGTGGACAGTGGGCCAATCTCCTGCTCTGGAGGAGCTAGCCCAGGCCGGGGAAACCTGGGAAGGCTTCCTGGAGGAAGGGGCACCCAAGATGAATCTTGAAATATGATTAGGGGGCAGGCAGCAGAGAAAGAAGGAAGAATGTTCCAAGCAGAAAGAGCCAGAGGTAAGAGAGAGCAGCACCTGTTCAGAGATGCCATAAGTGAGGCGGTTTGGCTGGAGGAGAGAAGAGAGGTAAAGCTCATGCAGTGCTGAAGAGGGGCATGTGGCAGGGTCGTCATCCCGTCAGGCCTGTGTTAAGGATGCTGTGGAGGCTGTGTAGAGGGTGGGGCCAGCACTGGGGACACCGTGTTCCCAGTCCTTTCTTGTCCAGGACCCTTGGAGCCAGCCTTGCAGGCTGTGGGGATGTGGGAGGGGCCTTCCAGGGCACTCTTGGCTGAGCTTGGGGGAGACTTTGGAGGCCAGGGGTGGGGCGTGGTTTGTGGATGGGGTAAGATGTGAGAGCCAAAGCTTCCCACCAGTGGTCTCCAGTGAGGTACCCATTTGAGAGCAAGCAGAAGGAAGGGCATTCTAGACAATGGGAACACCATGTGCAGAGGCCCAGAGGCAAAAGAGAGAAAAGCCAGCTGTGGAGCTAGAGCTGTTCAATATGGCTGAAGAGGGGGGTTTGAGCTGGGTGGAGTCCCTACTGTGCAGTAGGAGTGAACTCTGACTTTAATGGGTGAGAGTCCAGGGCTTCTGAAGATGGTACACTGCAGGTTCCAGCCCAGCTCCTACTACCCAGGTGTCCTGGGGCAAATTATGTCATTTCTCTGGTTCTCAGTTTTCTCCTCTATAAAATGGGTTTGTTGTGAGGATTATACAAAACAATACATGAAACACTTAGCATATAATAAACACTTAATAAATGCAACCTATGTCATTATCGCTCTCATTAGTATTACCATTATTAGCAGTTTTGCAGTGAGAAATCCAAAGTGGAGTACCAGGGGAGGAATCTCATTTTAAAAAGTAAAAACAAGTTGCAACGTGTGCTTATCTGTAATCTCCACATTCACAGATATGTGTGAAATTTCATCTGCAACTGTTTTCTCACCGTGTCATCCCATCCCAAATCAAATGATGATGTTGGGTGTTGGATGTTGTCACAGGAATAGTAGGGGCATCACAGCAACTGGTAACAGGCTTGAGGCTGGGAGTGGGTGCAAGGGAGGGGATGGGGCCTCTCTCAGTCCCCGGAAGGGTGACAAGCCGCATGTTTCTGAGCTGGGATGGTGGGGGACACTTTGAGGACTGGGAGTGAATCTACCTGCCCCAGTTAGGATGAGAGAATCAGCCACACTTTTCTGGAGTGAATGCTGTGAGCAGAGTCTGGGACACAGCCCCTGCCTCCAGAAGTTTATCATTTTGTAGAGTTATGAATTAATCTCATAGAATCTGCATTGTTTAAGCACGGGGATTAAGATTTTCAGCTGTTAACCGCGAGACCCCATAGCTCCAACATGGTCAGACAGGCCAACGAGGACCAAGAAGCCTGTGCTCCAGAGTCCTGCCTGGCTGGAATCCTGCCTCCATCTGTGCACCCATGAGCCTTAGACAAGCTACTTGTCTAGGTTTTGGTTTCCTTCCCTATACAACTGAACCAATAATTAGACCTACCTCAAGGTTTGTGTTAAGATTCAAAGAAATAACGCCTGTACAGTGCTTGACATGGGGCCTCCCACGTGATCAGGGCTCAAAAACTAGCAGTGGTAATTGCTGATGTGATGTGGTCATTGCCAATATGATGTGCTTCTCTTTCTGGGAAGCTTGATGACCAATCGTGGAGCTCCAGGTAGACTGCCCATGGAGAGGGGCAACAGGAACCTCTAAAAGCAACTGGGGAACAAATTGGGCCTTGGCCTCAGCAGTGAGAACAGGGAAGGAGGTCAAATCAGCCACAGGGCTGGCTGGACAAGGACCTCTAACCAGCACACGGGTGCAGAGCCTGCGGCAGGGCGAGATCTGCATCAGGAGTGCTGGTCTACGTCTTGGTGGAGGTAGGGAGCAAGGCCAAGCATTTTCCAGGCCTTCTGAAATTCAGAAACATGAAGCTTTAAAAAACAGCACACACACAAAGAAATGGTTTTTTGCAGCTGTTTTGGCATTTGGGGAGTAATTTACCAACTTGGAGTTCAACTTAATGAAGTTGGGGGTAGGCAGCTTCCATCGGAGTTCTGCTTCCTAGCAAACTGTGTTCGCCCAGCCGGCAAAGAGGGCCGAGCGGGTGGTTGGTGGGGAGCATTAACAGTAACATGTTGTGTATTTGTCATCAGAATGGAGCCCCCAGGCACTGGGGTAGTGCCCATGGCTGCTCAATGATGCATTTGTCATGTGGCCACTGACACAATCAATTGACCCCCTTACACACCGGTGTTTACTAGCCATTGTATAAATATTTCACCCCTCCCCGGCTGACACATAATCTCTTCTTTGCTGCCTCTGACAAATGAACATTTCTCTGTAGACTCTTAAATGACTATGTGTCACAGCTATGTCACTGATTAATTTTTTTTACCACCACGAACAACGATGCATAGAAATGTAACTTATATTCATTTCCCGGCTTGAGCCTAGCTGTCTAAAAAATTCCACCAGCAGATACGACTGACAGACAGCTATCCTAGCGCTTGGGCGTGCTGACATGTGGTTGTGTGAGTGCCAGCTTGTTAATTACGGGCTTTCTCTTCCGGCCTGGCTGCGGAGTAACCAGCCACAAGGACCTTAATCACTGTTGGGGCCGGGAAGGGCCTGCTTCAGAAGGCTCTGGGGGCTGGCTCCCCAGCCCAGCCTAACCACACACATTTTCTTCCTCCAAGCGTTGGCCGCATTTGCCTCTGGGCCTTGGTTTGGGAATGCCCCTGAAGTCACCCTGGTAACACTCATTGCCACCTTGAACTCTTCACCCACTGATCTGTGAGATCATGAGGGTAGGGACTGGGTCTTATTTGCTAAGCACAGGGTGGATGCTCCCAAAATATTTGCAGACATTAAATGAGCCATGGTGTAATTATTGAACAATGTACCAGCCACTTGACATGTATTGTTCATTTCATCTTTTCAATGAATATTCTTGGAGCCCCTACTATGCAGACCTAAAGACCTGGGGCCAGAGGAAAAGGTGACCATTGCTTGGAGAAAAAAATGGAGTGCGTGGTTAGACTGTGGTGGGAAGTCACTCCTGGGAGTCTTCAGAAGCTGCCATTCCTGGGCTCAACAGCGATTAAGGTCCCTGTGAGGGTTACTTGGCCGCTGGGCCAAAATGAAGTTCAGGTTCTAGTGGTGCAGGACTAGAGGTTCTTGGAGTAGGCACTGTTTGTACCCTGGTTTGCAGCTGAGAAAACTAAAGGGCAGTTCTTGCCATCGGAGTCTGGCTAAGAGCCTGTGTCATCAACACCAGAGCCTGTACACCTAACCATCCTCTGTCAATCTCCCCACACCCACAATCCTTTCCTGGGGCTGCCTTAGTGTCCCCCCACTGCAGCTCACCTCCCCGCCTGTCCTTTCCTCTCCTTCACATTTTCCTCTTCCTGGCAGATTCCAGACTCACCTTGGGCTTCAGAGCCGACTCAGCGTCCCTGCCCCAAGCCCGACCCTGTCCATCTGCTGCTTCCCCCTCCCTACCCACCCAGCCACTGGCACAGGACTGAGCCTGCAGCAGGTGTCTAGGCTGCTCCCACCCCACCCCCTACCTCCATGCACCTGTGTCCCATGCACCTGTGTGCCTTCTCTGATGGCATGTAACCGCTGGCTGGGAGCCAAGTCCAAGACACCTGGGGGCACTTCCAATAGATTAACTAACTCACACCAGCTCCACTGTCGCCCGCAAGGCTCTCAAGAGACTGACCTGAGGGAATTCCCGGGCGGTCCAGTGGTTAGGACTCAACATTTTCACTGCCGAGGGCCCGGGTTCGATCCTGGTTGGGGAACTAAGATCCCACAAGCCTTGCAGCGTGGCCAAAAAAATAAAAAAGGGAGATTGACCTGAGATATAGGGATCCTTCCCCTGCCTAATGTCGTGTCCCTGGAGTCCACACAAATCAGTCAAAACCACTGTTGTATGTAGTAAGGTAGAGAGCCTGGAATGGGAGACAGTCTGAATCCCAGTTTCTCTGTTTATGCACTGTGTATCCTTGGGCAAGTCACCCATTTTCTTCTTGTCTTTGACACTGGGGATGCTGATACCCCTTTCACAGGGCTGTTATAAGGGTGAAAAGAGCTCACGTGGAGCAGCACCAGGCATGGTGCCTAGCACACAGTAAATGGCAGACATTTCAAGGAAAGGACTTTCAAGACTCCTTCCCGTCTTGACCAATCATCTCCCAGTCAGAGAAGAAAAGCTGATCGAACCCATCTCCTGAGACACACGCAGGTGCCTGTTGATACCCAGCCCACACGGACCTAGGAGGTAGCCCTCTGAGACCCCACGTATCAGGTGGCACTGCCTGCCTTCTCCCCTCCTGGCCTGAGTGGTGCAGGAAGAGGGCCAGCTCTAAGGAATGAGATGAAACTGCTGGGGGTGGAGCTGCCCAGAGGATCTGCTCTCACCTTCAATAAGCATCATCCAAAATGATGGACACATATGAACATTCAGTCCAGGCATCACTGAATGAAGGACATGTTTATGTGCATTATCCCCCCGAAAAGTCCCCCAAACCCTCTGAGTTAGGTATGATCGATCTCCTTCTACTGGTAAAGACATTGAGACCCAAAGAGATTAGGGAAACTATAAAAGGTCACACAGAGCCAGGACTCACTTGAACTTGGGTCTAACTCCTTCTCAATTAAATGCTCTTAACTACCATATGTCACCTCCTTCAGATCTCCTTCCCCACTATGCCTACCAAGTGTGCTCCAGGGGGCAGGTACCACCTGCCCGATGATGTCATCCAGGGCCTGTGCTGTGACGTCACAGCCCCAGTGGGCCTGCCTTGCCCCACCCATGGGGACTTAGTGGTGCTGAGGGCAAGATCAGGGGAAAGAAAAGCCCAGATGATGCAGTACTGGGTCAGAACCAGGATGACAGCAGGTCCGGGGAGGGGGCTGATGCAAGAGAGGGGCCCACACAACTGGCCCTTCAGTTGCAGGCTTGGCTGTGCCATCCCCCATACATTTCCTTGTTCGAAATGGAGCGTGGAGCCCCGGAAATTAGGACAAAAGCACCACCCACAGCTCTGGTCTCGATGACTCAGATTCCACCTCCCACAGCCTCTTCCTGTGTGTGTTTCTGAATGTGTGCATACCCGAGCGTGCACCCCGCCAGTGCATGAGGCTGTCAGCTGTGCGTGCACGTGTGTGCACATGCACACACAGGGATGAGTCCACATGTTTACCTGTGTCCATCTGCAGACCTATTTCCAAGCCCGAGCCTGCAGGATATGACAACCAGCAGGGTCAGTGATACTCATAATGTTAGTAGCAGACGCACTTCCTCTGTTCAAAGGCACTGTGCTAAGCACTTTACATGTAGCATCATGTGGAATCCTTACAACAGCCTTATGAGATAGGTACTATCATTATTCCCATTCTACTTATGATGCAACCAAGGCTCAGAGAAGTTACACTACTTTTCCAAGGCCACACAGCCAGGAAATGGTGTAATCTTCAGATGCCAAAGCCTGTGCCCAATAAGATGTGCTTTCCTCCTTGCCCCCCTCTAGGGGGTTTGGAGAGAAGACCCCAAGGGTCCTTTGTATGCAGAAAGCAGCCAGGGTCCCTGAAGGAAAGGGGACCAGAAGCTGGAGTCTTGGAGGAGAAGGGGGCAAATAGCACATAGATGCCTGAGCAGGAGGGGGCAGGGCAGCTGTCTCTCAGAACAGGTGTTAGAGAAGCTGTGACAGCCACTTAGAACCATAGTGGCAAGCCTCCTTTACATGCCTATTTGCATATATTTGCATGTATTTGCATCACGAAATCCGTGGAATCGGCCTTAATGGTCCCTTCCTCCGAAGACTGGCAGAAGCTAAAAGGGTAGGAGAGACAGGAAGGGCCTGGGGAATTCGGGAAGGGAAGGAGGGAAGAGGCAGTACTGTGGAGGCACTGGGAGGTGCTGGGCACTGCTAAGAGACAGTTTCTAGGGGAAAGCAGCAAGATTCTTCCCCCTGTGTCCTGAGTCCATCTCCTGAGGGCAGTGGGGAAGACCGGGGTGGAGGTGGGGGGAAGGGAAGGGGGGTGGATTCAGAAATCGGGGAGAGCGGAGTGGGGTGTGGGACCTGAGTCAGGGGGTAGGACTCGACAGGAAGGCCGAGGCTGAGTCGGTAGCCCCCAGCCCCGGGTCCTGGGAAGACTGGCAGGAGGACAGGGGCGGGCCTTGCACGGCGTGTCCCCGCTGGGCGGCCGCCCACTCAGCCGCTCGAGCTCAGTGGCTCGGTGTTGGGCGCCATCTAGTGAAAATATGCGGGAACGCTCCTTCTTCCTGCCTACTCTGGCGCAGCCCCTTCCTCTGCCTGACTGAAGAAAATGGGTATCTGCTTTGCCCCTGCGGAGGAAGCACATCGTGGACCACGGTCCTGCAGCCCGCCGTCTGAATGGGCCTGGGAATCGCGACTTTCCGGAGGATCACCATCAGGGAGCTTCCTACGGGGCTCAGGTCAGGCTAAGATAGGCTAGTATAGCTAAGTGATGAAGAGCTTAGGCCTTAAAGTCAGAAAAACATGGCTGTGCCAGTTACTAACATTGTGACTTTGGCGAATTAACCTCTGAATCAGTTTCCTCATCCATCAAAGGGGGGTGATAATAGTTATTTGTGGGACTGAAAGGAGCGAATATATGTTAAGAACTTATTAGTAGGATCAGGATTAGGGAAAGGCAAGTGAGGTGACTGGGATGCAAAATCTAAGGACTTGGGACTTGCAGGACACAGAGATCTCTTTAAAATTTGTGTCCTAGGCCCCACATTCTTTTCCCTCTAGTCCTGGCCTTGCTTATTAGCACATTGCCTGGCACCGAAGGAGCTATTGTTGGTGTTATTATCACAGCGTTACTGCTGCGAGGATGCTAAGCCTTGGAAGGCAGCCCTACCCCCAAGGCCCAGAAGGCAGTAGCACCCCAGGTCCCATCTGGCCTGGTCTGGCAAGGGTGTGAAGCGAAACTGGAACCCAGAGAGGTGAAGGGTCACTTCCCAATGAGTCAGGAATAGAGAGGAAGTCACAGGCAGATAGGATCTAGGAGGATATTGGGTCACAAACTTTGTGTGGCTTCTTAGATTCCCTGTGCCCAACTGACAGACAAGGATGGGACTCGGGCCTGTTTCACAGAGGGTCAGTGTGATATGTTGGTGAGAGTTGGAATTGGACTGTGGCCACATTACGGCCCTCTCAGGATGACCCTAAAGGGCATCAGTGAGGGGAAGTCCCACCCAGTGTGCAAAGCTTTGAGCAGTACTCTTGGTCCAAAAGAAGAGATGGACTGAGGTGTGGATACTCCCTGACTCCTGGGAAGTAGTGAATGTCTTGGCTGGTTGGTCAGGAGCCTGGAATGAACAAGACCAGTGTCAGTGGCAAAGAGGACTAGGGAAAGGTAGATGGACAGACTCCTGGGAGTGGGCACCGTGTGCAAACTTCCGGTCTCAGGTAAACACCCCGCAGGGTGTCCACTGCCAGGTGGCTCTGAACCAGGAAAATAAAGTGATTCATCAGGTGGGTGAATCTCTTCCTGTCCACCCCAAATGCCTGCAGCATAGCCCTTGAACAGAGCGGTCATGGTGCCAGGGATGGGGATGATGCATGGGCCCGACAGCCTGGGCTCCCCTCACCAAGGCTGAGCTGGTCTACCACTCTGCGGGCTCAACCCACCTACTGCGAGACCTACCCTGAGTGTGTGATGACTCTTCCTCAGAAGACCAGCCAAGCCCCTGGTGGCAGGTGGATTGCACTGAACCCCTTCCTTTCACCCTGGAGGGAACAGTGACTCATCCTTCCTGGAACTAGTGAAGGCTCAGGATTCGGGCTTGTCTTCCTTGTCCACAGAGCCTCTGCAAAGAAGGTACAAAAAAGGGGTCATCTAAGACTTTTACGCTTTCAGCTCTTACATGTAGGTCTTTGATTGTTTTGAGTTAATTTTTATATATGGTATGAGGTAATCATGGGACAGTGATCAGCAGATTCATCTCTCTCACTCCCTTGTACCTCATCACCCACAAGCAATCAGCCTGTCAGAACAGTGGAGTGGCCTGCTGAATGCTCAGAAGATGCCGGAAGGGGTACACCTGTGGGTTTGGGCCCTGACCTCTTTGACAGGGTATTTGTTTTCAACAGCACTGTGTTCCCTATACCTAGAAACTACAGGTCCCAGAATCAATGTGGCAGTGGAAGTGGCCCATCTCACTCTCAGATTTGCACAACTTTTGCTTCCTGTCCCCCAAACTTTAGGCTGTGCCAGTTAGAGATCCTAGCTCCCAGAGAGGGAGAACTTATACCAGGGAACTCAGTAATGTTTCCACTAAACTGAAAGCTGTGACTGCCACCTGGCCACCTTAAGCTCCTCATACCAGGGGACCAATAGCCAAAAAGGGCATCACTGTACTGTTCAAGGTCATTGGGGCTTCCCTGGCGGTCCAGTGGTTAAGACTCCACTCTTCCAATGCAGGGGGCGTGGGTTCGATCCCTGGTCAGGGAACTAAGATCCCACATGCTGTGTGGCGTGGCCAAAAAGTTAAAAAACATTAAACAACAACAACAACAACAAGGTCATTGACCTTGGTTGCCAGGAGGAACCAGGGCTATAGCATGTAGATACAATGAAGGCAGGGCAGGGTAGATCTGGACCCAGTCAGGAGATTCATGGGGCATCTCCTAGAACCTCCTACCCAGTGCTAATTTATAATGGACAACCTCAACAATGCCAGTCCCAAAAGGGCAGACAATCAAAGAATCAGACCTTTCCAGGATGAAAGTCTGTATGATCTCATCAGGTTAGTAGCCCAGATCTGCAAAGGGCTACTTGAGGGGAGGCGGGGAGGGAGATAACATCATCAGTTATGGACTCAGGACCAGCTACAGCGGGTGGGTCCTGGGCTTGCTTCATTAACTCTCTTGCCTATATCTTCCTTGAGATCCCATCAGGCACTGTCTTAAAGGGGATTTGTTGACAGTGGACTGTGCCTCCCCTTGAGGAAAAAGTGGTAACAACTTTGTTCTCGCGGAAGAAAACGGAGGTCCCGTGGTGTGGAATGGAAGTCAGGTCTAACGGGAGGGCTCTAGGGGATCTCAGTGGCTCGAGCGGTGGGCCGTATGGAGACACAAACCTTCCTTCTCAAATGGCTTAGCTACTTCCTCGCTTCTTCTGACGCTGCCCCTCTGCTTTCAGGCCTAGACGAAAGACCGCACTGTGCAGTGTGGGATCTGGTTTCCGAGTGCCACCAGGGGCTGGATGACAGAACCCAGAAGTTTGGGGTGCACTAGACACCCTGGGCTAGGTTGTGGGTGGGAGCTGTGGGCCCCTCCAAGGTGTGATCCTCCTCACAGCCTTCGGCAGAAGCCCCCCTACCACACACTGCGGGCACACCGGCTGAGCCCTGCAGCGCCTCTCTGTGGCCAGTTTGAAGCACAGCCAGGACAGCAGGGCATCATTGCCCCAACTGGCCTTGCAGCTTCCCCGCCCTCATTTCCCTTTGCCTCACCCTCGGCCCCCTGGTTTTCACCTGCATCCTAGCCACAAGCTCTGCTTCTAGAGGACCTAAGACAAGGGGTGTCTGAGAGCCGTCTCCCCCGTGTGTCCCACTTCGTGGCCACTGCCGGAGCCCGTCTGACCAACCCAGCCCTGCTGCCAAAGCCAAAGAAATGGAGACCTCGGGGTGAGGCGGGGGCAGGAACCGGCCAAGGACTTTCCAGATGGGGGACAGAGAGGGTGGGCATCTGAGAGATGAAGGAGGAAGCGCAGAGCAGAGGGTAGAAAGTTAAGTCCCAGTGAAAGTTGTCTCCTGTAAATGGGTCTATGCAGGGAGCTTTGGGGAGGGAGTGGCTGGAGCCTGGAGGTGAGAAGGGGGGACAGTATTTCCTCCCCACATCGGGTGGACATGCCCATCCTCGCAGGGCCAAAGGCAAGTTCCTCTGAGCTCCCTCAGACCTCCATATTCCTGGGTTGGGGAATGTCTGATTCACAGATGATGTGGACGGTGAAAACGGCAGGCGTGAGTGAGTGGTGCTGGGGGCAGGAGGAGGCGGCATCAGGCAGAAGGTCTGGAGCAGCAAACAGCTCCCTTTTCTAGTTCAAGGAGGCCAAGAGGGGCTGGACAGGGGCTGAGCAACCCCCCTCCTGGCCGAGGTCTCCCCGCCTCCTCTGGCTACTCCAAATCCCCCAGTTCATAAACACTGCAGGCTTCTGGCATGACCCCATCTCTAGAGCACAGCTTCACACTACAGTGGAGTTGTGTGCCCCAAGAGGGACCGTACCAGTGGCAGTCTGGTGGTTTTCAGGGAGGCCGGGCAGGAGGAAGTCCAAGCAGACACTGAGAACAAATGTCCCTAATGTCACCCCTGCCCCCATCCTGCCTTTCTTTAGATGTATGGGAAGTACTCCAGGCTGGGGGCAGAAGTCCTGGCTTAAAACTGTTCTGCTTGGAATATAGCCAATGTTTTATAATAACTATAATTGGAGTATAACCTTTAAAAATTACGAATCGGGCTTCTCTGGTGGCGCAGTGGTTGGGAGTCTGCCTGCCGACGCAGGGGACATGGGTTCGTGCCCTGGTCCAGGAAGATCCCACATGCCACGGAGCGGCTGGGCCCGTGAGCCATGGCCGCTGAGCCTGCGCGTCTGGAGCCTGTGCTCTGCAACGGGAGAGGCCACAACAGTGAGAGGCCCACGTACTGCAAAAAAAATAAAATTACGAATCACTACGTTGTACACCTGTAACTTATATAATATTCTTCATCAACTATGCTTCTATTTAAAAAAAAAAAAAAGACTGTGTTCTGCTAGTTCCTAGGTTCTTCCCAGTCATTCTTCTACCTCCAGGGCAGACCCCACTTTTCTGCATTTTTAAGGCAGAAAGAGGGGCAGGTAGACCAGGGACCTGAGCCCCAGGCAGGAGACCCTGCCTGCTTGGGCCACATAAATGGGACTGGAGGGGGCCATCTATGATAGAGTGCGTGAGAAGGGGTCCATAACTGTCATTGGAATTCTCATAAAAGTTTTGCCCCGCCATGCAGCTTGCAGGATCTTAGTCCCCCGACCAGGGATTGAACCCGGGCCACGACAGTGAATATGCTTTCCTGGTTAGGAAAGCCAGTGGTTAGTGGCTTTCCTAATCACTAGGCCACCAGGGAACTCCCTAAAAGTTTAAGATCTGCATGTGCTGTCCAGTATGGTGGCCACTAGCTACATGTGGCTATTTAAGCTTAAATTAATTACAATAGAATAAAACAAAATAAACTCATTCAGCTCCTCCAGCTCACCAGCCACACAATGTCTCAATGGCCACATGTGGCTAGTGGCCACCATGCTGGAAAGCACAGATATAGAACATGTCCATCATTGCAGAAAATTCTACTGGACAGCACTGCCCACTAACTTTAAAACAATGTTTCCCACCTTTATTGAGGTACAATTGACAAATAAAACTATGAATTTCAAGCATATGTTCAGTGCAATGTACATATATATATTGTGAAATGATTATCACAATGAAGTTAGTTAACACATTCACCACCTCACATAGTTACCATTTTTTTGTGTGGGGAGAGCATTCAAGGTCTACTCTCTTAGCAAATTTCATATATATATTTTAAAATTTATTTAGGCTGCGCCAGGTCTTAGTTGCAGCACACAGGATCTTCACTGCGGCGTGCGGACTCTTAGTGGTGGCATGCAGACTTTTAGTTGCAGCCTGCATGCATACAGGGTCTAGTTCCCCGACCAGGGATCGAACCTGGGCCCCCTGCATTGGGAGCGCAGAGTCTTACCCACTGGGCCACCAGGGAAGTCCCTCCCTTAGAAAATTTCAAGTATGCAGTACAGTATGGTTAACTGTAGTCACCATGCTGAACATTAGATCCCTGCTCACTAACTTTACACACCGAGAAACTGAGACCTGTGGAGGGGGTGACCTGCCCAAGGTCCCAAAGGGAGTCTAGTGGTAGCTGCAGGACTAGATGCTCTTCATAAAATGTCTTGCAGTGAAATTGCATTAAAATATCTCCTTATAGATACAGCTCACATCAACAGCCTGGGGTGGAAGGGACAGGGCTCTAGTTTCAGGGGTGGGGATGGGGGGAAGGGAGGTGTTCTGTGTCTGTTCCTCCCCTCCCCGCTCCCAGGGGTGCCCCAGCCCTCCAAGATAAAGGAGGCTTAGAGGCCTGGCACTCCCTCTCCTCCCCCACGATGACCTCATCCTCACAAAAATGTGCAAAGGGCACTGGGGAGGGGCTGCGTGGAGGGGAGTATATGGGTGGGGGAGATGGCACAGTCTTCAGGCCAGAGAAACTGGGGGTGGGGAGAGCTGTGAGGACCCTAACCGGTCTTCTGTGCAGGTATCTTCCTAAAAATGCAAGGATGGGGGCTTCCCTGGTGGCGCAGTGGTTGAGAATCTGCCTGCCAATGCAGGGGACACAGGTTCGAGCCCTGGTCCGGGAAGATCCCACATGCTGCGGAGCAACTGAGCCCGTGAGCCACAACTACTGGGCCTGCGTGTCTGGAGCCTGTGCTTCGCAGCAAGAGAGGCCGTGACAGTGAGAGACCCATGCACCTCGATGAAGAGTGGCCCCCGCTGGCCGCAACTAGAGAAAGCCCTCACACAGAAACGAAGACCCAACACGGCATAAATAAATAAATAAATAAATAAATAAAATTTTAAAAAAAATACAAGGATGAACCTATCACTTGTTTGAACTCTTCTTGGAATGGAGACCAAATCCCAACCAAGAACAACAAGGGTCTTCATGGCCTGGTCCCTGAGGTCCCTTAATCTTGGGTGGCCTCAAACTCCCAGCCTCTTTGATCTGTCTTTATTCCTCACCAGGCCTGTGTCCCCCTCAGGACCTTTGCCTGGAAGACCCTCCTTCCCACCCCTAATTAACTCCTAACCATCTTTCTGATTGCAGCTTAAGCACGGCTTCCAGGAAAAGCTTTCCCAGACCCCCAGGCCAGGTTGGCTTCCTCTGTTTCATGTTCTTATAGTGCTTCCCTTCAGAACATTCATTTTGGTGTGTAATTATACAATTATTTGGGGTACTTTTTTTTTTTTTTTTTAGCAGTACGCAGGCCTCTCACTGTTGTGGCCTCTCCCATTGCGGAGCACAGGCTCCGGACGCGCAGGCTCAGTGGCCATGGCTCACGGACCCAGCCGCTCCGCGGCATGTGGGATCTTCCCGGACCGGGGCATGAACCCGTGTCCCCTGCATCGGCAGGCGGACTCTCAACCACTGCACCACCAGGGAAGCCCCTATTTGGGGTACTTTGATAAATGTCTCACTCCCCTAGTAGACCATACTCTCCACAGTCTGTTTCTGCTCATTGTTGTACCTTGTTGGGAAGGGGGGGAGTTTCCCCCTCTACCCCTCTTAAGCTCTTGTGGCTAGACTAATAATAAAATTGACACAGAGAGATTAACAGATTAACAGAGAAAAAGAAATTTTAATTCATGTGCATGGAGGTCTCATAGAAGTGGGACCTAAGAAGTGGCCAAAGCAGGCAGCTTTTAGCGTTTTTAGACAAAGAAACAATAAATGTGAGAGAAATTGACAGGACAAAGAAACATGGGTTTTGGGTGCCCAATTAGTGAAAAATTTAAACAGTTTGGGCTTGGGGCAGTACATTTAAGAAGGAACAAGGTTTGTTTATGTAGGCTTCTTGGCCTGACTTCCTATCTTTGGTGATAAGGGCATCCTTCTACCTCCAGATGCAGGGAGTGCATCTGTCACGTGAGAGATTGATTTCCTGCTTTCAGGGAGACAGAAAGGAAAGTCAGGGTGTCCC
The DNA here is from genome assembly GCF_025265405.1 of Mesoplodon densirostris. Lineage (NCBI taxonomy): Eukaryota > Metazoa > Chordata > Mammalia > Artiodactyla > Ziphiidae > Mesoplodon > Mesoplodon densirostris. The sequence continues at coordinate 121,136,768 of NC_082663.1, read as the reverse complement.
TCTTGCTTTGGCTGTTTCTTAAGTCATTTTAATTCAAAACAATCAATATGTCATTGAGGCACATTTTGGGGTGGCCAACCACGGACCCCAGCACTCTCTAAACCCTTGAGCAGCGGTTGGTCCATAAGAGACAGTAAAAATATGAGAGATGTCTAAACATGGGGAGAAATATGAGAAATAAATGAAATGATCGAATAGGAGTATTCCTTCCTGCAAGAAACGTGCCCCTCAGAGCCCACCCCCACCCCAGCTGGCCCAAATGTGGGTGACGGTTGTGCCCTCTACCACACAGAAGGGGAGTGAGACCTGGAGGCCACTGGAGACAATGGAGGTGATCAGGAGTCACAGGGGTGACAGGAAATTAGATGAGGAATAACAAAATTGGTGGAACGGACAAGATGACAACCAGGGACCTTGGGGGATGGTAGAAATAGCACAAGTGCAACGTGGTCTAATTTAACAATAGGATGCCATGGGATGATTGATTAAAACAAGATCAGGGAGGCTTCCCTGGTGGCGCAGTGGTTGAGAGTCCACCTGCCGATGCAGGGGACACGGGTTCGTGCCCCGGTCCGGGAAGATCCCACATGCCGCGGAGCGGCTGGGCCCGTGAGCCTGTGTGTCCGGAGCCTGTGCTCCGCAACGGGAGAGGCCACAAGAGTGAGAGGCTCGTGTACCACAAAAAAAAAAAAACCAAAAAAAAACAAGATCAGGGGATGTACCAGGGCGATGGGGTAACAGGCAAGCTGGTTGTAGTCTAAAGTCACCATGGAAGTGACTGGTGAAAATAGTAACAAAGAACGGGAAATGTTTATGAGCACTTGCTGTGTTTCAGGCCCTTTGCCCATATTATCCATATATCTCTATGGATTAATCTTTACAACAACCCTGTGAGGTAGGCACTATTATTATCTCCACTTTGCAGAAAAGGAAACTGAGGCACCAAGATTTAAGTAACTTGCTCAGGTCCCAGCACTGGTAGAGGTGGGGGTCAGGGTTTGACTTTAGAGATTTGCTCTTAATTACTACATCATACCATCCCCTTCCAGTGAGCAAAATGGTATTCTAAGTGACAGGGGCTGTAGCAGTCAGTCTATGGTGCAGGTGGGGAAGGGGAGGACAGAGCCATGCAAAGGGGTCCAGGAAAATTCCCTTCCACACCCACCCCTTGTTTGGTTTTGTCCCTTCCTCTGCTCACTAGTGCCCCTTTGTCCCATGTGTTAGGGTTAAGATGTACTAATGTCACATTTCATTCTTACTCTTCTCTCCCTGCAAAATGCCAGAGAGGCTGAGTCCAACCGCACAACAGAGACCATGGGAGACAGAAAGGCAGGGCTGGCTATGGGAAGGTCTTTGGGGAGATGGAGTATCAAGGAGTGAGAAGACCCAGACAACTGAGGTTTGTGAAGCACACAGAAGTGTTGCTGTAGGTTATAAGGTCTTTTGAGAGATGAAACATTGCAGAACCTGTCCATCGTTTTTGGTTTCTGGACTGTACCTTATTGTTAAACCATGGCTCCATGCATACTCTGGGTCATGTGAGCCCTGCAGCTTATGTTTGGATTAGACCAGAGCAGGCAGATCAGACGATGATGGTCAGTAATGCAGTCTCTCTTGCCAGGGTGAACTGGTAGGGGTCCAGGGTTAAGGTTTGAAGAGGGACCCTTCTAAGGGGTACCTTTTGCACATGTGGTACCACTGAAGGAGCCACAGACGATAACCCCAAGAGGAAAAGGCAGCTCAGCTCAGATTACCAGCCATGGTTGTCCATGGAGTAAAGTGAGTTCCCTGGCTCAGCCTGGCATTGCTGATCTTGCTGTAGGTGGACTCCTTGGGCAGTGAGAATGAAGGAGGTCTGGTTAAGGAACAGGGATCCAAGACAGCCCCCCAGGGAAAGAGCCCCTTCAAGGGACATGAGCCACCGACCCAGTCTCCCTCTCATTCCTTTAAGCTGGTTTACCCTGCACACTACCATTCCCCCTGCTCTCTTCTCCTAGGATGCCTTCAGCTCTTTCTGGACATGCTGTGACCGCTCTCTACCCCCAATTTCTGAGACCAGCAGCCTTCCCCTGGTCCAAATCATCTTGGGAGGCATACACCCCAACAAGGGAAGAGCTGATTTGGTACTCCACCCCATTCTTAACTATTCAGAGAAAAGATCAACCCCAGAACTCCATGCTCCCCTTCCTTGAGGCCACTGACCTCCCTTCAGCCCATCCATTAGGGGCCAGGGCTGACATCTGCTGTAGGCTTACTCCAGAGCCCCTGTGCCCTCAACCCAGACCTGGTCAGTTGCTCAGTGCTCTCTTGGAGGCCTGGAGGAGGGCAGAGGACAGCCTCGACCTCTGGATTCCTGGACTGCAGCTCCACGGAGTGGAGTTCAGGGAAAGATCCCTTGGACCCAAGTCCAGGATCACAGGGGCTTCAGCCCTTGTGTTCTGGAGTCTGGGATGCCTCCATTCCCTGCCTTTGTTCTCACTCATCTCTGTCTTGGCCTGTTTCTGCCCCTAAGAAGGCTGAGAATGGAAGAGGGGGTGGGGAAGGAAAGACCTGCATCTCCCCACAGAGCCCAAGGCTCAGGGACATTCCCTCTTCCAGCTCCCAGTGACCCTAGAATTACAGAGTTCTCCTTGCCCCACTGTGCCCAGGCTACAGGAATCCCTTGAGTCTGCCCTGTTCCCTCAGTGAAAGATTATGGGGACACAGAGAGAGACACAGACAGAGGCACATAGAGACAGAGACAGAGATTAGAGAAACTGGGAAAAAGAGCCAGGGAGAAAGAGGGAAGGAAGATACCAGCCAAGGACCAGTTGCTCCACCAGCCCCAAAGGGTTGAGTCAGAGAGGGGAAGTAGGGTCGGAGGGAAGGAACTAGGTCTCCTTCTCTGTGGCTCTGCCCTGACCCTCTGACTCAGGTGTCCTTATCTTGGAGTCACTGAACTTGGATGGGAAAAAAATTACATTATTTTCACTAATCTCTAGCTGAAATGTAGCATGTCCTTCAATTATGACAGCAGCAACAAACCAGCCACATTAGCCATAACTATGGCTTTGTCACCAATAGAAATCATATATATATATTTGTATCATATTATTACAGTATTGCAGATAGTTTGAAATATCATGCATGCTCATCACTGCTTCAAAATTGTGTGAGGCATCAACCTACTGCTAGATCTTATTTAAAGCATTAATAAAGAAGTACATATATTACTACATCACTTAAAATAGTTTTATAACAGTATTGCAATATAATTGGTTTCCTTTGTAATCCTACGTATTTCATTTTATGCATTTTTAAAACATTATTCTGAGATCGGGACCATATACTTTACCTGATTGCCAAAGAGGAACCTGACACAGAAAAGGATTCAGAACTCCTGCATCTGGGTCCTGACCAGGACCCCCCCGCGCCCATCCCTGCAAGCTCCCCCTGCCCTCTACTAATTTACCCAACTCTCCTCTCTTGCTGGGTTACTCTGAGTCCTCCAAGAAGAAGCTGCCAAGGTAGGATGAAACGTGCAAGGATCTGATTAAAGCAAAGCAAGGGAGCCAGGAGCTGGGAGAGCTATGAAAGAGAGAGGGAAGGAAGGAAGGGTGAGAGGAAATATTCTAGACCACTTATGCAGAAGAAGGAAAGTTCAGCAAGCCCATGGGGGAATTCTCAAGTCAATGTCAGCTGTGAGAGGAGCCCCCTGTCTCCCAGGGCTAAGCCTGCCTTAGGATCTCTGCTGAGCTTGGTCCTTGGCTGGGGGCAGCCCAGTGGGAAGCTGGCCTTAGAGTAGGAGCTGATGGATTTCAGAGAGAAGCAGTTGAGGCCCTTGGTCAATTTTCATTCCTTATAGCTGGAGGTCTGTGAGGAGCATTCTCCTGCCCCGCACCCCCCAGTTAACCATCCAGAACAAAGACATCCAGGAAACTGTCTCCTTATCTGTAAAATGGAGGTGATAAAATTCCCTATCTTAAGGGTTGCCCTGAGAATGAATCAAACTTTGCAAAGCAATGTTTGCACAGGGCCTGGGACATAGTCAGCTTTCAATAACTAGTAGCCATTATTATGGCCATTTGAAGTATTAATTATTATCATTCTCTTTATCAGCTAGAAGGGCTCCAGGAGGCTGAAAATGGCAGTCCCCTTCCAAGCTGGGGCAGCTGGGAGAGGCGGGGACCACTTCCCCACATTCCCTTCACCTTCCCCTCAGGCAGGGGTCTTCCCCTAGCTACTGACAGTTCCTGAGTCTGCTGACTCACAGCCAACTTCCTCTCATACAAACCGGAAAGCACAGCCCGGCCAGCGGCCAGCGGGCACCCCTACCCCGCCCCCCAACGCCACACACAGCTAAAGGCCAGCCCCACTCGGAGGGGGAAGCGCCTCAGGCTCTGGGGGGCAGGCTCTAAGGTTAGGGCTCCAGGCAAGATCCCGAGAGGGGAGAGGAGCCGTTTCTCCTCAGGGACCCCTCTCCCGCGCCCCCTCACCACACACACACACACACACACACACACACAAACTGCAGTGGGAGGGTGAGGAGAAGGGGCTTCGCCCCAGGATGCAAAGGCTGCTCGCCGGGTCACCGTGCTTACAGGGCACCAGCCTTATCTTCAAAAAGGCAGGCCCGAAACCTGACCTTCCTCTCTGGGAAGAAACCTAGACCAGGCCCTTGGAGAGGGAGAAACAGTCGGGGACTCCTCCGCTGGGCCTCTGCCTCTTTCCCCCAGGTCATACGGCTGGGATCCTGAAGGTTCGCCAGCTTGGAAGGCTGTGGATATCCGTGACTTGTGGATATCAGCTTCTGTTCCCCCATTAACTGGGTACCAGAGTCCAGCCACCCTGCGGGGCGTGGGAGAGATGCCCTGGGAACTTAAGGCCCTATTCTTTTCCCTCCCCTTTCGGCCGGACGGGGAGGGAACAGCGGAGGGCATGCAAAGCTGTCCCCTGCAGCACTCTCCTTCTCTCTCTGGTTCTACCCCTGTCCCCATCTCCGCCTGGTCTCTGCCTTTTTGTCCTGCTCTCTAAGGCTGTCTCGGCCTCCAACCCTGTTCCGGTGCCCCCCTTTCTTGGCCCCTAAAGGGGCTGAGCTAGCCAGGCTGCGAGATAAGCGCAGCGGTTGGGTAAGGAGCCCAAACCTCTTGGAGGCCGCCGCTTGCACAAGGAGTGGCGGGGGCCCCGCCGAGGGAACCGACGAGCGGGGCGGGGCTGGGCCCCGTCGGGGGAGGGCTGAGGGGAGGCGGGGCCGGCGCGGCAGGACCCGGAGCCTCCGGCAGCGCGTCGGGCACCTGGGAGCCGACTGCAGCCGCTTAGTGAGGTGAGGACCCCCGCGCCCCCGGGCTCCTGCCTCCCAGACTCCTCCCCATCACCTCCTCGAGAGCGTTCGTGGGATCCCCGGCCCACTCCGCGCCGGGGGCCCTCCCCTCTCCCCCTCCCCGCCGCGACCGCCCCTCCCTCGGGTTGCCGGCCTCTGCCCCCTCCCTCCTTGCCCCCTCCCTCGTCGTAGCCGGAGCTGCTCCGCGCGGCCTGGCCCGCCCCCCCGCACTCCTGCCCCGCGCACCTCCTAGTTCCCAGTCCCATGCCCTCGAGTCGGGCCTGAGTCACCGGGAAACTGGACTCTGAGTCAGGGCGGGAGGCGCTAGGTCCCGGCCCTAGCTTGGGGAGGGGGCTCGGCCACAGAGAGGCAGAGAGGCCAGCGCTGATGCTGGGGCGAGAGGGAGTCCTGGCCGGGACCCCGCAGGAGAGAAACTGTGAGAGAGCCGTCAGGGCAGAGGCAGAGACAGAAACCTAGAGCCAGTTTCATGTGGCCAGAGACACAGATGAAACTGAAGATCTAGTTAAAATTGGAGACGGAGGCAGGGAGAGGCTTAATGACAGAGAGCAAAACAAGGAGAGGGACCAAGATGGATTTAGAGGTAGAGGTGGAGATGGAGATGGAGTGGGGTAGGGACAGGGACAGGGTAGAGATAAAACTCAGGGAGACAGAATCCAAGGTAGGTCTAGGCAGTAGAGCAGGGTCAGGGTCAGGCTGGTGGAATGGGACAGAGCCTCAGAGACCTGAGTCCAAACGCATGAGCAGGGCAAAGGAAGGCTCAGAGAAGGAAGACTTGGAGAAAGCAGAGGTAGGGGGTTGTCATTTCACATTGTGAGTTCCTGCAGGGTGGGTGCTCCTGTTTGCACGCAACGTATGTGAGAAGATGCTGCAGAGTGAAGACCCTGGGGTACCCCTGGTCCCTCATCTCTCTGACTCAGTTCTCTGCCCCATCCTCACTCCCCAAGTGGCCTCTGCTCAGATGCTGGTACTGCTTAGAGCTCTCTGGGCAGCCTGACCGAGGGAGGCAGGATGTGGGGGCAGCCAGAGCCCGAGGGACAGGAAGGAAGTCTGAGCAGAGACAATAGGTGGAAGGGGAGGGGGAACTGGGAACGTCCAGGATTAGGATGGCCCGAGCCTGTACCTCAGCTCTGGAAACCAGTGGGAGTGGGATCTGCATCTCCCCTCTCCTCTTGTGCCACAGATGCCCTCTCCCCACTCTGTGCCACAGCAGGATTAGGGCACATCATGGGCCCTTCCTCCCCACCATCCCCCCTCCACCCTGCAGGGGCAGGGTTCTGGCCTCTTGTCCCAGACTTACTTAGTTGAACATGCAGTAATGCAGAGGCAGAGCTTTGACCCAGACACAGGGTGGGCAGGCGCTAAGGGATCAACACTGCCATCGATAAGCCAACTTGCTGTGAGCCCTGGGCAAGCCTCTTCCCCTCCCTGGGCCTCAGTTTCCTCATCTGCAAATGAAGGGGTTCACCTGCCATGAGAAAGCATGTTCTGGGATGGCTCTGCCCCCGGATTACAGGCCTCTGGTCATTCTTCTTTGGAGGAAGACTGGAGTCTGGTACCCCTGTCCAGGCCTCAGACTTTGGCACAGGGAGGGGGAATCTCAGCCTGAGCCCTCCCTTCACCCTGCCCCTCCCCCCAGCAATGGCCTGAGCCCCCATGGCTGCCCCTCAGGACCTGGACATCGCTGTGTGGCTGGCCACGGTGCACCTGGAGCAGTATGCAGACGTGTTCCGGCGGCATGGCCTGGCTACAGCGGGTGCAGCCCGGGGCCTGGGCCACGAGGAGCTGAGGCAATTGGGCATCAACGCCACAGGGCATCGGAAACGCATTCTGCGCCTGCTGCAGGCGGGCACGGCAGAGGGCTCCCCGGATCCCCAACTGGAAAGTGCCATGGAGCCATCGCCCAGCCCAGCACCCCAAGCACAGCCCCCCAAGCCTGTGCCTAAACCCAGGACGGTATTTGGTGGGCTCAGTGGCTCCACCACCACCCAGAGGCCTGGGTTGAGTTCAGCTCTCTGGAGACCAGAAGCATCCAAGAGCCCAGAGCCCAGCCCGAGGTCCCCTCCTGTCCCTCAGAGGTCCTCCTCTGAGCAGCCTTCAGCCTTGAATACTGTGGAGATGATGCCCAATGCCATCTACTTCGGCTTGGACTTAAGAGGCGGGGCACAGACAGCTCAGGATATGTGAGTGGAGTTGGCTCCCTGGGGATCCCATGCTGGGGGCAGGGAGGAACAGGGCATGAGGGCTTGTCCTTCCTTCTCTTTCCTTTGATGACACTAGACCTTTCCCCTAAGGGCCCCAGACAGCTCCCAGACAACTGCCCCCACTCCTGCCCTCAGGCCCGCAACGGGCACAGGTAGGTGGGTTATCATGGGGTGGGGGAAGAGGGGCAGTGCCCTTCAGGACCTCAGACACTCTCACCTGACCTCCTCCCTGTCTCCCCTTTTTTTCCTCCTGCCAGTGCACATCATGGACCCTGGTTGCCTGTACTATGGTGTCCAGACTGTGGGGGTCCCAGGGGTCCCCGACAGAAGAGAAGGCAGAGTTATCTGTCAGGAAAGGGCTGAACACAGGTGAGTGGTCCATAGCATGAAGATGGCAGGAAGAGGGGCAGCTTGAGGAGCGGTTGAGCTTGTGGTGGCCATGTTTCCCGTTATTTGTCAAATGTGCATTGAGTGTCCACTGTGTGCCAGCCAGGTTCTTGAGCTACAGGATGAATATGACAGACCCAGTCCCCCATTAGGGAGCTTGTGACTCAGTGGGGACAGACAGGAAATAAAACAGGTAGACAAAGAAATGGATATATGATTTAAAATAGGGAGAAGTCGGGCTTCCCTGGTGGCGCAGTGGTTGAGAGTCCGCCTGCCGATGCAGGGGACACGGGTTCGTGCCCCGGTCCAGGAAGATCCCACATGCTGTGGAGCGGCTGGGCCCATGAGCCATGGCCGCTGAGCCTGCGCATCCAGAGCCTGTGCTCCGCAACGGCAGAGGCCACGACAGTGAGAGGCCCATGTACCACACACACACACACACACACACACACACACACACACACACACACACACACACACACGGGAGAAGTGCCTTTCATTCCTTCATTTAACTATCTTTATTGAGCACCTACTGAATGCCAGGTATCGTTGTAGATACTTGGGATAGATCAGAAATCCCTGCCCTTGTGGGGAGATAGTTAATTAACAACGGATATAATAAATGAGCTATTTATTTATAATAAATAAATAAAATAAATAAATATAATAAAACAACGGATATATAAATAAATACATTAAAAGGTGATAAGTGCCATGGAAAAAATCGAACCTGGTAAGAGGGCTGGGATGGAGTGAGGGGGGAGTGGACTGCAGTTTTTCATTAAGAGTTGCCATTATTAAGAGGATGACATTCAAGCCAAAACTTGAAGGAGCGGACGGAGTTAGCCCTCTTCTAGGAGAAGAGTGTTGCAGGCGGGAAGAGTGGCCAGAATAGAGGCTTTAAGGAGGCCAGTTGCCCAGGGGGATCCAGGAGCGATGACAGGGTTGGCCGGGCTGGGGCAGAGTGGGGCAGGGTGGGAAGAGTTGGGGGAGACGCTGCTGTCAGAGCGGTAAAAGGAGCCAGATGGATAGGACCTTGCTTTTACTCTAAGTGAAATGGGAAGGCAGCCATCGGAGGTTTTTTTTTTTTTTTTTTTTTTTTGCGGTACGCGTGCCTCTCACTGTTGTGGCCTCTCCCGTTGCGGAGCACAGGCTCCGGACGCGCAGGCTCAGTGGCCATGGCTCACGGGCCCAGCTGCTCCGCGGCATGTGGGATCTTCCCGAACCGGGGCACGAACCCGTGTCCCCTGCATCGGCAGGCAGACTCTCAACCATTGCGCCACCAGGGAAACCCCAGGAGGGTTTTGCCTTACGTTTTAAGAATCCCTCTGGTTGCTGTGTTGGGAATGGTCTGTAGGAGGCAAAAGCAGAAGCAGAGAGACTAGTTAGGAGGTTCTTGCAGTGATCTAGGTGAGACATCTCAGGCTAGCGTGATGGGAGTGGAGATGGTGAGAAGTGGTTGGTTTGGGTTGTATTTTGAAGGCGAACTGTCCTGGTAAATTGAGGTGTAAGAGAAAAGAGCAGTCAAGAATGACTTCAGGGGTTTCGGTCTGAGCCTGCACTGTCCGTTGTGGTGGCCAGTAACCAAGTGTGGCTGCTGAACGCATGAAACGTGGCTAGTCTGGTGTGAGCTGTGCTGTACCTATGAAACAACCACATTTCAAAGAGTTAGTTCCACAGCACTGTTCTGAGCAGCTGAAAGTCCCTCGAGTTGCCATGGTCGGACATGGGGAAGACTGGGCATAAAGCAGAGGTAGGTGGGGAGCAGATTAGGAGTTCAGTTTTAGATGTGTTGAATTTGAGGTGTGTACTATACACCCAAGAAGAGGTGGCAAATAGGCCACTGGATATACAAGTCTGGAGTTTGGGGAAGAGGTCCGAGCTGCAGATCCAGATTTGTGAGTTGTCAGCATTTAGATGGGTATATGTAGCGGTGAGTGAGTGTTGATAGAGCAGAGAACCAAGCACACTCCAGTATCAAGAGGTTTGGGAGAAGAAGAGCAATCAGCAAAACAGGCTGAAAAGAAATGGTTAGTGAAGCAGAGGGAAAACCAGGAGAAGTTGATGCCACAGGAGCTAAGTGAAGAACATGTACAAGGAGGAGGGAGAGGTCAGCTATGTCAAATGCTGCTGAGAGGTTGGGTAAGTTGAGGACTGAGAATTGACCTCTGGAACTGGCAACATGGAGGTCACTCGGGACCTTGACAAGTGCTGAGGGTGAAAGCTTGATCAGAGTGGGCTCAAGAGAGAACGGAAGGAGAGGAGTTGGAAATGTGAAGACATTTTTGAGGAGTTTTTCTGCAAAGAAGAGCAGAGAGTTGGAGTGGTTACTGAGAGTAGAAGTGGAGTCAAGAAGGGGGTTTTTATAGCATAGAATGCTACGTTTGTTCATAGGTGAATAGGGATGACCTGGTAGAGAGGGAAAACTAGCTGATGTAGGGGAGAGAAAAGGGAGAAAGTCTGGAGCGATGTCCTTGTGTAGGTGAGTGGACTAGGATCAAATGCTCAGAGGACGGACCGGCTTTAGACAGGGCTATTTATTACAGTACCAGGAGGAAGGCAGTGTGTGAGTGGAATGGGGCAGATGAGGCGCTGGGAGTCTGCGGGGGTTCTCGTCTGATTGCTTCAGTTTCTCAGTGAAGTAGGAAACAAATGGGGTAGAGGTTCTCAACCTCAGCTGCACTACCTCGTGGGGAACTTTTAAAACAAAGATGCCTGGGCCTCATTCCCAGAGACTTAAATTTAAGTGTCTGGTGTGGGGCTCATATACAGGTATTTTTAAGTTTCCCAGGTGATTCTGTCTAGCTGAGGTAAGGAACCACTGGAAAGTGATAGAGAATAATAGAGGACTTTCTGAGAAGGAACACTTGAAGGATGAGAAGAAGCAGCCCAGGGAAGCGTGCTCTAGGCAGAGGGAACACCATGTGCAAAGGCTCCGAACTGGGGAAGAGAATGTGGCTGGACTGTAGTAAGCAAGGTGAGGGCGATACAGGGTGAGATCAGGGGAGTTGCCACGGGTCTCACTGTACAAAGCCTTGCAGCCCCTGGTAAGGAATTTCAGTTTATCCTAAGTGCAAATGGGAAGTCATTGTAGAGGTTCATGCTGGTGAGTGAAATGCTGTCACGTGCATTCTTAAAAGAGCACTCTGGTGTCAGTGGGAGAACGGATGTTTGGTGGGAGGGTGCGAGTGGAAGCAGGTGACCAGTTAGGCGATTCCCTTCACCTCGGTGAGAACTGATGGGAGCTTGGTCCCTGGAGAGAGAGGCAAGAACTTTCTGGAGCAAGAACCAGTCAGGCTTATTGATGAGATATGGGCAACTGTGGCAGAAAGCCATCTACTCAGCCCTTCCCCAAATTTTCTGCCAAGTAATCCTAATGGCAGAGGCGAAGGACTGAAATTTTTCAAATGCAAAGTCCAAGTGTGCTCGGGGAAGAAGCTCCATGCTAGTGTTTTGGGCTCTCAACCTCCCTGTTCCCCTGTTTGAAAAGCAGATCCAGTACCTGCCAGGCATTCCACTAGGCGCTGAGGGTGGGGCTGTCCAGGGAACTGGGTCTAATGTGTGTGCCTCTCTGTCTTGGCCCCCACAAGGCTCAGCAGGCAGGATCTGGAGGCACGAGAGGACGCTGGCTATGCCAGCCTTGAGCTGCCGGGGGATTCCACCCTCTCACTGCCCGCCCTGGACACGGAGACCAACGATGACCTCATTTCACCCTATGCCAGCTTCTCCTCCACGGCAGACCGCCCCACGCCCCTGCTCAGTGGCTGGCTAGACAAGCTCTCCCCTCAGGGGTGGGGCTGCTGGGAAGGGAAGGGGAGGGGGGCGCGGGAGGCTGCGTGGTGGTGGTGGAGGTCAGGTCCCAAGTGCTCCCAGCTCCTAGGACGCCCCGGGATGCAGCTTCCACCACTTACTGATCTCGGCCCCTGCCTTCCCCAGAAACTACGTCTTCCAGAGGCGCTTTGTGCAGTTCAATGGGAGGAGTCTGATGTACTTTGGCAGTGATAAGGTAGGTCCGGGAGATGCTACATGGGGCCTGGGGAAAGGGAGAGGGAGAGGGAGGGCTGATGGAGGCTCAGGATTGGAAGGCCAATCCCCCCCTGGTGGAGAGGCAGGCACCCCATGACTGGTGTCAGCATCTAAAGGAGGTAGGTTAGCAGCTGTACCCCACTGCTTGCGGGATGAGTGCTGATCTCATTAAAAGTTGGCACTGGCCCCCCTGGGGTCAGCGCATGTGGCTGAGTTCCTGTCCCCATGGGCCAATGGTCTGTCCCTCCAGGACCCCTTCCCCAAGGGTGTGATCCCTCTGACAGCCATCGAGATGACCCGCAGCAGCAAGGACAACAAGTTCCAGGTCGTCACCGGCCAGAGGGTATTCGTGTTCCGCACAGAAAGCGAGGGTGAGGGCCAGGGCCTCCCGGGCCAGGGCAGGGCTGGGGAGGCCAGGTGAGCACACAGCCGGCTGACCCGCTTCCCCGTCCCCCGCCAGCTCAGCGGGACACGTGGTGCTCCACGGTGCAATCCTGCTTGAAGGAGCAGCGCCTCCTGGGCCAACCCCGGCCCCCGCAGCCACCCCGACCCCTTCGCACGGGCATGCTGGAGCTGCGTGGGCACAAGGCCAAGGTGTTTGCTGCGTTGAGCCCCGGAGAGCTGGCCTTGTACAAGAGTGAGCAGGTGAGGAGGGCCGGGCTGGGGCCCAGGGGCCTGACCTAGCCCATTCTGGCCTCACTGTGCCCACCCCCGACCCTGCCAGGCCTTCTCTCTGGGCATCGGGATCTGCTTCATTGAACTGCAAGGCTGCAGTGTCCGGGAGACCAAGAGTCGCAGCTTCGACCTGCTCACACCGCATCGCTGCTTCAGGTGGGGCCCAGACTGGCAGGAGGCAAGGCTCGGGGAGAGACACTGATGGAGGCACAGGGGTGCAGAGGACCCGGGACCTCCTCAGTAGGATTCAGTGGGTGTGCACTGACAGGAGGCCAGTGAACAGGGTCCGGGATGTCAGGAGGGTCTGGGCTGGCCCACATGTGGCCGGTGGTGGCCCACATGTGGCCAGGGGGATGGAACAGGTCGGGGGGT